>NC_141990.1:131165669-131490981 GCF_049901715.1 Pseudonaja textilis | reverse complement strand
CTCAGGTGATGGCTTTGATTTGTGGAAAACTCAGGTTTAAATTCTCACATGACAACTGGATTCATGTACCAATCATTTTTTTAGCCCAATCTATCTCAGCAAGCTTTATAAAAACATAGAGATTATCAATGCCATCAGTCAACAAAAGGGCCTTTAGGTGATGCATGAACTCAGTCCGAAGTTTGGGATAGAGCCTGCTTTTCCCCAGAATGGAGTTTGTCTGAAGATGCTGTAGGTTTAAGGTTTACAGAGATCAAAAGGGAAGGAAAATCCACAAAGATTTCCTTCTTCCCTATTCCTCCAATGAAAAATGTATGTGGGATTAGAACCAGGAAGATTCTGGATGGGGGCCACCATATGCATATCTGAACATTACTCTTGTGTTATGGTTAGAAAATAAGCAGTCAGTATAATGGGATTAAAAATATGCAATCCTTGTTAGAAAAGAACAGACACGTTCAAAGTTTCACTTTCAGTCTCATTTTGTGCCACTTTCTTTGGCAAAGTTATCGAAATTTAACACGCAATGTTCCTAAAATGCCAACAATACTTTTTTCCCCCTTCATCCTGTTTATTTGTTTTCATTAAGTTTGTTCCCTGTGGCTGGGAATATGATTCTTTTTTTTTCTTTTTGCATATTGCCATTCAGACCAGCTGCTGTAAAATTGCTATAAAAATACTCCCCATACAGATCTTGACCGTAGATCACTGCACCTAGACCCAGCTGCAGATGGATGGAGCAGCTGGTCCAAAGAGGTGCTGTTACTCTCTCCCCTTGTGTGAATGCTCTCATACACACACCATGCACCCCCCCCACACACAAACACACACACACACACACAGGCTTGTGTTGCATGAAGCAGCCCAGTTGTTTCCTACCCTCAATTCCTGTTCCAGCACAGCTTTAGGAAGTAATGAGCCAATGAATAGAAAAGAAGAAAAGAAAGCAGACTGAGAAGAATCCCTTTGGTATATATTTAACAAACAATTCACAAATACTTCTTGACTGTACAGTAACGTTATTTGGACTTTAAGAGAGGAGCTAATGCCTTTTGCAAAGAATTAAGATGACTAACACTTAAGAATCAACTGTTATGTGATGAGGCTTTGTATGAAAGGGAAAGGAAAGATATTATTTTCTCTGTCCTTCGTGTACTTTCTCTTTGCACTTCTGTTTTTACCTCTTTTTTCAATATTTCACTGTCATGGGTTCTCTTTAAACTATACCCAATTTGATCGACTCAGTCTCAAAAGATCCATCAAAAGCACTGGACCTTAGACAATTGGGTTAAATAATAAAGGTTAGGGAGACATTTTATTTTGAAAAATCCAAGCTTCAAAAGCAAAATATATAAACATATATGTGAGGTCTTTCTGTCTATTGTCTTATACTACTTATCTATTTCTACTTATACTATACAATGTTCGTTATGCTATATTCTATTATACTGTACTCTGGACTATTATCTGTATTTTTGTGCTATAGTGTACCGTTTCTACTTCTAGTATACTATTACAATTGCTACTATTCTACTATTACCAGTATGCAAGAGTGTTTTATTCTTACAGACCCTAGTCATCTTTAAATTCTCTATCTCAGGGACTGTTATTCTCTTCTTTATCAATGGGCCACAGTGGCACAGTGGCACAGTGGTAGTGGCACCTCTGCAGCATTGGGCCGGGCTTGGTTTAGCCTCCTCTTTTTCTTTTATATTCTTTCATCTCTGGAAAGAAACCTCTCCCCCTTTTTTCCCCTTTGCTGTTCTGATTATAAAACAGAGGGAGGGAGGGAGGGAGGGAGAGAGAGACTGGGAAGAGAGAGATTGAAGAGAGAGGGAGGGATGGAAAGAGAGACTGGAGAGAGAGAGAAAGAGGGAGGGAGATGGAGATGAGGTGATGGGGAGAGAGGGAGAAGGAGAGAGGGAGAGAGGGAGGAGAGGGGGAGGGGGGAAGGGGGGAGGGAGGGGGAGAGAGAGAGAGAGAGAACTTTAAACTGCCTGGCTGACACTGGAGGGAAGACTCAAATAAGGGGCAAAGGGCAGCATAGGTGCTTGCCATTTTCTCAGCAGCCTGCTCTTCCCCGCTCCTTCAGTTGAATTGGTCTGTTACTTCAGTAAGGTCCCATCAGTTCAACACTCTGTTATTGCTCCTCAGAATATTTTCTCTCTCTCTTTTTTTTTTCTTAGTTGGAAAATTTCAACTTTTGGAGTTTTATGTCTGAAGTACAGTAATATGGTTCATCCACAGATTTGTTTTTAAGACATGAGGTAATACAGCTCATCCTACAGATTCCCACAGAAGGACAGAATTCAGCAAGCTTCGGTGCCATGGTGATCAAACAGAGCAAAGTTGTCAGAGAAAAACACTCAAGTTGCTCTCAGGCATCTTGTTGACATCAGAGAAAACACAGGTCCCCGGGGCCTTGAGGCAGACAGTCTTTTATCATATATTTTCCCAAAACTGCCATTTGTCTAGCTGCAAGGGAGTTTCCTTCATGCTCACTATTCATACTACTCCTAAGTCTCCATGATAAAATAGCCTGAATTGCATTAATTTCATGTACAACACATTCCACTAAAGAGCCCAATTCTATATACACGGTTTTCTGTCCATATACCTTTCTACCTTTAGGTAGAAAGAAAAAGAAGCAAAACAAAACACTTGTACAAGGTGAATTTGTTCCTGAATTTGCTAAATAAGGCACTCTTGCCTGAAGCAATCTTTTGTGACACTATATTATTTCTGTAATTCAGTTATATCTTGTATCAGCTGCCTTTTTTTTTAGAACATTTGAGATTAGGCGTTAGAACTGTCACTCAAAGGTTAGTATACTAAGGCACCACTTTCTGGTACATATTCTAAAGGTGTGAGGCTGAAGACCTTTGGGAGAGGTGGATAAAAGACTGGATCTGAGTAATGCTTGAAGACTTCACCTGAGGATACCTTCCAACTATCAGAGTGACTGGTTTGAGAATAAATTTCTTTTCTCAGGGAAGGCAACTATTACTAGCTTACAAATATTTTGTACAATATACATTACTAGGAGTCATGTTGCTGTGAAAGTTGAAATAAGACCTCAAGGAAATTAACTCAAGTTGTAATCTTAAGGAGACTGGTTTACAACCCTTGGAATTTGATGGAGTACACAAATTTTATTTAAAAATATATAATATTATTAAAAAAAACTGCAAGCCACTCTATATTTAAGCCACTCTATATGTGCCTTGTATTCTATCAAACCACATCACTTCACTTCATCTATTTTTGTTCTTATGAAAATTGAATATATAAGCCATGCTAATTTTTTAAAAGGAAAAAAATAGATGAAGTGAGGTGAACAAAAGCCACATATAGAGTGGTTTGTATATATATTATTATGTAAAATTACAAAAGTTGAGATTGTATGTGATTACCTTATTCTACTGTGCCAAAAAGAGTCAATGCTCTTCTTTTTCTTCTAATAATAAAATACTAGAACTATTAAATAAAATATTTCAACTAATAAACTATGAAACTTTTAAAAATGATAGCACTGGGAAAAGACTGAATAGTGGTACATTATTTAAGGTTGATTTGGCATTGAGTTTTTGTGGATTTTAATATTTTAATATGTTTAGTTTTAAATTTCAATTTGATTTTATATGTTTTTTAACTTTTGATTGAGAGCTACCTAGAGTTGCCATTTAAATACTTTTTAAAAAAGGAAGGAAGGAAGGAAGGAAGGAAGGAAGGAAGGAAGGAAGGAAGGAAGGAAGGAAGGAAGGAAGGAAGGAAGGAAGGAAGGAAGGAAGGAAGGAATACCCAGATGAAAAGCAGAGACTAGATAAGAAAAACTAAAGATAAAATTATATGCTATATAAAACTGAGTAAGAATTTCAAAGAAACAGTAGATATAAAGTGATCAAAACTATTATTAAGATTGAATCAAGAAATAGATCCAGTAAACTGCTGTAAATTGTGAATCTTATTTGTAACAAATAAGATTTACAATTTACAGCAGTTTACCTGATCAAAAAAGTTTTATCTTTACCTAACAAGAGAGACAAGAGATCTTATATTAAAATGTCCTTCCTTCCTTCCTTCCTTCCTTCCTTCCATTTCAATAAGAGAACAGGTTTTCAAGGTCTTGCGAAAGGCCAACAGGCTCAGAAAGTTGTTTCAATTATCCTGGGGGAATCACGATAGAAAAGACTCTCTTCATGGGTCCAGTCTGATGGCATTCCATAATGGACAGAAACCAAGCATTATATTAAGAGAAATAGGAATTTTGGAGATAATACAAGTCTGAGAATGTTAATCTAACTTTTGCTTTCTTTATCTACTGTATATGAGCTTCAATTGATTGAAGCCATGATAGATAATGGGCTCAATATTTATAGTTCCATTTGTTGTTGACCGTAGTATATGGAAGATTGTGACTCACTATGGAAGAGGAATTAATGATAAACATATGAAATAATGAATAAAATGAAAGAAAAATGGATGACATTTGCCTGGTCATGTGGAATTACATGCATGGATGTGAAGTCATGAGTTCAACTATGAACAAAAGGCCTAACGTGCATATCAAAAACAAAAATTGTTGCATGTGTTTGAAACTAAGGATTCACAGGTTGTTGATAATTGTATGTTTTATGATGCAGTACATTACAGTGATGGAAAAACCAGGGATAAGTTTTTGAGACAATTGGGACAATTACACAACATTCTGAATTAATGCAGTCCAGTGAAAGGGAACAGATTCTGTTAGGTGAAATGGGTGTGAACGATAAAAGTTGTTCAACTATTTGAAAACCCAAGGAGGAATTAGAATGGCAATTATTCGGTAAGTGTTTGCTTAGAAAAAGGCCTCTTTTCTTTGACCTTGTAAGTCCTTTGATGTGCACTCACGGGAAAGGAATTAATCAAAAACTCTGATGATTTAATTGTGATGAAAGAGAGAATTATTCAAAGGTACAAGGCTGGTGAAAGAAAATGGTATAAAACGTTAGTTATTAGATTCAAAAGAGAGGACATGGAAGAAAAAGAAATAAGCACAAGAATTTAGAGGGAAAGTAAAATTAGTTCAGCAAGATAACATGCAATCCATATATGAAAACATATTAGATGACTCTACCAACAGAAAGTATGCAAAAAAGGACATACTATAAGACTATAGTAAAAACTACTTTTAACAGAGTGGAATAAATATGCTACAAAAATGAAGCTATTCTCCTTAAGTCCTGCTACAGTTCTTCATCCTGGGGATAATGAGATAATTCCAAGAAGGATTTCTATGGATATTCTCAGTTATCTAGGTCATGGCTGTCCCAAAGATGCTTTTTCAAGAGGCAACTGGACTTTATGGTGTTTTTTTTAAGACATTCCGCTTCTCGGGGATATGACATCATCTATTTCCAGTCTACAACACAGTCCTTTCAATAGTTCCAAGAAGGCTCCACACCCATTTGCATGACTCAGGTGACCCTAATGATACAAATAACTTTCCAGGTGCCCTTAACGACTCAACTCTCTAAAAGAATGCAAATGACCAGCTGTCTGCAAGAAGAATAAATCTTTCCATTCCTCCCACCCAGTCAGAACTGAAGAAGTTTCTTGGATGAGAAGTGAAACATCTTCAGAGAAAATCCAGAATGTCCAGTTGCCTCTTGAAAAAGCACCTTTGAGACAATCATGGGCTCCATGCAGTCAATGGTTGTTCTAGAGAGTTGAAAACTAGGTCCTGTAGGGACTTATGGTGGATTTATTATTATCCACAGTGACATGCTCACATACCTCCACCCCCTGATCTCTTGTGGTCAATCTGTTCTCTAATCCTAACCACTAATTCTTAGTAAGATGTGGCAAATGTTAGCACCTGATCAATCTTAACTGATCTCAGAAACTATGTAGGCCCAAACCTGGTTAGTACTTGGATGGATGCCCCTACTATTTTTTTATTGTTATACTACCAGGAGGAAGTTAAAAATATCAAGAAAACAGCAATGGCAAACCATGCTATAATGCTGCAAATAAAATCATACAGTTGCTGTCGCTAGGTGTTAAATATTACTTATGGATATTTTCACTTTTTACACCTATCAGAAATATATATTTAGTTTGCATTTACAAAATCCACACTTCTCAAGCCATACAGAAAATCAAAACTATTCCACATTTGAAATTCCATTTATTTCCTAAATGTTTAGTGCAGGGTCAATAGGGATGAGTCTGTACAAAAATACATGTATTCATGGAACAATTTATGCACTGCATTATGTGATAGGAAGTACTAATAACAGGAAAGTTTGTTACTATGTTGGGCAAAAATGCAGCGAATGTTCATATATTGGGAGCAAATCTGTTCACACAAATTTTAAAAATACATGCTCGGTTTTGCCAAGGTGAGCTTGCTACTGTTGCAGAAGTAAGACAGCATCGCCAGGCTCACTTGGAAATGCCTAAGATATCAGGGATAATACCCTAATATTCTTTGGAATTACAATTGAATGGTTCAAGGTTTGGCTTTTTTAAGTAGATGGGTCTATGCCTATTAAGTGATGGTAAGTCAGCTTATGTGTGGTAGACTTGCAAAAATAAAAAAAATGTGGGTGCAAATCCATACAACCCGGGGTTGGCTGCTCGGAGTTCGCAGGGGTTCGGGAGAGCCCCAGCTAAGATTATGTGCAATTCAGAGAACCCCCAAATCGCACTCCTGGCAGGCTCCGCCTACCCCACTCCGCCCCTCCCAGGAGTCCCCGTGAGGCCCATTTTGGATGCAGGTAAGTGCAGGGCATATGTGGAGGCTCAGGCAGGGCAAAAGACACCCCTTCCGGAAGTTTGGGAAGGCCAGAAATGGACCCGTTTCCAGCTTCCAGAGAGTCTTCAGAACCTGGGGAGACCATTTTTGCCCTCCCAGAGGCTCAAGGAAAGCCTCCAGAGCCTGGGGAGGGCAAACCCCCCCGCTGTGGTGCAGGAGGCCGACTAGGCCACACCCACCATGGCTATGCCCACCCAGCAACCGGGCAGACAACCCTTTGCTAAAAAAATTTAAGCCCACCCCTGCATATGATACAAAGGGTATGGCAAACTAACATCATGAGGAAATCAGAATTATTCCCACTTTATTTTATGAATAAGGAATTAGAACTAAATGGGGAAAATTAATATAGTATATGGTAACAGTGGCAAGTTTATTATATGCAAAACATTGGAAAACAGTAAAATACTTACAATGGGAATATAAAGCAAACTGAATTTGCAGAAATGGCAAAACTGACCTGTTTGGTCAGAGAGAAAAACAACAAGATTTTTTGGGGGAGGGGGGATCTTTTTGCTGAAAGAAGGAAAGATTGAATTGATGATGTTGAGATTTGGGGGTTTAAAAAGGATGAACGGTCTGAAGAAAAATTAAGGTGATAACTATTCGGCAGAAAGAAGGGAGGAAAGCATAATTACCTTTTTGTTTTTCTTTCTTTCTTTCCTGTTTTGTATACTTTTACTATATTAAAAATAATAATATTTTTTCTCATTTCTTGCCGTTTCCTTCTTACCTTTCTCTTCTATTGTACCTTCACCCCATATTGCATCACTGAGCCAAACACTGAAAACACCAAAAACATTGAAAATTAGAAACAAAAAAAAAATGATTCCACAAAAGCAGGGAGACAATTTTCTGTGATCTATCACTGCACTGATTCCTTTAGCCTAAAATAACCTTTCAGGTCTTTAAGACAGTGAGTGGGAAACAGAAAGGGAGAGAGAAAGAGAAAGAGAGAAAGAGAGAGTTGATCCAACATAACATGTAAAAATTATGTGAGAGAAACTTTCCTTATTATTATATCAGAACGTATAACATACTTTTGTGTAACAGACTGCTCTTAAATTCAAGGCCAATAAAACCAGCAAACAAAGCATCCCACTTTGTACTTCCAAAATCATCCCCCCGCCCCTAAGAAAAACGTGGGATCTCTGATTACATGAAATTCATTCACACCAGAATTATTAAAAGAAATCCTGTCTGGCTAACCTCACCTCCCAGACAACAGGCTGCCTGCCGGCTGCAGGCTGGCTCTGCGAAACATACAACAACTAGACAATAACAGGGGAGAAAAAGGGATTGATTGAGCCTACACCTCTAAGAAAACAGATATTATGGTCACTTCCCACACAGTCCTCTTTTTTTTTTTCCTGACTGCGCACTAAAATATTTGGATTAGAATTAGAATGTGGATCTTAAGAACAATTGTGCACTAAAATGTATACAAAGTATGTATCTTAGGAAAAAGTGAGGCTCGGGTTTCATATTTCTTTTTTCCCTTTTATTCTATGCAATATAATGTGGAAATGAGCCAGAGCAGATGAATAATAAATATCTACCAAAGTGAATTGGATTGGAAGGAGGCTGATCTATCCACCCCTAATTTGGCCCATGCCTTTTCTGATACACTGTATTGCTTTTTAAATTCCACGATTTCTTTCATTGGGAGGTTTATCAATAATTTATTGTAGCCACTGTGGGTGGAGAGCCTTATTTAAGCTCAGAATCTAAGAACAGTCTAAACTAACTTATTCTTGGAAAGAAGATTACCAGAATCTAAAAGCTAAGATGACATATGAAAGAAATCAATGTGTGTGGGGGGGGGTGGGGGTGGAAGCAACTGGAGAACTCTTTATAATGCCAAAGAGGCTGGCCTAGAAACCAGGTGAGCTCCAGACCTCCCTTAGGCATGAAAGCTGCTGGGTGACTTTGAAACAGTCTACATGACCATAGGTGGTATGATCCTGGTTTGCACTGGTTCTAGTGATCCGGTAGCACTGGTCTGCAGTTGGCCCTGCCAACCCACCCCTGCCTTTTCCTGTCCTATATTTCCTTTGCTTGTTGCTCAGCTGATAGGTGCAGGGCAGCTTGCCGTACCTCAGCTGTTTTATTTACCAGCGCTGACAGTAAGGTAAGCTTTCATGCTTAAAATCTCCTGTTTTAGAATGCTCTCCATGTGTCCACAGAACTGGTAGTAAAATATTTTGAATTCCACCACTGTACATGACCCATCTCACAGGGTTGTGGTTGTTGTGGGAAAAACAGGACGTAGGAGCATTAGGTGTTTGCCACCAGGCATGATAAAAATCTAATGATCGTAATAATAATGTTAAGCCAAGTTTCTGTGGTGGCCAAGAAAATATATGGACATCACACACAATCCTTTCCTGTAGGTTAAGTTCAGGGGGTGGGATTCAAATTTTTAAACAACCGGTTCTGTGGGCATGGCTTAGTTGGTGGGCGTGGCTTGGTGGTCATGTGACTGGGTGGTCATGGCTTGGTAGTCATGTTATTGGCTGGATGTGGCCAACTCAATATCACTCACATCGATGCACGCATCTTCTCACCTGGCCTCTCAAGACTGTGGGGATGCTGCAATAGCCGTAAGTGTGAAAAATGGTCATAAGTCACTTTTTTCAGTGCCATTGTAACTTTGAATGGTTAATCCACACAAGCAAAGTACCAGCAAAGGAGGGGGGGAAAAAACTCCAGAGAAGTTCCAGAGACAGGAAGTCTAGTCCTGCCAAGAATGTAATAAGGGTTAACAGAGAGGCTGTTTCTGTAAGCAACACCAGAACGTTTCCTTCCTGCCTTCCTTACAGGATTAGGCCAATAATTTCTTCTAACAACCGGTTCTCCGAACTGCTTAGAATGTTAACAACCAGTTCTAGCGAATAGATGCGAACTGGTAGAATCCCACCCCTCGTTAAGTTCATGTAATGTTACATTACAGAGTGGGTTAGGGTTAAGAGTGCCCTACATGAATATTGTTGAGCAAATAGTTGAATGAGGGCATGCCCAGTTTAAATCTAGCACATTAATGCATTATATTACATCAATCATTAATAACATAGTAAATTATTTGATGAAACTTAATAATTAATTTGAAAATAATTACATTGCATGGATCATTAAAGAGGTATTTCATGAATGTTTAGGAATGTATTGTGAGTTGGAATTATGGGAACTATAGTCAAAAAATGTTCAGAGAGCATCTGGCTAGGGGAAAAAAAAACATTGCTTGCTCCGATTGCTCCGAAATGCATGAAAAAGTTCTATGCTGCCACCTCCTGGCCAAATTGTATTGATACAGCACTACTATGTACACAGTACTGAGTTAATATTTCTATTGTAATATCTTTCTAAACAAAAGTTGGCTGACTGATTCAGGTGTTCTTTGCAGATATAGGAGCCTAAGGTTCAAAAAGCTCCTTACACAAAAGAATTTCCTTCAATAATAATAAATTAGAGAAGAAGTAAAGGAAGAAAGTTTGCTTTCTGGTGTACCTGAATCTAGAACCCAATTATGAGTTCTGGCATCTCTGATTCTATTGCTTATTTATTTCTATTTCTGTTTTATATCACTCAACCTGTTGTAGGGTATCGCTCAGTTCCTAAATTATTTGGAACTTTTTCTTTTTCTTTCTTTCTTTCTTTCTTTTTTTCTTTCTCTCTCTCTCTCTCTTTTTTTTTCTTTCTTTCTTTCTTTCTTCCTCCCTCCCCCCTTCTGTCTCTCTCTTTCCTCTCCTTCCCACCTTCCTTCCTGTTTCTTCCCCTTATAAAGAAAAGGAACAATGAGATTCAGAATCTGCTAGATCCAAAACCTGCTTTAATCTGCTGTGACTTTATTTTTATTTATTTATTTATTTGATTTGTCAATCGTAATAGGTATAAATAAAAACATAGTTATGAATACATGAAATGGATACATATAAGAAAAATAAAAAGAAACAATAGGACAGGGATGGTAGGCATGCTGGTGCGCTTATGTACGCCCCCTACAGACCTCTTAGGAAAGGGGTGAGGTCAATAGTAGACAGTCTAAGGTTAAAGTTTTTGGGGTTTGGGGAAGAAACCACAGAGTTAGGTAGAGTATTCCAGACATTGACCACTCTGTTGCTGAAGTTGTATTTCCTGCAATCAAGTTTGGTGCGGTTTACCTTGAGTTTGTATCTATTGTTTGCTCTTGTATTGTTATGGTTGAAGCTGAAATATTCATTGACAGGTAGGACATTGCAACATATGATTTTATATATTATACTTAGATTGGACCGAAGGTAGTGTAGTTCTAGGTTTTCTAGGTCTAGAATTTCAAGTCTGATGGCATAAGGTATTCTGCAATGAGTAGAGGAGTGGAGAACTCTTCTTGTGAAATATTTCTGGACTTTCTCAACTGTGTTAATATCAGATACGTAATGTAGGTTCTAGACTGATGAGCTGTATTCAAATATTGGTCTAGCAAATGTTTTGTATGCTCTAGTTAGTATTACTTATTACTGGAATAATATATAATAATTAATTATTACTGGAAATCTCTTTTGTTCACCAGAACATTGGTGGAGCAACCATGGAGGTAGAATTTCCTACTGTGGATTGACAGGGCTCATCCACAGTGTGGGCTTAACTGTTCTTGAAATCCATCCAAGAGTCTATAGCCTAAAAATCACAAAATCCATATTAATGGCACTGTAATGGGATACATCAGGCACCTCTTTGCCAAAATAGAGCTATTTGATTTTGTTATAACCTAAATTTGCACTGAGTTAGGTTTATGAATATTATAAAATAATAGCAGCAACATACAAAGTTATTATTTGAAAAGAAATCTAAAAACACTGCATAGATTAAAGAACGGAGTTTAAAAGGCTTTGAGAAACTTTATAAAAATATATTTACTTATTGCATTGACATTGAGGTGGATTTCAGCATAACTCTTTGGGAAAGTTATTGCATAAAAATAATAAATAAAAAATGAGGAAAACCAAAGAGCCATTGCAGTAATATTGACTCCCTAAAGGAAAAAAAAAACCTAGGTGGGCATGAAAGGTGGGTCTTTGGCTACTTTCATAATAAAGTATTTCTGATGTATGACAAGGATATTCTCCTCATTGGCAAGTGGAACTCATTACAAGCAAATATTACCTTCCCACAACTGAAGCCTGACTAAAAGGAAACTGCGTGTATATTTATGTTAAGGTGGACAAGGTACTCAGAGACTCAGCACCAACATGGGCACAAACTTCAGCCCAGGCTTGATGTCAAACTGAAAAAGGCTGGGCCAACTACTGGTTTCACTTCAGGGAGCAAAAAGCAGGGATAAAGGTTGCCTGGTTTTTCTTTTGATGGTAGCCAGGCACAAATTCATCCCTTACCATCACCTCTACTGGCCAGCTGAGGGATCTCAGAAGGCTGCTTACCTTTGGAAGGGGGCAGGGAAAGAGCTTTTAGGCAACCAAAAAGCAACGACCCAATAAACCATCCCCTCACCCATTTCATTTCCTACACAAAATACAGGGCCTGATATTCAGGGATCTTGGAGTCCTAGTGGACAATCATTTAAATATGAGCCAGCGGTGTGTTGCAGCTGCCCAAAAAGCCATCACAGGCTGCATAAACAGAGGGATAGAATCAAGATCTCGTGAAGTGTTAATATCACTGTATAATGCCTTGGTAAGGACACACTGGGAATACTGCATCCACTTTTGGTCGCCACAATGTAAAAAAGATGTGGAGACTCCAGAAAGAGTGCAGAGAAGAGCAACGAAGATGATTAGGGGACTGGAGGCTAAAACATATGAAGAACGATTGCAGGAACTGGCTATGTCTAGTTTAATGAAAAGAAGGACTAGGGGAGACAGGATAGCAGTGTTCCAATGTCTCGGGGCTGCCACAAAGAAGAAGGAGTCAAGCTATTCTCCAAAGCACCTGAGGGCAGGACAAGAAGCAATGGGTGGAAACTAATCAAGGAGAGAAGCAACTTAGAACTAAGGATACATTTCCTGACAGTTAAAACAATTAATCAGTGGAACGACTTGCCTGCAGAAGTTGTAAATGCTGCAACACTGAAAGTTTTTAAGAAGAGATTGGACAACCATTTGCCTGAAGTGGTGTAGGGTTTCCTGCCTAAGCAGGGGGTTGGACTAGAAGACCTCCAATGTCCCTTCCAACTCTGTTATTCTATTCTATTCATGTCTAAAGGGAGTGTCTTCAATATCCAAGGATCCTCGCTAGTTATACAGAAACCTGCAAAATGGAGTTAGTGGAGATAGCAGTGATGTCTTAGGCTACTACACATGACATCACTCCCCTCTCTACATACTATGTATATGCATGTAACAGAGTGGTTAGAGAGTTTAATAAATACAGACAGGTCGGAGTTAAAAGCTTCACTTAGCTCCTAAATTCCCTAGGAATTTCATTTTAATCCCTATCTCTCAGCTTTGCTTAGTTCACAAACATATGAGATGCACATTTGGGGAAGACATGGAAGAGGATACCAAATGTAAGGAGGCAACAGTTAATAGTGTTGTGCAAGAAGAACTTGCTGCCTAGAGTCACCGCAAACAATGAGGTTATAAATTATGAAGGGTCCCTCTGCTCTCTCAGCTTTGTTGTTTTCTTGCAGACATTTCACTACCCAAACTAGGTAACATCATTAGTATGAATGAAGGCAAATATATGTGGCCCAGGATAATGTTGCAGGATCCTTTCTCTATCAGTTAGGCACTCCAGCATGAACCAAACACTTAGAAGACAAAAACTCTGGTCCCAGTCACCAACCAGATAGATAGATGATAGATAGAAAGAAAGAAAATGGATGGATGGATGGATGGATGGATGGATGGTTAGATGGATAGATGGATGGATTGATGGATTGATGCATAGATGGATTGATGGATGGATTGATGGATTGATGGACTGATGCATAGGTGGATTGATGGATTGATGGATTGATGGATGGATGGATGGATGGATGGATGGATGGATGGTAGATAGATAGATAGATGTGTGTAAGTGAGAGATGATAGAGATAGGTAGGTAGGTAGATAGATAAATAGATAGATAGATAGATAGATAGATAGATAGATAGATAGATAGATAGATAGATAGATAGATAGATAGATAGATAGATAGATAGATAGATAGATAGATATAAGAGAGGGAGAGGAAGAGGGAGAGGGAGGGAGGGAGGAAGGGAGGAGAGAGAGAGAGAGAGAGAGAGAGAGTTGGGTTTTGCTACAAAAAAGAATAAGTTCCTTGACTGGGATATTTAATTAACTATACTCCATCTTTACAACACGGAATTAGAAATAAGTAGGATTACACTGCATATTTATCGATTGTACCTTACAGTGATTGCTTCAAAAGATTTATCCCCCATCAACTCAATGAAACACTTTCTTTTTTTAAAAAAAGTATCTTATTTGGGCAAATTAAAAAAAAATGAAGAATTCTTCATATGAGCAAGTGGTCTCCATACTACTAGTCTGGGAATATTTATTTTTTCTGAGAAGCTAAAAAAAAAAAAAACACCTGTGGAGGGGTATAAAGCATTTCAGAGTTGAAATTGCAATATATCCATGACTAATTGTGATTCACATGTCTACATATTTATAGACTGTACTTTTAGGTGATTTTCAGTCAAATTCCTGCAGAAGGCATTTTTGAACCTCTGCACATTTTATATATCAAAACCACCTGGACAGATTCGTGACAATCAAAATTGCATTCTTTAAATCATTCTAATACCTATCATGAAGGTAATAAATTATGTCTGGATGCACATCACATTGAACGGCAAAATACAGAAAAGAGAAATTTGGATTTACGGTTGTCTGATACATAATCACATAACTACCATAAAATCTAGAAAAAAATTTTAGAAATAGAGATTTGAATTTCACAATGAGCTGTAGTTTACATACCTGGCCATTTTAGTCTTAGAAAAAGACAAAACTACAATTATCGTACCTTTGGTTTCATAATAGTGTTGGAATCAGTTTTTATTTCAAGAAAATGTATGAATAACATTTACTACTTCAAGAATGATGATAGTCATCCTTACCAATAGTATATTTGTATGATAGATTATGTTCCATATATGTTTTGCTACTGAGAGAAAGTGCTTGGATCAATACAAAGCACATGTATAAAGGCGGCTGTATCTTGAGCCAACCATAGATCATAGAAGAAGAAGAAATATTGAGCATACTTGACATCTGTACAAGACTACCATCATTTTACAGATGTTTATGATTACAGTGTGCAATCTCTGAAAAATATTTTTAAGTCTTCTGCAATGTGTTTTGCAATACTCTATAATAGCTTCCAGTGGGATGTCTGTTCATCAAAATTGCTTTTGTATGGCTTTTGAGCTGTCCTATAAACAACTATAAAACAGGAGATGGATTGTTCAATATCTTGGGGGATGCAAAACAATCACTAAGCTGAGTTTTGTAAGTCATTGCTTCTCATAGTAGCTTACTCTTGCAGATTGGAGAATTGGGATAAATAGATCTCATCTGGGACAGGAAGGGAAAAGAACTTACCTATCTAGCTGGAGTTTTCTTCTGCTGTCAGTTCAGCTCTAAGAAACCACAGAAAAAATGGGCTTTGGATTCATGAGACTGTATAATCTTACACAAGAGTTTGTTTTCAAGCAATATAGTCAGATGAGCCAGATATGATAAAAATTGTCTAGGTAAATGAAAAAAGCATGTAGAATAAAGGCAGATAACAATCAAGTACACAGATCATCAATTATAAACAAAATTGGTAACATTAGTCTGAATGACATAACTAATTACCTGCTGGAGTAGAAGTAGTTTTGAAACACGTGCAGAGTTTATTGCAAAAAAAATTATATAATGCAACAGTTTGTGGTATGTTGCTTAGATATTGTTAGGTAAGCTTATCTTTCTGACAAGAATTTGAGATAAGGGAAAAACTAGTTTCTTCTCTTAGTTTTATTTATTTAGGTGTGCGTTTATTTCATGCACTAGTTTGTTGAGTGCTGTCAGCTGTAGTCACACTATTTGTAGCACTGAAGCCTACTTTTCACAGCTCTCATTACTAATAATAATGGTTACCTTTATTCCATCTTGCATAATCATGTAAATGGAGCTGCCCACAAAATCATAACTTGTTTCTGAATATTCTATGTATATCCCTTTGAAGTGACCAGATTTTGGGGTGAGTAGATTTGAGTAGATTTTCTTGTTTAGCTGAGTTTGACCTTAATTCATGAAGGATTGATTCTGGTCTAAGAATTTTGGGAAATTATTGTCCTCTGAGATAAAATTGGTCTGACAAAACCTTTGCCAGACCAATTCTCAAATACAGGTCGTCCGCCTGGAATCCACACTATATGTCGGACATTAACACGATTGAGTGGGTCCAGAGGTATTTCATGAGAAGAGTACTCCACTCCTCTAATCACAGTGGAATCCCTTAGGCCACCAGGCTTGAAATCCTGGGCTCGGACACTCTGGAACTACGCCACCTGCGATCCGATCTAAGCAGAGCACATAAAATTGTCTGTGAATGAATGGAATGTAATATTATTGGTATTAATAAAAAGATAAATTTATAATGATTGCTGTGGTACCATTCTGCAATAAGAGCCTTGGTGGTACAGTGCTTAGAGTGCACTTCTGCAGGCTACTTCCGCTGGCCACCTGCAATTTGGCAGTTCGATTCTCACCAGGCTCAAGGTTGACTCAGCCTTCCATTCTTTCGAGGTTGGTAAAAAGAGAACCCAGATTATTCGGGGCAATATGCTGACTCTATAAACCACTTAGAGAGGCCTATAAAAGCACCGTGAAGTGGTATATAAGTCTAAGTGCTAGTGCTATTCTCATTTCTATATCACATTTTGCAGAAAAGTTAAGGAGCATAATCACATATCCCCTTGTAATTATGAATTATTTTGATGCAATTTTGACCTGAAGCTGTATCTTGGAAACTGGAGCCAATTAATAGTCAGGACTTAATTTTCTTTTATTAGTGATCAATTCTGGTAAAATTAAGCTGCTTTTATTTCAGAGGCATTCTCCTTGTAGGCCAGTGTTCTCTTTGGCCCACAAGCAGTTTTATAGTATTGCTGTTTCTGGTGATAAGCAGCACAAAGTACTCTCCATTTTTTCCCAAACCGGGAAATCAAAAAGGAATCAAAACACTCTGGAAAATATGAACGCGTGGAGAACGAAATCATTGTTTATATTTACTTCTGAGATAACCCAGTTTAAATCTCTATCTGCTTTTAATAAATGGATACTTGCACTCCCTCTTCATGGCAGGCACTTTTGTCTTCCAAATACTTTCAGTAATATGATTGGAATGAATACAAATCTTAAAATAGTTGTGTTATGGATTAGTTTTTGCTTTAATTATAAGCCATTTTATATTTATTATTTAAACTAAAATATATATTTATTATTATGTATTATTTTCATAAATAACTCAAGGCTGCAAACATAGCTAATAGTTTTTCCTACTCCTATTTTCCCCACAACAATAAACCTGTGAGGTCGATTGAGCTAAGAGAGTGACTGGTCCAAAGTCACCCAGCTGGCTTTCATGCCTAAGGCAGGACTAGAACTCACACAAGCCATAATGGGAGACCTTCAAAAATCATGGTTGTCTCTTTGCTTTTTTCTGTGTATTGATACAATTTCTAGTGTGTGTCACTGAAAAGTTACAAAATCAAAAACTGACTGTTTGGATCATACCAACTCCCATCAGAGATACTCCCTGAATGGGGGACTACCATGAAGCTTTGTGGTAGATGATGACTGCTTGCCACCATAATAAGAAGGTAGGCCTCAGTGCCCTTTCTCACATTACTATTGTGGATAGGAGCTCTACTGGTGGCAAGAAATGCAGATCTGATGAAGGCACTACACTTGGCTCCTCTTGATCACTATTGCAAATGTCCAACCTGATCTGGGTCTTCTAATATTCTTTTAATGGCCCAAGAAGGCCACGTTCTTGGATAGCTCAAGTATTATTATTAAGCTAAGTTGAGATTTGCCTCAATGCACTGCTCCTAATATTTGTCCAGAGCAGGACCAAAGGTCATGCTAACCAGCCTATTCATCTCAACAGTAACAAAAATGGGCTTTTATGTATGGGTAAGAAAGATTATCTGTGCCCATGGCTTCCAAATCAGGAGTTGCTAAACATATATATTGCAACCATGTGTGAACAATTGGTATTTCAAAGATCTAAGGGTTTTTTTTTTAACTTGCCTATTACATGGCTAATACCCCTTCCCCATTTCTTTGAGGAGAATGCAATATATTGTAAGTATGCCTGTAGCTATATAAAAGAGAAGAAATGAAATGAATTATGCACACATAAGAGAGGGGTTTTTTAAAAATCTAAAGAACATATACAGGAGATCATCATAAATTCAGTTTATAGTCTCTTTAGTCCACCTGAAAAGTCTTCTCTTCTCTTGCTCGTGCGCTCTTTGAGACAATGGCAGCTTAGCAATAGTTCAAATTCTGACAAACAAGCTGTCTTTGACAGATATTTGTTTCTCTCCCTTGAGGATACATCAGGCAGCGGTTTTTCCGTAGCTTTATTTTAGTGAGAAAAGCCTATGCATGAGTGCTATTAGAATACACAGGTGCTTGTAGTTTTTATGACTCTGGTGTGGGAGTTCACATAATTAAATGTAATCTTCTTCCTGTAGATAACTGGAGGAAAATACATTTCTAAAAACTTACAGATACTCCAAAACAGCCCTGCATAAAAATAACCAGCAGATATTTGAGCAGCTATGTGCCAAGCCCATGGGAGGAATTCCATCATTCTGTTTGACCAGTGCAAAGCGATAGATTTCCATGGAAAATCAAATGGTCAACTTGAATGAAACAAAATTCCACCTATGTTCTAATCATTCCTACTTTCCTTTCTCAATACAGTCCAGCCCCATATATTTTCACACAAGGACATATTTCTGGCGGATGAGTGGCCTAATGGATTTAATAATCTTCATTAGTGCCATGCAGAAAAATTATTATCCTACTTTTTTTCTTTACTCTGATAAAAGAGAATTGCTTTTCATGATTTGTCCTCCCCAAGAGAGGATTATGCTGTCAATTATCATGCCAAGTTCTTGCATATTTAGGGATGAGGTGGTCAATGGGGTTGTATGAATACACTGTCCTATATTTACAATAACCAGGGAGCTCTGGTGGTGCGTTGGTTAGAATTCAGTATTACAGGAAAATTCTGTCCTAGAGTTCAGTCCTGATGGGGCTCAGGGTTGACTCAGCCTTCCAGCGGGGGTAAAATGAGATAAAATGAGGACCCAGATCATTGGGGACAAGAGGCTGACATTGTAAACTGCTCAGAGAGTCTGCTCAGCAGTCTACTCAGAAAGCACTATGAAATGTTATATAAGTCTATGTGCAATCTCACCAAACCTAACGTTGGTGAGACTCCTACAGTTTTTCTGACTCCTACAGTTTTTCTGACTCCTACAGTTCAATTAAATCTCAAGGAGAGACATAATGAGAGTGTTCTATCCATGGGTTTACTTAGAAGGTGAAGTTTAAGTAGACAAAAATGTCCAGAGAGGTGAAAATACATGTAACAGAAAGCAAGAACACCAACAGTAATATTTGCTACTACCTCCTACAGTAAATTCAAAAATACATCGGAAGGAATGTGAAAAAAATTATCTAGGCTACTTAGCTCAAGTAGCGAAAGATAGAAAAACAGAAGACAAGAAAATGCTTAAACAGTTGCAAGGCAAATACAATGCAGTTGATAGATTTTATGAACTTATGAATTTGATGTAGAATATTGTCCTTCATGAGACTTGCACAATCAGCCATTATTGATATATTTTTGGCTTGAATATTATTTAGTTGTTCATAACAATGTAGAAGAAAAAGTAAAATTCTTTTATCAAAGAATTATAGATTTAGAAGACTCTACAGTGCTTGTTAAAAGATGTATAAAAATGATAGCTATTTATATACTAGATATTAGCATGACAAGCCAAATGTTCATAGTTCTATTTGGAAATGCATTTCTCCTCATTGCATATTTGATATAAACACTAGCACCATCTATGGCATGTTAAGTCATTTTTCTTTGGTCTTAATATTTGACCCTGCAAGCACTTCTAAAAGTCACCATGTATTATTTCAATTACTTTATTTATGTTAGCTATAGTAAGAACTGGCTGTGCTGCCTTTGGGGGTTGATGTAAGTCACTGAGATCCTCATTTTAATTAGCTCACAGAATCCTTTTTCTTGGCCATGCTTGCTAGAAGCTGGTAAGAATTAAAGTCCAACACGTCAAGAGACCTGTTCATTTTGCAGAATGGGGCATTTTCCCTTGGTCCCAAAGTCTTGCAGTGGTGGACATTGACTTCCAGCTTTTCACTGGAGGACTTTTAGAGAAGCAATTGCAGTTTCAAGAGGATGATGAAGATCCATATTATGGATAAATGGGATAAATTAAAAGATTAATCTTTTCAATTGAACTCTTCTCCAAATTTCATAACCCCACTTCCTGGCAAGCATTCTTTGAGAATGGAAGGGGTGGGTGGGAATTGAACCTATGCACAATATACTTATTCAGGAACCTTTGACATCTGACTGTATAGGTTCAAATCAGGTCACAGATGGATAGAATGAATGGAAAGTATTCAGGGTCTCATTTCTATTCTTTACCTTCAGGATAACAGCAGGGATTCAAAACAGCTTGTTCCTCTGCCATATTCTCCACTTTACAAGAGGGTTAAAAAGCACTTCTGTTGTTTCTGGAGAGATCACCATCAACGGCAAGCTAAAATAGCTTTCTGCCACCTCTCTAATTTCAGATTTGCCATCATGAGCTGAGCTTTCATTTGCGTTTTAATTCTAACATTCAAACTCAGCTTCCGATGTAACAACTTTTATATTTATTTTTATTGTTGCTGCACAGGAATGTGAAACTAACACAAGAGAGAAACAAAACAACAGTTGCAAATTCAGCACAATGAAGAAGAAGTAAAAAAGAAAATCCAATTATCGTGTCTAAATTTGTTCAAGTTATTCAGAAACTTCACATTTCAAAAAAGGTACAAATTGTCATGATCAAACCCAACTGTCTCTTGGCTACAAATTCTTGCCAGACAAATAAATTTTAAAATGTACAAGTCTAGATATACATTTATCAATGTATATCAACATGTACAAATCTACTATTACAATTTTACTGTACTGTGATCTTCAATCTGGCAGCACTCGTATGACTAAGAATAAGTATTTGGACCAAAAGGTTTATAGTAGGCATTCTGTCTTCTGAGTGAATGTTTTCCCCCAGTAAGTAAAAAGTAAGAAACCCTGTGTGTGAGGACTCACATCTCCCCAGAAGCCTTGGTGAATAAGAATGATGTGGTGGCTCAGTGGCTAAGATGCTGAGCTTGTCGATCAGAAAGGTCAGCAGTTCGGCAGTTCGAATCCCTAGCACCGTGTAACAGAGTGAGCTTCTGTTACTTATTCCAGCTTCTGCCAACCTAGCAGTTCGAAAGCATGTAAAAATGCGAGCAGAAAAATAGGGACCATTTTGATGGGAAGGTAACAGCATTCTGTGTGCCTTCGGCATTTAGTGTTGCCGGCCACATGACCATGGAGACGTCTTCGTACAGTGCTGGCTCTTTGGCTTTGTAACAGAGATGAGCACCGCCACCTAGAGCCGGAAACAATTAGCATATATGTGCGAGGGAAACTTTTACCTCATGATAAAAGCCTTCTCTGGACCTCCAATTTTTCTGGTATTCTAATATGGGAAGTTCAGCAGAATGGAAATGAGAAAAAAGAGGTCTTTACCTCTCTTCAGCTCTTCTGAGGCCTTTTTTAAAAAAAATCCTACCTGGCAAACAAATGGAGCAAAATTGTTCAGTGCAGCCAAATGGCTCTCTTAAAGTTCGCCTTTGATTTGGATTTTTTGAAGTCAAGATTTCCAACATCCTGTCTGTCTGTCTCTCTGTCTGCCTCAGGGATCAGAGCTCTTTCCCAGCCTTTCATAAGCAAGAAGTCCCTCTTAAAACCATTAGTACCTCACATATAAAAGAGCATATGGCAATCACTAAGAACAAAGCATCTAGAAAACTCTCACATCAAAACAGAATGTTAGAAATTCTTCTAAAAAGTCTCAAACCAAACTAGCCTTTAGGAGCTGTAACTGAAGCCCCACAGAAGGCGACACTGCCATTTGCCTAAATTTCTATATTGTCAAATAGCAAAATTTTTCGCCATTTTCACATACTACAGATATATGCTGAAACTTTAACTCCCAGAATTCCAAAGGCCAAACTGGACGGGAATTTAAAGAGCTACTCTTAAAATGAATTTCACTAATAAGACATCAAATAAAAATGATTACTAAACAGCATGGAAGGGAGGGGGGAATCATGGATGGGTGACCCAAAAATGGAAAGTAAATACATAGGTGCTTCTAACTGAATGAAAAAAATTAAAGCAATTACAGCAATAATAATAATAATAATAATAATAATAATAATAATAATAATAATAATAATAATAATAATAATTGGACCAGGGGGAGGAAGGGTGAAAAGAAGTGACCAGAAGGGTTCAAGGAGAGAAGAGGGAAAATGTTCTCATGAGCGACACTTTCCATGTTTGTTGTACAGCTGGGTAGCACCTGCCTAACATTTATACCGGATAGCTTTTATTCATTTCATGGGATAGTCATCAAAAACATAGTTGAGAGATGGAGAAAATTCCAAGTATGTGTCATCACTTTCCTGGCTGGTGCAGCTGTTTCCTTAGGCACACAATGATGTTGTGTCATGAAGGAAACACACTGTCACTGCGGAGGACGCATAACACATTTGGTTTTATTGAGCCACTCTACAATAATGAAGGGAAATAATAGGCCCCAATATACTGTTCATTCAGTGGCAATGAGCTCTCACTTCAGCCTCTCAAAAACCCAGCAAGGAAGCAAACAACCACACACCAGCATAATCCAGAGAGAGAGAGAGAGAGAGAGAGAGAGACTAGAAATCATTCCAAATCACTTTCCTTCTGGACAAGGTGCCCACTAAAAGCTCTTTCCCAGGATTTGCTGATGCAGCAGACATATTGCAGCTGACCTCTGCCACAAAATTCAGTGTCGGTATCGATATCGCTCTTCATATCTCTTGCAAATGAATGCTCACATCTTTTATACATTTGGATTCTGATCCTGGGGATCCTTCATAAGAACATGGGCAAATTATCTGCCAATAAATATAGAACAGGTCTTTCGTAATCTCGCGAAACTGCGTGGTTTGAGAACAATGAATATAGCAGTACACAGATTCTTTTTGGTGTTATTGGAAATAGACTCAGGTGTTTTTTTTTAATGCAGTTCTACTTTTAAGCAGAATGGAGCAGATGTTTGGGTGGAGTTTAAATAGTTGTGAGAATGAGACAAGTTGGGATTCAGTGAAGCTCCATTCTTCTTGAGATATTCGATCCAGGCTGTCAGCTCTGCTGCCATGGAAGCTAGTTTGAAGGTGAAGCTGGAAATCTAAGGACCTGCTGAAAATGCTGATGACTGTACACTCCTTCCCATTGCAAACAGAAAACAGAAAACCCTACACATAGACCTTGCTTCTTATTTTTGTATCTCCCATCTCATATTAGCCTTACAGCAAATAAGAGCACCAAACTAAAAGAAGCATGAAAATTTCATTCAGTTTCTTTTTGATAAGAACTTTCCAAGATACAAATTTTATAATGGGATATTAAGAGTTTGATCATTTTTATTTTGTTTTCTTCTCTTTGTGTGTGTGCGTGTGTGTGAAAATGCACGTGTCTATAGTGTTATGGATGAATATAGCTTCTTGATGTTTATAATATTTGGCCCTGGGTGTAAAGTTTCATTCTCCGAGCTTGTGGGTTGGTTTCCAAACATTTCATTACCAGGCTAATTAGCATCTTCAGCAGAGTTTAGGAGGTGTCAGTGTCAATGTTCTGTTTATAAGGGCTTTGGCTGTGGGTGTGTCAAATGAGGGTCTTGTGATGGGTCAACTGTGAATCATCAGTGAGTCTTGTGATGGGTTTTGTGATAAGGAGATTAACTCAGATGAGGGTCATTGGGAAGTGAACTGCTGGTGGGGGAGAATTGCATGGATTGGTTGTGGGTTGGCGCTGTCTCTGCTTGGTTATGTGGTTAATTTGGATTCTGAAGGGTTCATAAGCTGGTTGTAGATCAATGTGTGTGTTGACGGAATTGCAGGTGGAGTGCCAGGCTTCGATGAACCCATGAGCGTGGCGGGTGGTAGCATGGCCAGTGATTTTTGTGTTGCTCCAATCAAACTGGTGCTGTTTGGTGTCATTGTGGGTAGAGATTAATGATTTGGGGTCATGGCATTTGACTGTCAGCAGGTGTGCCTGGATCCTGGTTTTTAATTGACGTGATTTGTCCCGCGTAGAATTGGTTGCACTGGTTAACAGTTGATTTTATAAATTACTTTGATTCTTTCATCCGTCTGTATTTTATCTTTGGTTCTGGATAATCCATGGTGGAGTGTGGCTGTGAGTTTGTGGGCTATTGTTATTCTTAAGGGTTGGAGGATTCTGGCTGTCATTTCCCAACCCCTTTCTTTGTACAGTAGGGTTAGTTTTGCACCTATTGAATTTAATTGGCACAGACAAGGTTCTTTTTGTTTTTAATTGCTGTGCTTGTTTCTCATGCTCTCCTTTTTTTCCTCTTTTTTCAGAGTTAGTAAAATTAGCATATTTCTTTTAAAAAAAAATTGAAAAAGTGGAATGGAATGTGAGAGAAAATAAATCGGAGAGATTTGTCCATTGCTATGATGTTATGGGACTTGAAGAGGATGTATAAATAGACATGACAAGTGATTCCAGGCTAAAGTGAGAAAGTTGCCTTTGAAATCAAGCTTTCAAGAATGGATCTCTCTCCTGTCCCCTTTCAAATTCTCTCATTGGGATCTCTTTGAGAATGGATGTTTTTAAAGAGTGAGTTTTGTGTCTTTTTCTATTGTCATATTATGAGAGAGAGATGGAGGAAGGGAGGGAGGGTGAGAAAGAGAGAGAGAATAGATAGAGATAATGATTTGCAATCATCTGCTGTAAAACAAATCCCTGTTAAAAGGGCACCACAACTTCTGGGGCAAATGAAACATATAAAGGATAGAGTGTGCTTGTCAAAGATCATAATGGACCTTTGTAGCAGAGCTGGGAAGCAAAGCCAGATGTCCATAGTCTTGGATTTCCTGTACATCAATGAACACATTGAGGTTTAAAAATAAGGCTATGAAGAAGGGAAAACTGCCATCTCTAGATCCTTAGGGGGACAATTGTAGGTTTTAATGTGCTGCATGATGTTTATGGAAAGAAAAGCTATCCCTGTTGTAAATCCGCCTGTCATAGCTCTTATGCATGGATGAGTTCAAAAGAAAGAGGTAGACTGACAACAGCAATAAATATAAAGTCATTTTAATTCAGTTTGCAGGGGGAAATCTATACATCCAATCATAAGTGTGCTATCATTCCTTAGTTCTATGTGTGAGAGAGAAAAAGAGAAAAGGAGAATTTTTTTTTTTAATTGCTCTTGTGTGCTGTATCAGCATTCCACTTTCAACACTACATTATGGAATTATAGAACTATAATGTAAGTTCTATACTGGCTTTTAACATAAAGTAGTACAGTTTTTTTTTTTTCTGCCCTACAATTTTAAAAAAAGCTTCATTCAATTTGGTAGGAAAAAAAAGTCTTTCAAATTATCATGGTTCTTCCCCCTCCCGCTTGAGGAATTTTGGAAATGTTTGGAGAGTTTTAGAGAACTTTATTTGAGTGGGATGGAAATGTTCCTCCAGTTATTAGGACACAAGGTGGCTCAGCTGTGCACGTGTGATAAAGCCCATACTTTGGTTGTACAATAATCTCTCCAATGGTCAGCAGCCCTCTTGACTTCTTTGCTTTAATTGATTTCCAAGGAAAACACTGAGAAACAAACATTTTTTTATGTAACCATTTGTATTAAGGTTTTAAAATGCAAAGATAAAAATGAATACTAAGAAAAATATATAAAAAAGAAAAAGAACGTGCAGAGAAAAAAAAAAGAGGTGGAGGAAAAAATATTAGGAAAAAAGATATATTTTAAATATATATATATATATAGATACAGGTATATATTTATATGTAGATATACAGATATATAAAACTGACTTTACTTTTCCTCAAGACAGGTGGAAATTATTTCAGTAACTTATCACTTTATTTAACATTTCAACCAAAGTTTCGAAGGTGCTTTTTTCAAGAGGCAACTGGACTTTCTGGTTTTTCTTTGAAGATGTTTCGCTTCTCATCCAAGAAGCTTCTTCAGCTCTGTAGTTCCCACATTCATCTTGGATGAAACATCTTCAAAGAAAAACCTCAGAAAGTCCAGTTGCCTCTTGAAAAAAACACCTTTCGGACAACCATCACCTGGAGGATTGAGAATCTCCATAGACACTTAGCTATCCCTTTCAACCGAAGATCTTTTCAACCAGATCTCATATTTGAAAAGTAGGACTTCATTAGATCAGAAACTAGTTCAGCTAGGGAAGATGGCTAGTGAGGTGTTCAATGGAAAGAAAAACACACAAAAGCTCAATAATTCCAACAAAAGAAATTCTAAAGCACTTTCATACTAAGTTCAGCAATTAAAAGAGACTTCTGGGGAGAAGAACATTGTCAGATATCAGCCCAGTATTCAGAAGAAGAAAATGACCTGGAGGCAGCTATATGTTGTCTATCTCACTCTGTAACAAATAGTATGACTTCCCTCACAAGCTGACATGCCCTTGGATACCATCTATATATCAAGGCAATCTAGGTAACTCTCCAATAAGGATTGAGGTTCCAAGGTTGGTAAAGTGAGGACCCAAATTGTTGGGGCCAATTTGCTAACTCTGTAAATCACTTAGAGAAGACTATAAAGCACTGTGAAGCAATATATAAATCTAAGGGCTATTGCTATTATTTATATGTCACTTCCAGGTGACTGCATTGGCAGGCATATATCAAGTATGGAAACAGTTATGTAATGCTGAATGAAGAAACAAAAAGGAATGGAAAGAAGATTACCCTATAGGAATTTCTGAGAAACTCCATATTCCAAACTTTAGTGTAATTTTTTGACGCTCAGTTGTGGTTTAGCTTTGTGTCCTTGACGCAAACTCTGAAATTAAGGGACATGAGTGGTTATTTGGGCAAGCATTGTGTTTGGTGTGTGTGTTTGTGTCTGTGTGGTGTGTCTGTGTGTTTCCAAGCAGATTGGATGTGGCCTAGCAAGTTGAACAAGCCCAGGTAATGGTGCTATATATAGTACGTGTACAAACTCAGAATTCAGTAACTAGGTTTGACTTGTTCTGTAATGCAGTACATCCCTATCAATTTTTATATACATCTGTGCATATGCATATCCAATTTATGTTTCAACAAATGTTACTTTAATTTTTGCAATATTCTTATTTTAATATTCAAAGGATGAAAATGCCATGGTTCATATTCCAAATATGGTTTTATATAAAAAGAAAAAAAACCTTCACCAAAAAGGTTTTCCTGTGTTTATGTTTTTCTCCAGCCAAAACAAGTATTTTCTGTTCGTATGAATTCTTGTATCTTTAAAAATAAAAAACCAGAAAGATTATTCATGATTAAATATATTCCTGGTTATATATATTTTATGATCACGCTTTTAGCGGGAAATAAATGCTATTGTGTAAATTGCACCTATGTTATGCCTGTATTCTTTTCATGGTACAATCATGGAAAATAGCTTATATAATCAATATAGGTATAATTTTGGTTTGTTCCTCCAACAGATATGTCAGGTGTCTTTTGCTTCTCCCTCCCGCAATATGTTAATTTGGCTCCTGTATTGACAATAAAAAAGAAAGAAAGAGTGAAAATGAAAATGCAGCTGACATGCTTTTCCTTTGAAACTTCCCACTTCAATGAGCAGGTCCTGTTCTGCTTCTTTTGTGAGGAAAACTTAAGATCCAGCTGGTTCATAAAGCCAGTGGAGCAGGGAGCATTCTCAGAACGGATAAGATGTGCCTCGGCATGGTTGCCCCTGGCTACTGGCCCTCCAGAGTAAGCATTGTAAGGTTGGATAATTATCCTCACTCACCCAGAGTCCCCAAGAAGCAGAAGAGAAGCAGAAAAGCACACCTGGAAGAGAGGGCCTTGCCAATCACACCATCAGGCAGAGGCTATTTTGGCTTTGATCTCGCCCTGCAGCCCTGAAGCAAGAAGCATTCGGTGTGCTCGGAGGAGATTGTCTCAAGCATCACAGCGTGGTGTGATTTTGAAAGGCTATCTCCCTTCCTCCACACCTTCTTCTCTGAAAAGACAAGCGTAAAAAAGATGTCCTCCTTCTACACATTGATCTGAAATAATTATGCTCCCCCCCCACCCCCACCCCAAAAAAAGCCTTAAATCTGACAGTCTTTTGTGAAGCATTCACAGGATGGATCTTAGAAAGGAACAAAAGGGGACATTTTTTGATCCCTTGTTTCATCCAAGAAAATCTCTCTCTCTCTCTCTCTCTCTCTCTCCTATCTGTTTAGCTATCTGTCACTATAACTATTTCTCGATCTCTGCATCTTATTGTATGTCTGTATGTTGCACAAGGTTGTTTTCTATCTGATACATGCCATGCTATATCTCTTCCAATGGCTGATGCTTTATATAAAATTTACCTATATTAATATGCACGTCTGACAAACTCCAGTACTTTGTATGGCTCAACAGTGCCCTCAAGAGCATTTATTAAGTTGATCCCCAACTGGGAAATCTGAATAAATCAGAATTCATCTTCTCTTTCCCAATATTCTACTCCAGCAATCATTTTATACGATGCCTCCACTGGTTTCGAACAAAAACAAAAGCCGGCTAAAACAGTTATCATTCGACAAAGAGCCTTAGGTGACTGGGTTCATCCATCTGATTTACTACTTAGGTATCTTATATCAGAGGGAGCTGGAAATAACTGTCTGCACTGTAGAACTGTGAAAAAAAACACGGTTTTGTTTTAGAAAAACCAAGAAGAAAATGAATAGCGTTGAAACAGGAGGCTAAGAAGCTTTCTCTTAAGTAATGTTCTTTATACAGGTTTTAAAACCCACGATCCTATTAAAACAAGTAATATATAATTAGGTTAATTGTCTCTTGTTTTTGCTTGGAACTCTGTATGATTGTTGTCTTCTTTTTTGCTTTGTTTTTCCTCCCCACCCCCTAAATTTCTTTTAATATTTACATATTTGTCTATATTAATGGAGGACTTCTCATCAAAATTATATGCAACACTACCCAGTTCAACAACAACAACAAAAATCTTTCCAGACCTGCCCAAGGTTGCTAAGCTTCATATTCAGTAAAACTCCCTGTTGGGAAGATAAAAATAGAAAGAATTGTTCTTCTGAACAATTGAAAGAAGGGGTCCACATGAAGACAATGTCCCTAATTTAAGCAAGGACGTGCAATGTTTTTATTCTGCATCTTTATAACATCACCTTTGTCTCATCACTTCCATCTTATGATTCTTGACTCCTGACAAATGTATTTTTTTTTAACGTATACTGAGAGCATTTGTACCAAGACAAATTCCTTGTGTGTCCAACCACACTTGGCCAATAAAGAATTCTATTCCATTCTAAGTGTCCTTAGTTGTTTTAAGGTAGTGTTTTCCTACTTCTGATGCTATTTTGGAGAAGGATACAATTTAGGGTGCTTCACTAACAAACACAGACAAGAGTTGGGATCTGCCCAGCTCCTATTAGCCCCTTTAGATGAATGCAAGCATGCCTCCTCTTTGGTCACTATGGATTGTTCTTTGTGAACCTTTTCGCTAGAGTCGCCAGCCTGCAGGAGAGGCTAGAAACTAGAACAAGAGTCTCCAAACATGGCAACTTTAAGACTTGTGGATTTCAACTCCCAGAATTGCCCTGCCAGCATGACTACTGAGGAATTCTGGGAGTTGAAGTCCACAAATCTTAAAATTGCCAAGTTTGGAGAGCCCTGAACTAGAAGACTATGAATTCTATTTCTGCCTTAGCCATGAAAGCTAGCTGGGTGACCTTGAGCCAGTCACTCTCTCTCAACCCAACCCACCTCATAAAGTTGCTGTTGTGGGGGAAATAGAAGGAGGGTGGTTTATAACAAACTAACATCTATCTAACATATATAGACACTTGACTGGTATTTTCCAAAGCAATTGTCTGATTGTTCAGAGGATCTTAGGTGTTTGTGTGAAAAATGCTAGATTTATCTTTTTTTAAAAAAAAAATGTGTTTAAAAACTTATAGTATTGCAAGAGACCCCTAAAAGGGTCAGTTTAAACCTGGAAAGAGTTGAATTCTGTCAGCTAGGTGTTGCTAGTCCTGTCATCATAGAGGAAAATTTTTCCACTGCTTCTGCCAACAAAGGGTTTCATGTGGCTGTTTCCTTATTCTTGTTCCAGCTTTGGTGGTATTAAAATGCTGTGGTGATGACAGCTGTCTGTTGACTGTCTATTTCCAGGTGCTGCCGACTACAAGGCCAGAACTAGTGAAGGACAAAGTGTACTCCTTATCAATATATCTGCTTTACCTTCACCCCTTCTCTGTCCTTGTGACTTGTCGGCTGGCCTATGTTTTAAACATGGATTTAAATTCTTTCAGAAGAGTGGAAATTCTCTTCTTCCCGTTCTCAGAAATAGCCTGATAATAAGCAGAGGTGCAGACAAGTGGTTGGATTGAAAAGGAACATCCCCTCCTACCTCACCCAGCACCCTGTGCTGCGCCTGCAACCAGTTGGGCACCTGGATGGGCGGCTGAAGCTGCTATTCCAGGATGCCGGCACCCCTGGTAAATGATTGTTTGCCTGGCAAGAGGTGGGAGGGGAAAGAGAGCTAGGAAACATCTTTTCCTTGAAGTGCCCATTGTGGCTGTGTAAAGATAACAGTGTAACACTAACAGCCTAGTTCAGTGTTTCCCAATCTTGGCCACTTGTGTAGACTTCAATTCCCAGAATTCCCTAGCCAGCCATGCTGAGGAATTCTGGGAGTCAAAGTCCACATATCTTCGAGAGGCCAAGGCCGGGAAAACACTGGCCTAGTTTTTGTTGCAAGAATGGGCAATGAGAGTCAGCACGATTTCTGCTGCCATCCTTTTCTGCTAGCTCAAGAACTGGTGAATAGCTCTTGAACCCAGCCACGGGAAAGAGCCCTCAGAGCAGAGGTGGGTATTCAGCAGGTTCTGACTAGTTCTGGAGAACCGGTAGTGGAAATATTGAGCAGTTCGGAGAACCGGGAGTGGAAATTTTGAGTAGTTTGGAATACCACCTTTGACTGGCCCCACCCCCATCTATTCTGTGCCTCCCGAGTCCCAGCTGATCGGCTGGGTCTTCTTTTGTTGCCCTGCAAAGGAGAATGGAGCTGGAAAGCAGGTTAGTGGGGTGGGGGAGAGAATGGTGATTTTACAGTATACTTCCCCCTAGAATGGGTGGGAATGGACATTTTGTAGTATCCTTCCCCAGCCATGGCCATCAAGCCACACACCCCAAGCCACACCACGCCCACAGAACAAAAAAAATTGAATCCTACCACTGCCTCAGAGTATAGAATCTGTACATGATATGACATGAAATAAGTAGGTGTCAGCATCCTGACTTAACAGTGTTAGTCAAATGATGGTTTAATAATGATATCAGGCTATATAATTGTTGATTGATAATATGAGCTATTATGCAATATAACTACAATGGAGACTATGAAATGGATGCACACAAAGAAAGTGATAAACCAACCGATACACTGTCTGTAAACTCATGAAGGAAAGGATGATGTTTTTATGTTTTATGTGTTTTTGTTTGTTGTCAAAATTAATAAAACTGTTTTCAAAAAAAAAAAAAAAACAGTGGGGGGCTGTATTCACTTGACCAGAGTGAGAAATTCCTGTTTTACTCTGAAAACAGTTACGTTCAACGGTTCAGTTTTTGAAAGGATATTGACATTCTTTTCCCTCAAGTTCTTCCCAAGCTGTCCTAACTTTTCCTTGTCTGAGGCGTGCTTTGCATCGCAGACAGAGGCAGAAAGTGAAATACGAGAGAGAATAAACGGGTGTGTGTGTGTGTGTGTGTAGCCAGAAAGACCTTGGAGAGGAAGTGCTTGCCAAAAACATGTTCATGCTGACAGTGTGATCATCCACTCCCCGTATGCTAATAAAATGCCAGCTCAGCCTGTGGAAATGTTCAGGAAGAGATAAGCGCTGGTGATAATTCTTAGAGAGAGACACCAGACAGAAAGAATTATTATCAGCACAACCTGAAGCGCAAGGCTATCGTCAAAGCCCTCATCTTGATGCTCAAACTGAATCCATGATTTCTTTTTTTTACATTTAACTTGATTAATTGCTCCCAAACTATTCAAGAGTAGCCAGAACTCAAAGAACAAAGGGCTGAAGGCAACTCTTCTTCCATGTACAAGATTACAGCCATATGGCTTTCTTTTGTATCACCAGATTGAGCTATTGGCACAGACCCACAGATAGGATTAGGCAGGAGATAGAGGTAGATCAACGACCATCAATATAAGCTTCAGAAATCCCACCCCACCCCCACTCAAAAATGTGTGTTGCATGTTCTGCACATTTGGATTTCATCCCGACGGGGATGGGGGATGGGGGGGCAGAGAGAAAGAACTTCATCGGTTTTGCTACGGGAGATTAATATAGCCGTCCCTCTGGGAAAATGTTAAAGGGAAAGAAGTAGAGAACATGGAAACGGATACAGATGAACAGGCCTTAAAAACACTTATCTTGGTTTAACATGGAAAGAGTGGTTTTTATTCATCAACGCACAAGACAAATCCTAGGTCTACAAGGTCTGAGGATGGGAATGTTTTCACTCTCTCTCTCTCTCTCTCTCTCTTCCCATTCTGCTTTCTCTTACTGTGTTCCAGATGCTCTCCCCAAAGAGCAAATGGATGAACTCGGATTCAGAGCAAGAGTCCTACCAATGCTGAGGACCCCTAACATGAGAAGCCGAGGCATAAAGTCAGGGAACTGTGCAGGTAGTCCTCAACTTACAACCACAATTGAGCCCAACATTTCTGCTGCTAAGTGAGGCATTTGTTAAGGGACTTTTGTCCCATTTTTACGACCTTTCTTGCCGTAGTTCTCAAGTGCATCATTGCAGTTGTTGCAGTTGACTTGGCTTGTCAAAAGGTCGCAAAAAATGTGACGACATGACCCCAGGGCACTGCAACCATCATAAATATGAGTCAGTTGCCCAGTGTTTCACTTTCAATCATCTGACCATGGGATGCTGCAAGTCATAGAGTGAAAAATGGTCATCGGTCACTTTTTTTCAGTGCCATTGTTACTTTGAACGGTCATTTAATAAACTGTTGTAAGTTGAGGACTACCTGTATTACATGAGGCACAAAATGTTACTTGCACTGTAGAAAAACAAACTATTTCTACCTCAGTTGGGGCCATTATGTACTAAGAATAAGGAATCAGATTAAAGGAGAGGGGAAACAAGGACTTGTTAAGCACACCTATCCTCCCACAAATAAAAGCTGAGGATATTGCAAAAAAAAAAAAGCCGCAATTTAGAATTTAGAATCTTCAAAAATGGGATTTGGAGTTCAGCTCCTTCATGGCCCCATCATCAACTGTGTCCTTGTCTTCAGCATGAGTTCCATTGTAGGTTTAATCATTGACTTAATCATTAACTTCATTGCTGGTAATATCTCCATCACTGGTTCCATCATCCCTTTCATCACTGGCTCCATCGTTGGTATTGACGCTGGTTGTGTCAACAGCTCCGAAGAGATTCATTCACTGACTCTATATCCCCTTCTATTTTTCCCATCATCATCATTTCCCCATCCTTTCACTCCTCTGTCACTCTTATTCCACCACATCTTCTGGCTCATCTCATCTGATCTCATTTCATCCTGTCTCAATTGGAGGATTTTGTTTATTTTAATTTGTTATTTTATTTCAAAATTTATATAGGGGCTCATCTCATGTAACAAAAAAAAAAAAAGAAAGAAAGAAAAGAAACCATAAAGCCAACAGAGAAACTCCTGGCATCTCCCAGTGCAACATATCTCCCACACAGCCTCACCATAATCCAAGGTTGGTGGGAAAATCCAGGTTTTCTAAGGATTTAGTGGTCTGCCATATCTCATGGGGAGAACGCCCTAAAGCAGGGGTGTCAAACTCGTACCACAAATTTTTCTCCCTTCGCTAAACCGGGGGCGGGCATAGCCAGAGCATGACACATCCAGCCCATGGGCTTCAAATTGACAACCCTACCCTAAAGGAAAGAGGCTGCTATTGCCTAGATCCCACTAGATGGCAACATGTAAGGGATCTTGAGGGTTCCAGCTAGTGAAAAGGTAAACTCCTTCAAGGATAACCAGTCCTGAAAATAATCTGGCCCTGTGCCAGATGATTTTTTCCCTCTGTATAGTTAAGCAACTTAAGGAACGCCTAACTGGTTCTCTGAATCAGCTGCCCAGTGCCAAATCAAAGAGCCATGGAAGAAAGTCATGAGAAATCAGAGGAGAAAGATGTACTATAGCAACCCAAGCCCACCAATAGGAGCTCCATAGATCCCCGGCCATTCCATGTTATTACCCTGGTCACTCCCAAAGCACCATAAGAAGTCTATCGATCAAGTTTTGTGCCAGGAGAAAACGGGGGTGGGTGGATGGGTAATGGAGAGATCATTTAAACATCAGATCTGATTGGGGGGAAAAGATGAAGCTAAGAGCTTCAGTTAAGATGTGAGGATGAGACAAAGGCTGCATTAACAGGGACCTATCCTTAAAAAAAAGCTAAGCCGGGCACCCCACCCTCTGGGAATTTGCTCTCTGGAGCTACGACTCCAAACCCTCCTTGAATTTTGCAAGTCTCTTTCAAAGTGGGTTTTGACTTATTGCGACTGCAGGCAGCTATCAGCTGTTCTGTGATGTGCTGTGGCGTGGCATGGCATGGTATTTAATTGAGATTGATATCAGTGGTTCTTGTTTATTCTTTTATTATGCACTAATAAGAATCTGTTAATTGTGTTGGGGGGTGTGCATATGTGGATCTTTGCTTTAATTTTGATTGCCAAAGGCAGTAATGAAAACATTCATCCGTTTTACAGATGGCACCTACCCCCTTCGAGGCTGGTGAAAATGCACCCCAACACGAGTCCAAAATGCTGGAAATGCAGAAGCATGGATGGAACCTTTTTCCACATGTGGTGGTCATGCAAGGAATCCCAGAAATACTGGCAAAAAATTAGAAAATGGTTGGAGGAGATAACCAAAGAACAAATTGAATACAAACCATTAGGGATTTTTGACAAACAATTGTCAAAAAAGACGAAGTATATAACAATTCACATTCTAACTGCGGCCAGGCTAGCGTTCGCTCAGTGCTGGAAATTACCTTACACTCCCACAGAACAGATGGTTATTCAGAAAATATTAGAGTGCGCAGAAATGGACAAGTTAACTCTAGCCTTAAAAAACAAAGAGTCCTCAATATATTACAATATTTGGAATTCCTGGTATGACTGGTTAATTCAAAGATAGACCGTTTATAAGAGAAATCTAGTTGAGGGTAATTTAAGTATAGATACCGATAAGGTGTGCATATATGATACAACTTAAGAAGAATAGATCTTACAGACTGTCAAAAAGGATATTGTTCTTTTTAAATGTTTCCTTTTCATTTCTTTTTCTTTTTTCTTCCCTTTTTCTTTCTTTTTACACCTCTCTCTTTCTTTCTCTTCTTGGCCTTTGTCAAGGCCTTGTTTTTTGTGTATGTGTTGTAGATCTGTTTTTAATTGTAAAATCAATAAAATTTATTTTATTTTATTTTTTAAAAAGAAAATATTCATCCGTTCAAGTTTATTTTATATATAGCTTTTAAAATAGTTTTTATATTACATTCTAATTAGTGGCTGGCTGGATTTTTTTTAAAACTGTAACTTGTGCCTGCTTGAAAAACAATGAATAGGAACAGAGGAGATAATGGTCTGGCATTTCCCCACAAAATATTTGGTTTCAATTTTTTTAAAATCTTATATTTATGTTTTGATTTCTTTTCTTAAGCTACAGCAACAACAGAAAGCATTTTGCTATATTTTGCTTTGTTGCTTTCTGTAAAAGATTAGCACAGGTAGTCTTGGGGAAAAGTTTTACATTACCATTATTTAGCATATAAAACGCTATTATCTAGTAAAGAAAATATATATCCATAACGCACCCAATCACCATCACTGATCACTCTTACAAATGCATTGTTTTATGCACTGGTACTATGCATATATTTGCATGTTGCTTGTTAAATATTTCAGTAGGAAAGCTATTTAATATCCTTTTATATTGTGTGCAAAGGCTGCACCCTGCTGGTTTTTAATAAAATAAATGGAAGTATGAGGGATGCTTTTTTTTAAGCTGCTTGTTAAAAAAAATAGAATATTTAGTATAATTAAAGAAAAATTCAGTTGAGATCGTAGCTATTCAGATTACAAAATAAATTATAAATAACTAAATTTATTGAAGAATTAAATACATACAAAAAGGCCTTTGGTTGGAAATGTTAGCATATCAGTTCCCATTCAGAATATTTATATGACCCATCTCCTGTCAGATTGAAATAATAACTGAGAATTGTTAGCGGAACTGATTTGATTTTAACAGTATTGATTTATTTCTGCCTTAATTTTAATTGTGTTTTTATGCCTAAGATTTTCTAATTTGGGAATGATTGTTAATGATTGCAAACTTTCCTTATATAAGTACTGTAAGCAAGTTATAAATTTCATAAAGAAACTGCAAAAAACCAAAAAAACCTGCACTGATATTGCAGGGAAGATACCCAGTGTAGTAATCCTTTTTATTTTTTCCTTTTTAAAAAGAGTTTGGAACAATAGCTGACTGAAAACTGACAAATGCCTGAGCCAGAAGTAAATGCAGAACAGGCCGATGCAATGTTTGGCTGCATCAACAGAAATGTGACTTCTGCCCCTGCTTTGGTCAGATCTTGTTTTGAGTACTCCGTCCGTTTCTAGCCTTACACTTTAATTTGGAGAAACTGAAAACCGATTCAGCAACTGGATATGATCAGGGGACTAGAACTTAAGGGAAGTTGAAGGAGTCTTAAGGGGGGGAAAAAAAACAGGAAAGGAATATGATTTCTACACTCAAATGTGAAGAGATCAAGATCTCCTCTCTCTCATTCCAGATTGTAGAACTCAGAATAAAGGGTTTAAGTTACATGAAGAGAGATCCCCATGGAATGCTAGCAAAAGCTAAGAACAATTCAACAATGGAACCAGTGACCCACAAGACAGTGGACTCCCCTTGGTTGGATGTATAGATAGTCCTCAAGATATGACCTATGTACCTGCCTGGCTGCCAAGATCTACAGGACAGGTCCCTGAATATCGCCCCTGACAAAAATCTCACCTAACAGAGCAAGTCCTCCTTTCATAATTGGGACTGGCAACCTGGGCGTTAAGCAAAGAATTGAGTTGTTGTTTTGTTTTTACGAATGTAATCATTCAAAACTGAAATGCCACCAAACACTGTAGATCATACTGGCCAATGAATGTAGATCATTCCTTCCTCTTATTAGAGAGCAGCGGCGGCAAATAAGTTAATTATCCTCTTTCACTCCTTTTAATAATTGTCATTTTACATCTGACAGTAGAAATACGGTGGCTGCTGATCGCCAAATATGCTTGGTGCCTATGAAACAGTTCTTCTGTCCTCCGTTAAAAAGTTATTGCTCTGAATTGTGAGAGGAAATGCTACAGAAATGTGCGCATTAATTAAGACCCTTGTACCTTTATCTGAGGTAACAAAAGACAGGACTGGTGTTTATTTTATTTCCACTATGAATTTCTTCCCTGCATATCCAAGCAAGCAAATACACAGAATTTCATGCATGCAAGCTGATGTCACGCAGCTTATTTCCTCAGAAAACCAACTGGAAGGCTGAGGACTGTGCCCGAAGTGCTCATTTCAGTTGGAGAGAAGCAATATACTAGGCTGGCCAGGGAAACCTTCACTGTTGCTCCCTATGGTTGGGTAGATTAGAAGCAACAGCAAGGACCCAAACTTTATTGCTAAACCATGCTTGATATTTTTCCCAGAAGCAAGCAGACAAAGTGTAGCTTGTGATAGAAGGTCAAGCTACAATGGAATAAATTGATAGCTTTCTGGTTTGTGAGCTTGTTCTGGCAACAGAATGATTACTTCTCCCCATCTTAGAAAGCTATTGGTGGCCTTATGCCTGTTGAATCATATCATTTTGGGCAAGATAAGGTGCTGAGAAGCTAGAGAAGGTAGCAGAAAGTGAGAGTGGAATCACTATAGCTTTTGAGGCTTCTATAAACAGGGAACACTGTCCCTTACCAATGACATCACTATCCCTTAAAAGTATGAAGTGACATCACTGGCCGTCACCACTTGACCAGGGAAAATAATGGTAACTCTGGTTGCACATAGGAACGGCTCCACAGCAGACTAAGACAAAGGCAGGGGGAAAAACCCAAACAGACAGAAGAGAGATTCATTTAAAATATCTATTGAAATTACAAATAAAACTCTTTGATATGATTCCAAAGTACAAAACAACATTCAAAGGCATTCAACAGCTCTTTTATACATCACAGTGTTAGTGGCACAAAATGCAGTTACATTTCAAATACAGGAACAAAATGTATTTCTTTTACTGTAGTCAACATCATTTATCAATATGCAGGACTCTTCCATGCTTCTCTATACAAGTTTTTTTTTAAAAAAAAATAATGGTTCAATGAGCAGGGATGATTCAGTTGTATGGCACATACCTGGACCTAATGTTTTTGGACTCCAATAAGACAGGATTACATGTCTAACAAAGCAGGAACCAGCAGGGGACTTTAGACACAAAAGATGAGTTTCGTCATTTGCAGAAGTGCATTAGCAAGCATGATGGCTAAAATCCCTTAATGCCACTGTTTCCATTACACTGTGTTTTCCTAGGACAAAACCCTTTGTAAAACCAGTTTGCAGGGTGTTTTGCATATGCACAAATTTACAATGGCTCTCAAATTTGCTCATGCTTCACATTTGGAGGACCCTGGCATTCCTGCAAAATGATTGAAAGATGAGCTACTGCAAATACCTTTTGTTTTCTTTACATCAGGGCTGAAAAGTTAGTTGCAATTGCCTTTATGAGCTTGTGCTACATCGTTTGGCCTCACTGCAGGAAGAAATGGATGCCTACCACTCCTTGGTTTGCTTAGGTTGCCTAAAATAATTCTTTTAAAATTTATACTGAATGTCAAGAACGTGGATGAGGTGCAGAAGTTCTAGTCAGGATTACAATAAGAATATTCCATCTCTCAGATGCCCACTATTAGTTTGAAAGGATTGCTGTATCTTGGATGCCAATTATGGCTAGGTTTTTCCACTGATGTCAGAGATAAATGTTGCTCCTTACTCTGCTCATCTTCTAAAAGTTGATAAATGGGAAAACTAGGAGAAGTGATTTCATTTTTGTTAAAAGAGAGAGAAAGAAAAAAAAATTAAAGCAATGCAGCCAACGGATTAATTTTCTGTTATGGGAGAACAGCTGTGATCAGATTTGCATTAGATAACAAGTACAAACCCTCAGCCCAATGGTTATGTCCTTATTATGCCACAAAATAGTTTCTCTTTCAATTGGCTTACATATGCATGGAAGATTTTCTCATTTTCGGGTTTCATTTTGTTACAGAACATTTGGAGCTAATACTTTCTCCTAATTTAATATCTACATTTTACAATTTTCACTCCAAACAAAATAACCAATGGTGAGTTATCAACTGCAGCCATATGCCCATTTTATGGTCCTTCAGAATATGAAAAGATTAGTCAAAAATATAAGATGGAAAAGGAGATATTTAAAAACAATGTTTGCTGTCACAATACCTTACGTCACAAAATAGAAGTAGTTTTTTTTTTTTTAATAAATGAATTAAATACACTTTTTGAACAGCTTTTAGAGTATGTATTATCACTGCAGACTTTAAATAATTGAAGCAAAATGGAAGGGAGAAAACAGAACCTTTCTGAATTTAGATGGGACTGTAACATCTGTACTATGCTTCTACATCCAGGCACAGCTTAATGAACTGAGCTGAAAGGACATAAGGTGTCCCCTCTCTCTGGTTGATCATCAGTACCTGCTGGACATTGGAAAAGATGGGGGGGACATCTACACTTCCCCCATATACCTCTCCCAACTCATGCCTTGAACTCTCAGGCTCTAAGGAAGATGGACCTCAGGGTGAACAAAATAGACAAGGGGTGTTTCCTATCATGGAATGACCTGATTCCTTAAAGAGGAAAACCAGTTCTGCTTTTCTTGTGGTTTGTAAAGCAGAGCCCATGTGGGAAATGACAGTGATTGTTATGTCTTCAGGTTAGCACCTGCTGCCAAAAGAGAAATCATGAGCCTTCCTGAAATTTAGAACATTTAGAACATGCTCGGCTTCTACGAAATATTTTTTTCCTAGATATGCAAAAGGATACCAGATTAGAGGCAGCTCTATTTACATGTAGCAAATAGGTAATAAACAACAGGTAGAAACAAATCTAGGTAGGAAACAAAAGGCACAGTTGGACGAGGCTGGCAATCAGGGCATGGTACATATCCCTGCTTTCCTCAACTTGGCATCTCCCAAAGTGGCATATCCTATTGGCCAGCCTGTCCCCAATCATCCCGGCCCCTTTTCTTTCTTCTCTCCCCTGCTATTTTTCAACTGCCAGGGTGCCAACTCCCAGCATGGTGTATTCCTGTTCTAACATATTTTGCCGGTGAAATCTGAAGTCCTCCAAACTGAGATCTGTTAATGAGATCTGGATTTAGTATCACCTTGATGTTTAAAAGAGTCTTGATTATATAACAGTTCTGGGTGATATAACTCAACCATAAAACATTGAAATCCTCCCTCCCAACCCTCAAAACAAATTTAAATTAAAAAAAAAATAATCAAAATGCAGACACATCCACCTATTTTGCTTATATAGATTTACAAATATTAGCAGGCAGAAATGGCACCTTCTTGTCTTGAAAATCTAAGGCCTGGGGCACCTCTCTGGATGCCATTACTTTGTGTGAGGAAGATGGGCAGTGGTGAGGAGACAAGAATGCTTAGACATTTTCCAATTGCAAATATTAAGAAATTGATTTTAATAAACGGATATTGGAAGTCACATCTAAAATGAACATATTATAATTGGTAATGGGTTTGCAAAAAACCGCCTCTCTCAGTTTAATGCGAGTAGATATATGAAGATTTTCATCTGGGTGGTGTCACTCAGTTCCAGAGAATGTTGTCCCCCAGAGAAGAAGGAATGACTCAGATCATTGTTGCACACACTTCCAATGTTCAGCTTGTCTTTGGCCAGTCCTTAAACTGTTACCCAAAATCTGACTGGTGGACAGGGAACTCTGGTATGAGTAGTTCCAGGAATTCTGGTGCCTCACTTCTCACTCCAAGTGGAATAAGGCAAGATGCTAACAAGATTAAGTGCAAAAGGGGAGAGGGGGAATAGGAAACGGACAGCGATGATGAGTAGGTCCCTTCTTCATTCTCTCTATGTAGGCAGAGGGTCATCGTCTCCTTTACTACACTTGCATTTGCAGCAGAGGACGAACGGAGTAGCGAGCAGAAGAAAGGGCGATGCCACTAGTAACAGCAGGCCAAATCCTGCAAAAATCCCCACGACCTGCATTAGGAAAAGAAAAAAAGAAAGAAAAGAAACACGGGTGAAAAATGTTCTTCCGTTCTGCTTAACAGGATGAGAATTGCTAGGGCCCTATTAACTGTTCGGCCCGCAGTGTTTTCATCTTCTGGTTGAGGAACACATAAGAACAAGAGTTAAATGGAAAAGCTGGCTTCCAACTGGTGGCTTCCTCTGTCACTGAAGGCAGAGACGGAGGAAGGCTAACCGTATGTAGGAAAGGAAGCTTTTGGGCAAGGGGAAACAATTCTATGTAAGATTCAGACACACCGTCAGTAGAAGACCAAGTGCAAGAAGGAAGACTGGAAAATGTTTTGAGATTCCTCTACACAAGAAAAAACATTGAAGAATGTAACCTACCGAATCTCTCTCCCCTTCCCTTTCATTATTCCCTTTTCAAACAGAAGTTGTTTTTACTCGTTATGCGCATTCCCAGGGCTCTCCCAAATCCCTGGAGCTCTTGTGGACGAATGAAAAGGCATTTGGGAATCCACACTGACAATCCAACTGGCCCTTTAGGCCTAAGAGCTTTGGAGAGTTCTGCCCTTCCAGATGACCCTCAATGGCTTCTCCATCAATGCAAAAGAACAGCATCAAACAGCACTTACTAATTCTGCAGCCAATAGATGCTCCTTCTACTGAAGGAGAAGTCTATAGCGATTCTAGCACTAAGGCTAGGGATGGGTAGGGTCCCTCAGAATGGAGACATGTTTGGGGTCACCATCGGATCTAACAAGGCACAAAGTGCAAGGGCTGAGATCCCAGAAGGGGTAGAGAATGGAACTCTGTTCGGAACTAGCCTGGTTTAACCAATTCTGCATCCTACGGAATTAGGGGCTTGGCATTAAAATGAAGCCTAGTTATCCCATCTTTCAATATACTGAAAATGTTTAAAAGGTTTCTTGGCCTCGATTGCAAGTGTGAAACAGAGGTAATAGCTCCTACTGAAACTGATACATAAAAACATTCTTCTATCTCAGGCTGGTGGAAGAGACCCCTTGCAAATACAACGCAAATGCTTACCTCTATTTATTTTAACATGGATATCCCACCTTTCTTCTAGTAACTTAAAGCTCTATAGATGGGATGACTGTTCATTTTGATCGGGATGGCGTAACGACTCCTGCCTTGGGCAAGGGGTTGGACTAGAAGACCTCCAAGGTCCCTTCCAGCCCTATGACTCTATGATCTTAGAACAGCTGTTCTAGGAGCTAACTCTATGACTAAGTAAGGCCTTAAAGCTGGGTCTCATCAATCCATCATCACTGGACCCAGCCTTGGTAGCTTGTGTCAATTCTCAAATTTGTTGAATTTCAGTTCCCAAATTCTTAGCTTAAAGTGTTCCACTGGCCATGCTAGATGAGAAGTCTGGGAGTTGTATTCTGGCATATTGTAAAGTATCACATTGCAGAAAATTGTCTTTCTTATTCAGTCTTGACTTTTTGCAGAGAAACCTTGACACCTAACAAATGTGGGCAACAACAGAAATTTACATTCTGTGGTAAGGACTAAAGCACTGCAGGGCAAATTTGCCATTAGGCAGAGTAAAGGCAGTAGAAATAGAAAGGAGTGGCAGGGATTGGTGTGAAGATCATCCCTTAGCTCTGGAGTATTTTATCTTAAGTTGATTCTATGAGGTTGAACAAAAGCATCAACAGGAGATTTTGAATTTGGAAGGATTTTATAAAATATGAATCTCATACTTAATGCAGGACTCAAACCTTCTGCTGACCTCACCAAGAGCTTCTTAAGCAAAAGAATGGAAAGTAAAATTATCCTGATTTTACAAGAGACAACCTAAAGGTTAGCACAGCAGAGGTAGTGCTCAAACAGATTTCCCCATAGCTGTTGAAAGACTATAGACATATTTATTTTAAAGTCTATTCTCAGATTTTTTTTTCTTTCTTAAGGAAAAATTAAATCTATGTTAACTACTTAATAATATTTAGAGTTTATTATTTTTCATCAGGGAGTGAAAGTCCTTTTTTTGTCACCAGGTGGCAGGGTTGAACAACATTCACTCTGGGAGATTTAAAACGCGTTATGTAACTACATACGTGGAAGTCCTATGTGGTTGCAAAAATCCACATTATTTAAATTTTTTAAAAATTCATTTTACAGAGGGGTGAATTTATGACTGTTTCACTTCATGAAAAATATTGTGGTTTCCTCCTTCACAGCTGGCTATGTTACATTATCCATAATAACTCTAACGGCCCTCCCTCTCCCTTAGGTTGTTGCAATGCTTCCAGGAGTATTTTAATTCCTTTCCAAAAAAAGGAACCGGAGCACAATCCTAACCACTTCTCCTCTCTGATCCTAACTGTGAAGGAAGATGGTAAGGAATGTTGAAATATTCCCTGGAAGCTCCCAGCTAACTCTCCTTGGCAGAGGAGCAGCAGAATTCAGGCAGGTGGAACGGAATCACCACGGCCATCTCTTAGAAAGTTCCCAAATGGATTATCCTTGAAAGAAGCCAACTTTGAATCCCAGGGAGTTAGAAGTGCTCCTCTAGAAAGTCCTCATAAGGAGAAAGGACAAAGACCTTCCAGGGGAAGAAGAAGCCCAAGGAAAACATTCCTCAACTCTTTCTGTCCTGGAGGAGATGGTCTCTTCCCATCCTCTCTACTTTATGTTAAGATTGTCCACTGTGATTCTTTGGGCTTTCGAGTCAGTGTTGTTTCCTAGTTGACTGCCTGGATTAAACTCTAGAAGTTTTCCTGAAAGGCTTTTTTAGAAGTGGTTTTCCATTGCCTCCCTCCTAGGGCTGAGAGGGAGTGACTGGCCCAAGGTTATCCATCTGGCTGTGTGCCTAAGGTAGGGCTGGAATCCACAGTCTCCCAGTTTCTAGCCTGGTGCCTTCACCACTACACAAATGGCTCTTGTGATTCTTTGCACCTTGCATCAAAGTTTATCAACAACAAAACAGACTGTAGAAAAGTAGCTAGCTAACAACTTTTTTTTAAAAAAAAAAATCCTATTTCCTATTTTATTTGATTCATTTCTTGTATGAGCAATTACTCCATAACTATGGAATTGTTTCATAATTTTCTGAGCCATAATTCTTTGAATTCATTTAAACTCTGCATAGTGAAGATAGAGAAACACCTACCTGTGTTCTGTGCCAAATAACCGATGCCCTAGAATGACCTAACTTGTTTCGGCAAGGTCCTTTATCATAATGTATAAGGAGAAAGTCATCCTAGAAAAGAATAGAAAAAAAACTTTTTGGAGGCGCTGGATGCTGAATCTTGGCAAACATTCATATTGCTTCTCCTAAACAAGGCTGGCAATATTCTCGTCTGCTCTCATTAGTGGGAAGGTAACAGCATTCCATGCGCCTTCGGCGTTTAATCATGCTGGCCACATGACCACGGAGATATCTTCGGATGGCTCTTTGGCTCTGTAACGGAGATGAGCAGTGCCCCCTATAGCTGGAAACGACTAGCACGTATGTGCGAGGGGAACCTTTACATTTATAGTATGTGCAAATCCCAACTAATGCTGTCTTTCTGAAATGGTATCACATACCATAAATTCCTTGTGTGTCCAATCACACTTGGCCAATAAAGAATTGAATTGAATTGAATTGAATTGAATTGAATTCTATTCTATTCTATTCTATTCTATTCTATTCTATTCTATTCTATTCTATTCTATTCTATTCCATTCCATTCTATTCTACTTTCCTCTATTCCAATGAATATGTATGCAACAAATCATTATTTCTACATATTTAACATAAAAATAAAGAATTTAACATTTAAATTGTTAACTTATCAATGTGGGTCTATTCATTTGTACAATTTTGGAATGTCCTATAAGATGGCATTTAAAAGGTCTATTTTGGGGGACCCAGGATTGCAGTAGCTTTAATGAACAATAATATTCTCATCTTAAAAAGAAAACTTACATCAAGTGATTCCAGACAATACCAGCAGAAGGCGTGCTTACAATTTTTACACATCATTTGAGCGCAGCCTTCATCCCTTTCAATATAAACTTTGCATTTTGGGCAGCGCTTGATTGGCGCATCATCTTCTTCCATTTTATAAACAGAGCTGGAAGAAACAGATTGATTACATTAGGGGACAAATACTTTTTCAGTACGTGTCACTTTCAAATTGAAATTATTTCTGTGTGGCCCAATGATGAAGACCCCAGCCTACCACTCAGAAGGTTGAGAGTTCAATCCTAGTTACTGACAGATGTTTCTCTCTCCTAGGGCGCTAAGAACAAATATTTGTTCTGAACTCCATGTGGGCATCAGGAAGGGCATCCAGTCAGTAAACACTCAGCTCTATCAAGTCACCCCAACTCTACCCCGAATAGGAACTACGGGGACATAAAAAGGGAATATATGATGTGACCATATTCAAGAGAGATTCTAAGACCATCTTTTGCTAAAAAAAAAAAAAAACATCTACAGGTATTCTCTATTTTTTGTTGGAATGACAAAAGCAGTAACACAGGGCAAGCTTTTCATTTTTGGAGCATGTGTATAATGCTACATTGCCTATAAAAGAAGGGAGGATTTGCATTGCAACATCATGATGTTGCTTGTCGCTTGCATCACTCTGAGCTCTATGTCCTCTGCTGTGGTTGTTACTGATACAAAGGTTTTTAAAAATCCCGTCAACTAACAACATGCCGCCTGAGACAATAGCGACAAAACCAGCTTTGTGAAAGCTGAGTGAAAAAGCTGCTAGTAATATGTTAGGAATAGAGGCGCCTTGCTCCGTAGCTCTGTACCTTGTTTCCCCTGGAAGGAAGCTGACTGGCATATTCTCCTGACATCCTTGTCCTGGATGCCAGTTAGATTTGCATGCTGAGCAGAACTCTATGTCGCAGACTTTGCATTGCACCAACTGGGGGCTCTGAGGTCCTGATTCCTGAAGCTGGCAAACTGCTTGGCAGGAAGAGGATGGGCACCAAGTCCGACAAGGATCCAAAAGGATTTCTGTTAAGGAATAAGGTGCAGTTGAGAAAAGCTATAGATTAACAGCAGAATTAATAAATTTAATCCCTACGGAAGGCTGGGATAATAGATTAGGTATCCATAATCTGGCATAAATTGCAGTTGTTTATACTCCAGTGACAAAGGTGAAGACTTGGAATTGATCTTGAGTTATGGAACACAATGAGGAATGTCCAGTGACTGATAACGCTGCATTCTAAAGCTTTCACTAATATAGAATATGCAGGGAACAATGCAAACATTTTATTTTCAAATAAAATGGGAAAGCAAAGAAAACATGAGCTATTCCTGCCTCTGTTCCCTCCCCACAGTGTTTTGCAACACCCCAGTAATTTCTTGGAAGAAGAATCCAAACTTAACAGAATTCGGCTTCCCATTAATAAAATAATGTTACATATACTAAAAACCCTTCCCACACCATCCTCACAAAGAAAAAAACTAAGTGCTTAATCACCTTATCCCCAGGAGTCCTTGGTGAGAAACAGAATAATTGAAAAACTCTGTGCAACGCCTCTCTCCTCGTAGCCATGAAAACATGGCTTGAACCTAGTTTATAATCTCGACTTTTATAATACAATATCAAAGACAGTATAATGATCCCTTATATAGGTCTTCTTTGCCATGTCTGTGGGGTGACTTTGTTTTAACATTTTTTTAATCTCCCCCAAATTAGAGGCAATCGAATTTTACATGAAATACAAGTGAGTTTGGTATAGTGGTTAAGGCATAGGAACAAAACTCAGGACATTGTGAGTTGTAGTCTGCCTTAGCTACTGTATGAAAGATGCCTGGGTGACTGTGGACCAGTCATGCTCTCTCAGGCAGGATATAAGTCTAATTAAAAATAAAATAAAATAAAAATCACCTCAAAGCACTCCGCCTTATTTACATAACAATAAATGGAGATCTTCCAGAAAACACTGAACAAAGCAGAATAAAATAAATAGATTTTTTTTAAAAAAAAAATGGAACCAAATTATTTTCATAGTTTGGGGCAAACTATGGATTCTAGACTGTAGCCGCATACAATACCTCTTTCAAATTGTAGTTTTTTGTATCTCTGCATAATTTCTGATGCAACCATACACTCAATCTGTTGAGGAGAGAGGAAGAGAAAAATAGCGCTTAATATAGCTATGCTGTAAAAAGGTTATCGGATAAAAAGGAACATAATAAAAATCATTAATTTTAATTAGAAGTGAGTGTGACTATAATGTAAGATAAAGATGAAGACGGAACGTACTTCATTTTCTTGTAAATGCCCTCGTTTTGGGCAAGCAGCATCAGGACAGCTAATTGCTGTTTCAAGGCCTTCCTTGATCAAAAGCTCCACATACTGTTTCAGGCACTGTGAAAAGTCAAGGGAAATAATTATAAATGCCACACAGGGACTGGGATATATACAGATCACTGAATACTTTTTCCAGATAATGAAATCAACATAAGCCTTAGGAGTTAATTCACAGGAGTAGCCTAATTACATTTGAGCCCTTTTCATGCCATTATCTGCAAAATGCTTTCCAATAACTCGTTGTTAACAAAGGTACAAGGTTTACTGAGTGAATGCTCCACTCAGCAGGTAAAGCCTAAGGAACTTGAATGCTTCCAGTTTGGATATCATCATGGCCAACCCATAATTTGAAGTCAGAAATACTCATTATTTCCATGTCATAAATGAGTTCCTTCTCAGTTTCTTGTTTTAGATTAGTTTTCTGCAGTTTTTAGAGTGAGACAAATAGTTTTTAATCTCTAAATTTGTTTTTGATAGAAGCTTAAAAGATGACACCCACTGCTTTAGCATGAATTTGATAATGAAAAATACGAATATTGAATGTGATTAATATTAGCCCTTATTAGATAAATAAACCACCACAAGAGGTTTTTTGTTTGTTTACTAAGCAATGTGTTTTTCTTCCCTTTCTTCCTGCTCCAAACTGTTAGAAACTTTTCTAAGATGTGCTTAATAACCACTGAGTTGCTGCCATAGCTTTAACTATCTCTTGTACAGTCCTTGGTTAACAGTGGTAATTGGGACTGGAATTTCCGTCACTAAGAGATATGTTCCCAAAGCATGATTCCCATGGTTGCATCGCTTAGCATCAGCAACCCCAACATTTCCATTGCCATCATTAAGCAAGGCCCAAGCAGCTTGAAGGGCGAGTGGGGGGCTTTTGCTGGGCAGGAAAGGGTGAGTGGGTGGGTCAGGAGGCACAGCGCAAGTGTGCTGGAGGTGGCTGTTGCCAGAAGGGGGGTGAGAAAGGTACCAGAGTGACTCATGACCTTCTTTGCCAGTTTCCCCGCTGATGTTACTTGTGGGAAACCAACAGGAAAAGTTGCAGATGGCAACCATACGACAATAGGGTGCTGCAACCATCGTGAGTGTGAGCCAATAATCAAGCATCCAGATTGCGATCACATGACAGGGGGTTTGCTAGAACAAGCATCAGCACATGATCTAATCAGCAGAAATTCACCCAAATTATAGGGCTGGTATTGATATTGTTCTTTGATATCAGTTTTTTTGAATGGGAATTTAGGATAATTGCATACTGATGGTTATACAAGAAATGAAAGCTCTAGGCATAGTAATCTGTGTTTACTAAGATTCAGTTCTCGGAAAGCAAGCTAAATCCTATCCTCAAACAAGCAAATTCATATATAGCAAAATCTAACCACAAAAGTGCTAGGATGTGCAATTCCTGGACTGACTCCTTTGCCATCCTAAGATTCGCACATCAGTTTAGTGGAAGAACATTGCCTTGGGTAAACATCAAAACATTTTTTTCCAAGAATATTTTTTTACATAGTTTGGTCCACCTTTCTTTCAAGGAGCTTAGGAAAATGTGAGATGTTATTCTCACAACAAAGTTATGATTTCGGATTTAACACTGTAAGTGAGTGGCCCAAAGTCACTCAGTGATTTTCATGTCTGAATCCTAGTCCAGCTATGATACCCACTGTTTTGCCAACTTTTTTGAAGTTTGACGTATTTTTCTTATCAAGCAGACATTTTTCAAGAACTTTTTCTTTCCTTCCTTCCTTCTTTCCCTTTTCTGCTTCCTTTCCCCTTCCTTCTCCAAACCCCAATTTTCCTTCCTTCCTTCCTTCCTTCCTTCCTTCCTTCCTTCCTTCCTTCCTTCCTTCCTTCCTTCCTTCCTTCCTTCCTTCCTTCCTTCCTTCCTTCCCCAAACCACAATTGGAACAATTTGTTCTGATCCACATTGAAGCAGCTTTCCTTCTTGTCTTTGCTTGAAGAAGAAGAGTTGCATGCAAATACGATAATGCCACCTACTAGCAGAATTAGTCCAACAGCAAAATTTGGCCTACTGTGTTATCATCTAGTTATTAGCTGTTCCGTACTTCAAAGAAAACCATAAAGGTCGCCAGAGACAGCATGGTCTTACAGGTCCAAGTTCCTTGTAGGCAGTATAATATCAAACATACTGTTCCTGCAGCTCATAAATGACTTGTTTCCTTACTTTCCTTCTGAATAAAAAAAAGATGGGCAAAAACTAGGAGAAAGAAGCAGTTGTCATCCTCTGATTGTGTGCTAGGAAAGAGAACATGGCTGCAGAATCACATATTGACTGAGGACGATAATGACTAATTTAAGGAGAGCCATACTATATTATGGCATCTTATCTTGACAGATGGGAGTTTGCTCCAGATGCATTTCACAAGCAGAATTTTGAAGAAATTGCTTGTTACATTTATGAATTCAACCAAAATGTGAAATATGCTTCCATTCTGTGAAATACATGACTGAATGGATCATCTTTTTTTTAAAGAGCTGCATTTAGTAAATATTTAATTTGCAAACTTTCAATGGATTCCCATTTCCACATTTGTGCCAATGAAACCGCCATACGTGTGCCATACATTTGCTATTCTCCTAATAGGAAAACAACTTGTACATCCCCTGGATTTCTGTAATGTCTTCTTCTGACTGGGAATGACTGTTTTGTGCACAGAATGTGCAATTCGTTGTTTAGGAGCCAGATGGGAACTAATGATAATTAATTCCCAGAGTATGACACCTATGTAATTATTACACCTATATGGTAAAAGTTTTCTGTTTATATTGTAACATCCTATGAGATATTCATTTATAAAAGTTAAGAATGTTGAAATACTTCTGATTAAACAATGTATTGCCTGATGAGGATATTTCTTTGTGATTAAATATTATAGTACACATGAGTTCTCATAAAAATATTATTTGATTATTCAAGATCAGTAATAAAATAGTAATCTTAAAACATTACACACACATAAACATTAATATGGTCTATTGTTATAGAAATTAAATCTCTGTGATGCTTTTGGTGACGCTGAAACATCAGGCGCCGCAATATGTGCTTCAAAAATTGCCAATTTGAAGGCTCATATGCAAATTGTATGTATAACAGGGTGAGAATCAAGAACAAAACCAGTAGCTGCTATCTTAGTCAAGAGGTCAAAGAATGGATTAGGAGTACATGTTTTCTATCACTTGTTAGCATGAATTTACAAGTCACAAATCCAAAGAAGGGAGAAACCAAGTTGAAACTGATAAAGTTAAAAGAACTCAGTCCACCTTCTCTTTATTTTCTCTATATCATAGTAGTACAGCTCAGCACAGTCAGAAAACTCCAAAATTCTGTCTAACCCCATAGCAGACAGGCATTGTTTCATTCATGCAAGCTCAGTATTATGCAAATCATGGTACTGGCTGGCCAGAAGAAATTTCTTGCAAGCATCACCATGTGATCTAATGCAGTGGTGTAATCTGTAGGGGATGGATGGCAGAAGAGTTTTTCTCTTCTTACAAGAGCTCTACTGGATCTCAAACTGGATCAGTTGATCAGCTTTATTGTCTGTTTAACTGAATATCATTTTCTGGGTGGAAATGCACACTTGTTAAAAGTAAAATATTTGACGGCTTTCAAGAAACAACTTGGATGTAGAGAGATGAATGGTTGAGAAACGAGACAGAATTATGGGCAAGTCTTTCGGGCTGTTACTGATAGTGTTGCTGAAGATATTTAGAAAATATGCTTCTCAACTTTTAAGCTGTATTTGAACTCACTTAGGGATGTCTGAACCTGATTCAGGCATTTAATCTTATAATTTTAGGTAAGGGCGAAAGATAAACTATCCATGTTGGCCCCATTCTTCCATCATGATCTTTTAGCTCTATTCTTGTCAACTGGCAGTTTTAATCTAAAACAATGTGGCTTGCACAATAAGCATAGCAGCTCTAGAGCAAGTGTGCACAATGTGTGACACTTATTTGGACCCCTAAACCTCTAAAAATATAACCACCAAATTGTAAGCTACAATTTGAAAGAAAGGAAAAATAAATATGGTGTATTTTTATCAAATCACTGTTTTTCATTCATTTCACTGAATTAATTGTAATTTAATGTTCAATCCAGTTTAGGATTCTTGCTGTTGTTTCAACCCTGTTCACTTTTTTGAAAACACCCCACATGCACCATGCCAACCCCCTGGATGCATTCCACTATAAAACCAAATCACCTCTTGGCTTGGAAAAGATTGCTTACCCTTGCTCTAAGTTGTAAATCAGAATAAGCCTGGAGCAGGCTGAGAGATAAATCATAAGAGAAAACCTAGGAGCCAGGAATAGTCTGTGCTCTGCAGACAATCCACCCCCTCCCCCATTTCCATTCATGACCATTAGGGAATTGCAAAAAGCAAGGTTGTGTATGTTAATTGTTTAGGAGTACATTAATTGATCAAACGTGTGTGATAATTATTATCCTCTGAAAAGACTGCTTCTTGCAAATGCTCATGAATTTTAATTTGTAATCTCAAAGTGATTCGTGTCCTCTAAAGCAGGGGTCCCCAACCACCGGTCCGTGGACCGGTACCGGTCCGTGGAACATTTCCTACCGGGCTGCCGGTTTGCTGGGTGCCGCCATCTTGTTTGACGAGAAAGTGCTTCCGGGTGAGCTTTTCCAGTTGGAAAGCGGCATTTGGGTCCTGAAGGAATCCTCACACCTTAGTTTCATTGAGGGGGGGGGGCTTCGAACAAAACTAAGGTGCAAGGATTCTTTCAGCACCCAAGGCAAGGCGAGCCAAACAACTGTCCCGAAGCCGTCCCGAAGCGAAGCCCATCGACAAAGGTACAAAGGAGGAGTTGAAGGTGGTGGGGAGAAGTCGGGGACAGCTGGCTGGCCGGTCCCTCGGATCGCCTTACCTTGTCATGCGTGCTGATGCCGGTACCGGGCCGCGGATCATTTTGTGATGCCGGTACCGGGCCATGGCACAAAAAAGGTTGGGGGCCACTGCTCTAAAGTAGCATCTGAATCTGACAGTAAACATCAAAAATGATCCACTATATTGTACCAGAATAAAGTTAACCACAATCTACCTCCTGTCCCAAAGTGACAATATTGTGCCAATGTGAGAATTAGACTATTCTTTAGGGGTTTTTTATAATGGCTGTCCAAGTATTGCTAAGAGAGTGAAAAAAATATATATATTTGTCTGTCTTCACAAAGTAAAGCAGCCCTGAAAGCTTCACACACACTATAGTTCTCATTCCATGGTCTTAGTAACATAACTGCATTGAATAACTCTCACACGCATACATGCAGTTCTATACAAAGTTAGTAGAAAAAAAAATCATAATTATCTCCATTTTAAAAATGTGCTTCACAGATGTTTCTGCATCACTGTGTCAAGGTAGAATCAACTTCCAGAATCCTGTTTTAGTGGTCACTGTTATATCTGTTATTTTAACACACTCTCTCTAATGGAGATGGGTGTGTGTGGGGGTGAGATTGTGATCCTCTAGGTGCAAATCCGCGCCACTTCCAGTCACCATTCATGGTTTGTTTTCCAAAGGCCAGGTGTTTATTTTTGATTGAAATAATCCATAAAGAGGATTTATTTACAATTACCAGAAGTATCCTTTGCACTAAATTTATGCAGCACAGCATTAAAAAACAAATCAGCTATTTGGGCTGACAGCAGATGGTAGATCGAAAAAAAGAAAATAGAGGACAACCAGTTTGTGATTGTTTGTGTAATATGGAGACAAAAACATACAGTATGTCTGGCTCCATATGGTCACTCTACAGCAATTTTCTTATAGGATCACTGATTGCATTGCGTAGCAATCAGTGCAAATGAGATCCTATGCAATTTGTCAAACTTGGCACCCTGACATTCCACCTGTGCTTAAATTGTACTAAACACATGAACAGATTGATCATCATTGCAGTTGTCTAAAGCCAAAAGATTTACAGAAACAGGAAGAGTCAGGAGAAAATATGCCTAGCATAATTCTTATTTTCATTGCTAATATCTGGAAAATACTTCAAAATATTTGGGGGGATGGTGGAGAGAGACTCACTGATTCAATGCAAATCCTGCATGGTTGCCTAGGCAACACCAGAATGCTTTCTTGCCTTCCGCTGCTGAGTCTGCAGCAAATAAAAGGTCATTTGACTATGCCAGGGGAAACGGCAGATATGAACCTAGTTAGAAGCTGCTAGGGGAATAGCATCCCATAACTATCCCTGAATATTCAGCTGCCATTTGTTTTATCTAAGTACTTTTGGGAGAGGGGGGAAATGGCTGCCTGGCTAGCCCAATGCAGTGTTTCTCGATCTTGGCAGCTTTAAGAGGCGTAGGGAATCCTGGGAGTTGAAGTCCAAGCTTCTTAAAACTGTCAAGGTTGAGAGACACCGGCCTGGTATGGGGATCCCTTGTCAGGTGAGGGCAAAGATTCTGTGCTTGAAACCAATTAGTTACTTCCCCTATAAATAATACTGAATCCTTTAATTGCATGGATGCAGTTCAACCCCTCCCCCGCATATTTTCCCACCATTGCGGCTCTCAATACATTTTGTTTGCTTAATCCAGATGGATTTTCTGTTCTCTGGCATGTCATTCTTTGAAATCCAGATGTCAGAGCTCCAGGCAGTTGTTTAACAGATTTGCTTCTCTGCCTAAGAAGATCATGTAATTTGCTCTATCTTCTTTATTGTTCTTTCACACGCGTGGGCATATTTAACTAAGACAGGCATGCAGGTTAATTAGTACCACCCCCAAATCAATGAATAAATAATATTAAAATAAAATAAAATAACAGGCTTTCAAAAATGCTAGTTCACATGAAAATCTTGAATGGGCACTTAATGTCATCCCTGTCCCTATCTCTCTCATCACCTTTCTTGAAAAAACCTCAAGAAAGTGGAAACAGGAGGTTGCATCTTTCCAACTTCCCTATGAGATCACTGACGGAGAATGAGCTTATGCCTCACGGTATGGTTGAACAGGGAACTAAATTTTTCCATTCAACATTCATTGCTTTTGCATAACTTTAAATTTTTATACCACTCATCTTCTAAAGAACTGTGATGTTACATTGCCTCCCTCCAGTAACTCTATGAGGTCTACTATGCTAAGAGGTCAAGGCTGGGTGACTCAAGTTCACTCAATAAAATTTTTCATTAATTTGGAGGGACTGATTCAAGTCTCTTATGATTCCAAGCAGGGAGAGAAAATTTTTCTGTAGCTTTTTCCTTTGACCTGGAAGAGGGGGGGTGGGGGGGGAGGAATGTCATCTTCAAAAGTTAGCTAACTAGAAACTTGTGCAACAAAATGGAGGACATTAGGACTTGACAAGCTTTAACTCCATCTGACTAGTTTAGAGGACAGTCAACAGTCTAGCCCCGTGATGGCAAACCAGAGGTGGCATGCAGCAGACCCCTCTCTGCGGGCATGTGAGCCATCCCCCCAGCTCGGCTCTGCTGCGCATGTGTGTGCGTGCCTCCCACCGGTCAGCTGGTCTTCAGGTCTCTGCCGTGCATGCGTGGGGGGTGGGGCGCATGCAGGGGACACGTATGCATGTGTGGGCAGGGCGGGGTACATGCATGGCATGGGAATGGGGTGCATGCACGGGGGACCCGTGCACATTGCATTTTGGGGGGTTTGCACGCGCGCTTTGGGCACTCGGTGCTGAAAAGGTTAGCCATCACCGGTCTAGCCATTTAAGTCCTAGCCAGGCTCTATTGGAAGTCAGAAAAACACCTATAGCTTGTAAAGATCCGGCGTCATCCATTTTGTTAGTCAGCTAACTTTTGAAGATGTTCCCCCCCCCCGATTCAAGGGGAAAAGCTGCAGAAAGATTTTCTCTCCTTGCTTGGCTCCTCTACTCTTCAGCCTGGAATCAAGATAAGGGATAAAGATTAGACAGCAGAGGGGGAAAGGTTTAGTTTTAGCACCTAATTGAGTGGGGTGGGGGGAATCAATAAATCTGTCCCTCCCACTTGTTGTTGTTTATTTGTTGAACGAATGTGGTTTTCTAAAGGAGAGAGGGAGGAGGATAAGCAAGGAAAAGGTTTTCGGAAGCTCCTCCTGAAGCTGTCACCTTTTACGCAGGGCTAGCAGCTTCCCAATGGCTGGCTGATCGGCAACCAGCCAACTGGTGCAGAAACCTCTGAAAGGCTTTTATTTTGCCCCAGAAAGGCAAGGTTCCCCTTGGCAGGAGGAAGGGCAGGGGCAGAATTAGGAAAGACCTTGTTTCTCGCTGGCGAGACAGTCATCTGTGCAATGGCTGGCATGCGAGACACTCAAGGCACAAGAAATGGAGCATGGGATATCTCAGGGTGAGGGAGGCCTCAGGAAGCCTGAAGCAGATGGGCTTGTGCCTGCACTAGGCCTCCCAGGGATCTCCCCGCCCCTGAGCTCAACTTAATGACCCATGCATTCGTTTAACGCACATGTGTCAAACTCGATCGCGTCACATGACGTATCGTGACGTATCATGATGTTTTTTGCCTGGCCAAGCCGGGGTGGGCTTGGCCTGCATGTGCCGCATCCGGTCCATGGGCCACCAGTTTGACAGGCCTGGTTTAACAAAAGGAATGGAGAAATCAGGGGTGGCTGGTTATTACTTGAGGCAGTTCATTTAATATGGTCTCCAATTCCGACCTTAATCGGCAGGTTCCATTACAGTCATAACTTGAGGACTACAACCATTTATGTAGCTCATGGTTGAACTGTGAAGTCCTCGGTGCTCTTTGAGCTTGGTCTGCAAACAAACAACCAAGCTGAGAGAGCACCAAAGATTACACAACGATTAACAATATCTCACAGGGACATCTAACCTGGTGAACAGCCAGGCCTTAAGGGGCTTCTGAAAGGTTATCGTGGATGAAGCCAATCTAATCTTGGGAGGAATGATGTTCCAAAGGGCAGGTGCAATGAGAGAAAAGGTTTAAGGCCTCATTTAAGGAAGGTATTTCCTGGCAAAGCACTGAAAACTATGTGATATTATAACTGGTATTCTTCCAGATTTAGAAAAGCCTAGAATTAAACATTGGTATCTGATCCAGGAAGCTTTCAGTATTAGATTTAGGAGAATGGTGTATTTCCTGGAGGTACATAGTAACAAGCTTTTCTTGTTTATAGTAAGTAATGACTTTTGATTGTTTAACTTATTATCTAACCTTTAAAATTAAATGGTAAACATTCTCAAATTAGCATAAGAGATGCATAATTTAATGACACCTACCTTAACTAATATTTTGTTCCTCTTATCCAATGTACTTTTTAAATTGTACATGCTTTCAAAGATAACATTTCTCGCATGATATTTTTAAGAGAATGAAAAGAACAACATCTAGACAAAAATAAAATTCATTAAGAGACAAAACCCTTCACTGAGAGGACTCTGTGGGATCATATTTTCCAGATTTCATTTCCTTAGGTTGTACAACTAAAGAAAAAATTGTGCTGACTTTGGTGGGAAATGAAAGAAAATGAAGAAACTAAGCTTACAGTACGTTTAATGCAACTGTAAATTTAAAATATCTCTCTCAAACAATGCCCCAAAGAGGAAAACATGGCCCCAATATTGCCTCCCACCTTTCTCTGATTTCTTAATTCTACTGCCAAACCTGCTTCGATCTTCAAGAGCTTAAAAAATAAAACAGCAATAACAATGAAATATGTTATCTTCCCCAGCTGTAGAAATCGCCCTTCCTTTTTCTAACCACTACCCGTTTTTAAAAGCCAAGGCATGTAATTGTACAAACTGCTTAGGTAATACTGCCAAAGAGCTTGAAACGTTTTCCGGGATAAATATTTTTATTTCAATCCTATCTTCCCCAGTGTAGACTTAATAAATAAATAAACCTGACCAACGACAAAGCTTTGGGCCCTCCTTAGATAGAATCCTCATTCTCTTTTCTAATTTGTTTGACTAAAGATGAACAAAAGAATATACAGGAAATACATAGAACTTCCTCTATTTGTCTAAAAATGTATACCTGTGCATGCGCTCATCATAAATGCGGCTCCTCCAATTATAGTACAGATAGTCCTCAACTTAAAACAATCCATTTAGTGACCGTTCGAAGGCACTGAAAAGAGTGACGTGACCATTTTTCACACTTATGACCATTTGCAGCATCCTCGTGGTCACCTGATCAAAATTCAGAGAATGGCCTATGCACACAATATTGGAAGAATGAAAATACACCACCAGAAAGAGATTGTGCAGAACTGGATAGACTAACTCTAGAACTGAAAAATAAGGGGGAATCAGAATATTATGATACTTGGAATAAGTTTATCAATGTTGCAGAAGACAGGGGAAGGTCGGAACAAAAATAGTTAGGATAAATGGACCTAGATTGTGAATATTGTACTAATAATATGAATGTTAATGGTTTAGTAATATCTTTGTATGTATGGCAGAATGATGCCAGAACGGTTGCACTACATTTGTTATTTATAGTTGTAAACAATAAAAATATATTTATGATAGTTGAGGTGTTCTGGGGTCATGCGATCCCCTTTTGTGGCCTGACAAGCAAAATCAATGGAGAAGCAAGATTCACTTAACAACTAGGTTACTAATTTAACAATTGCAGTGATTCACTTAACAAATGTGGCAAGGAAAGTCGTAAAATAGGGCAAAAACTAACTTAAAAAATGTCTCGCTTAGCAACATGAATTCTGGGCTCAATTGTGGTTGTAGATCGAGGACTACCTGTACTACAATCTTGCCCGCAGATATACAAACTTGACTCTTGATGACTGTTCAGATGGGTGGGGGCACAGAATTCGTTGACGTTTACTAACCAGTGTACAGAAGATGCATTGGCATTGTGCTATTGTTGTCATCTGCTCTACAGGATACTCCCCAAGGCAGAGTTTACACAAAACAAGAGGATCAAGCACCAAGTCCCAAGTAGGTCTGTATCTGGCTGTAGTCATTGCAGAATAATCTGAAAAGGGAAGGGAACAGTATATCAATTTTTAAAAAACTCTCAAAAATTTCACATTTCCTTTATTCTGAATATAGTAAAATGTTGTCCAAACAATTTTTCAAGCAGACATGAGCAGAATGAAGTTCACAGCCAACTTCCTTTTATTTGTCACTCTCAGTTTCCTGACTTTGTACTGCCCCTTTAAAAAAAAAGTCCAAGTATACTTTGATAAATTTAACACACATATTTTATTATTTCCCATCAGTCCTAAAATGTAATTGTTGCTGTTGATGTCAGTTTGTGGGCTTTGGTCTGGGCCTGTCCTACAGGATGACTAACTTTATTCAACACTGCGAAAGCTGGACCAAATGAATAAATTGCCCTAAATATATCTATTCACAAATCAATGGATGAAGTCAAGGGGAAACATACTTATTGCTTACTCTAAATGCCAGTTTCGTATCCTGGTTGTGCACCTGAACTGTTTTAACCAATCAGAATATTAATCACATCCATCCCAACACCATGAAGACCATCAATATTTCTGTTTTAAATAACATTTTGGATGTAAGCATTCAAAGAAGCTCCAATGCCTTTTTTCATATCACTCCAAGCCTCCAAGCATTACCCAATCGTTTTGTGATTCCTCTACTTGCTAAGGAAACAAGAACTATTATTCAATTCTTGGCCACCAAGAGGTATGAGGCTTGTTTTTTCATTACCACTGGCAACAACTAGATAGAAAACAAGAAAAGCGGGGAAGGTCAAGCAATCTTATTTTCTGGGGGTGTTGTGGCTCATTTCTTCTTGAATTTTGTTCCAAAGAAAAAAGGAAATAAAAAGTCATTGAAGAGATACTAGCTTCAACTTGAAAATCCACTGTGATTATGTGAAGTTCTACAAAAGTGTGTTGTGTTTGTACAGGAAGGAGGAGAGGGATAGGGAGGGAAGAGAGAGAGGAACAGGGAATAATTATATGTATATTAAACCACAAGTTCTTAGTTTTCTCCTTCTCCTACTCCATAGTTATAGGCCTTAATTATCTGAGTTTGAGTTAAGGAGACACTAAAGCGCTAGCAAAAAGTATAGCAAGGATAACCATGGTGGAAATAAAGTAAACTTGGAGCTTTAAATGGGATATTGTATACATCTATTTGTCTTCTATTCATTCTTGACCTTATCCCTTTCCATTTTACATTTCTTAAGTAATCTATTCCTACTGCACTTCAGTTTATTTGTATATGGTGATCTTTTGCTTCTTTTTCAACTATTCTAGGCAATAGTCTATGTTCTATCTACAACTTTTCTTCCAAAATATGAAGGTCTTAAAATGTTCCTATTATAGTGAGATTATGTTTTCTAACAGGTCCTCATTTTTTCAACATTATGAAACCCCACATGTAAAATACATTTCTGTATTACAAAATCATACTGGAAACTGTGAATGTAATTTCTACTCAAATAATTACCCTTCATTAGAGGGTGAGTTACTGTAGCATTACCCAGTATGGTATGCTTATTAATGCTGAACTAGATATGGTAAAACGCAAATCGATTTCCCATTGAGTCACTGAGATTAATGGGCAACTTTCCCCTTGAAAATAATTGATATGAGAGTCAGATCACCAATTAACAAGTCTTATATTACAGAAATATAGGGCCTGAAAGTCTGCTAGGCCATCCCGCTGCCAGGGCAAGAAACCTCAGATCATCCTATATATATTTTTTTGTATAAAACCCTCCTGTGATGGAGTACCCATGGCTTCAAGAGGCAGGTTGTTCCACGGCTTAATAGTTATCACAATCAGGAAATTCCTTATTTCGAATTTGGATCTCTCTCGGTTAAGCTTCTATCCATTGGTTCTTGTTCTACCTTTGGGCACTATAGAGAATAAATCCACATCCGTTTCCCTATGACAGGGGTCTCCAACCCCAGGTTCGTAGACTGGCATCGGGTCGCGCACAGCATGCCAGCAACTGGGCCGCACAAACAAGTGAAGCTCCAGCCGCAGGATGCAAGCAGCATGCAAAACCACGCCCCCTCTGGTCCGGAGTATCCAGTCTGTGGTGCCCAAAAGGTTGGGCACCACCACTGCCTTATGACATTCTCTCAAGCATCAGAGGATTGCTAGTCTTTTCTTCTTCAGGCTAAGTATGCTTTTACTTTTAACTGATCTTCATAGGATTTAACCTCCAAGCCCCTTATATCTTAAAGGAGAATGTGGCTACGTTATACATATGTAGTTTTACAACTTATGGGATGCCACTGTATTTTCTATTTCATTACTATTACAGCTAAGCATAAAATGCACATAGGTTGCTGAAGAAAGGATATTTGTTGTTTGTCGGTAAGAAAAAAAAATAGGTAACAAAGAAATCTGTATACCTGACAATAGCCAAGAGGTAATGGAACACACAGTAATTTCAAATCTAGGGTTGTGTTATTTCCCGTTGAAAGTACTACAGCCTTAGCTTTGTGCATTGCCATGTAACTGCTAAGGGCAGATATTTTTTATTAAGAAAAAGAAGACTTGCCTTTTCCTTTTTCTATTGTCAAGGAAGGTCCATAGGAAGTAGCAAAACAAAACAAAAATTGATTTATGTCTTTCTCATATTTTCAAGACAGTGAGGAAAGCAAGGAACACTGTGTGGGCTTGTACTTGGAATTTTAAAATTATTTAAGAGCTGTTTCATTTCTTCTTGCTTGCTTGTCCACTCAAATCAATAATCTAGCTCTGAGGACCGCTCCTTTTTTTATAAGCAGAAGTTAATCTACTCTGCTATTACTCTGGCTTTTTGAACAGCTAGCTGTCCCTGGCTGCATATCCGAAGATAACTACTAACTAAACTAAATGTTGCAGGTATGCTACTCTAAAACCCGTTTTTCTGTTGTTAATTATAAATAGAGAATCCTGCAAAGGATGATCAAAAAAGTATCACAAGTAGTTTCAAGGAAAAACAAATGACAGGACAGTTAAACCAGGGGTCCCCAAACCTGACAACTTTAAGACTTGTGCACTTCAACTCCCAGAATTCTGGGAGTTCAAGTGCACAAATCTTAAAATTGCCAAGTTTGGAGACCTCTGAGTTAAACCTTCAATTAAGACACTCTGTTCTCTTTCCTACTGCAAGCTATCCCCTTCCAGAGAAGTTTTGCAAAAGAGAAACAGCATTTGAGTTAACTTTACACATGGCTGTCATTTTTATAATTAATGTGAGCCATCCCAGGGACAGTAGCTTTTTTAAAAAGGAGATAGAAACATAGAAAAGTGATACATAAATATTCCAATAACTCCCAAAACCAATGTAGAACTGCATGTCCTTAGAAATTAAATAGTAAAGTAAATTACCACTAGATTAATACTGCCATGCAAAAAGGGTGATTCAATAACATTTCTGATGCAAATTTGTGGTAAGCGTTTCAGAACTTTAGAATATAAATATTGTACTCTTTGTCTCTAGAATTAAACAACTGGTTCCTTATTTGGGAAAAGTTCAACCAAATCCACTTGCTGGTTATACTTCATGAGTAACTAATATATAAGTTCTACATGTTTATTTTTTCAGTCGCTGAATAAGAAAATATTGTTCGAGAGAGAAAATAGACTTCAGTATCTGTATTTATATACATATAAATTCAAGATTCAAAGTAGTTATCTATGTTGCATTACTAAGATTAAATAAATGAATTAAACTGAGGAAACATTAAGCCACTAACTCATAATCTACAAAACTCATACAGGGGAATTAAAGACAGGAAAGTAGATGGCCTTTAATAAACATATCCTCAGTAACAGTGTATATGCCTCCATCCCAGGCCTTTATCTACTGGAATACTGTGACTGTAATTCTATGCTTAATTAATTGGGAATAAGATTCTTTAGTGAAATGTCAAGTATCTGCCAATTAAGGCATCCATAGTGATAGTCAAAGACAACAGTGGGAGACATAAGTAGGAAATGGTATCTCACCCCCTTTTAACATGCACTGCACATATCACACACATATAAAATGAGGCAAATATATAAAAAGAGGCAAATCTTCCATCTTCTGTTTGTGCCACTATTTGATGCTGTTGACCATTACTATAGCCAAATTAACTAATGTGGGTGGAATGAATAGATAGATAGATAGATAGATAGATAGATAGATAGATAGATAGATAGATAGATAGATAGATAGATAGAAACAGATAGATAGATAGATACAGATAGATACAGATAGATAAACAGAATAAATTGTAGTCTCTATGTTTCTCTATCCCTATTTTTGCTTGACTTTTGTCTCATTTTTCGCTAGTTATTTTTTTTAATGCTTGCTGATCTTTATTGAATCAACAGAGCTATATTTTTTGTTAGCTGAAATAAGTAGCATGTTTGCATGATTTGATCAGCATGCATGCATATAGATAGATAGATAGATAGATAGATAGATAGATAGATAGATAGATAGATAGATAGATAGATAGATAGATAGATATAGATTATAGACTGGGAGTGTGTCAGGTGCAAATAAAACTGGAAATTACTCCCAGTAATTTTCCAACATGTCTAAAATGTTGCATTTACAGAGCTTCTGCTGCTTAAAATTACTTCCAGATCTGATTCCAATGGTCTATTTACCTGGGAAAGTCCAAGCAAAGGTCCTTCTGCTTCCAATTGCAAGGTTCTTTAGTGTCACAGTTTGGAATGCTTAAATGGACTCTAGTTTTTGCCACTCCCATTTTGCAACAATAGTTATTTGAAACATTTCTAATGTAATAAACTCATAATATCTGTAGCTACTGTATTCTTCAAGTTTTATAATTTGGAAATTATGCATAAATTGCTACAGTCTGATTCTTTTAACGCAACATTACTTGGGTCTGGATTAAAAGTTACCCTATTAAATGCAAATGTTTCAGTTATACCAATTTAAACAAAATACAGAACAAATGGGGCTTAAGCCCAAATTATTTCCTCCAAATAAAAAAACACATGAGATGGAAAAATGCAACCATGGAAAAACAATGTCTACTGGAGGACTCTGTGATATGAAAAGGTATCTCACAAAACATTGATAAGCCCATAGCAAAGGGGGGGGAAAAAAACATCCCTGAGAGTATTCTGAGCAAACTCAAAAAGAAACTATTCGTGGTATCTCATCTGGGAGGAAAATCATAGCAGACCAATCTGTTCCCCAAAAATCAATCCAACAAAATTACTATTTTTGGTCATTTAAATTGCCATCCATTAACATCTAGATTGCCACCTCAGAAGGGGGCGAAGGTGAAATGCCTCATCCACCCGAGAATCCCAACATGAACATGGCCATCTTCAGGGGGAGCAAATTGTGACAATATCACAGTAATGCTGCAACTTTCATAATCTTATCAGAACCTGGGCCTCAAGACTACATAATGACATCCTATGTGTGGTGTCACTGCATATATGTCATCATTTTGGTGTCACTGGGTTCGCTGCAGATGATGCTAAATTCTGGTCAGACCCTTCCTGACAGTTTAACAATGTGTGGGCAAAAATCATATCCACTCTATATTCAGGGTAGCTTTATTGATATTGATGGGATTAAGTTTTAAGCATGCTTTAAACTGCAGCATGCTTTAAACTACACTCGTAATATCAAGTTTAGTTACTTTTGCTGAGTACCCCTTCTTCAAGTAAACAAAAAAGTCCAAACTCCTCAAAAGTCAGATGACTTATCCTTCTTCTAGTACCACACCTATGTCCAAAAAGAATTAAAACACTTAGAAGTATCAGAAGTGGCAGGGCTTTTATAGGTTTGTGCACACAAGCTACAAAAATATCACACAGATATTTCATGAGAATGGCCAGGAATCATGTGCCGAGAGTCATGCCCACATCTTGAAACTCTGCCCAACTTCAGTTCATTTGCTCAAATTTCCCTTTGGATAGTGTGCCCGCTGGCATCAGTACTGGATGCACCAAAAGGACAACATATGCCACCGTGTGTTGGCCATGCTCTGCAAAGCAGGACACGTTGTCCTGCCAAGAAACTATTCTGGGAAGAATTTTCCTTTAAGGCTGTTTTACCTTTGCTAGCCTACCTATGTGAACGGTAATAATATTTGGGACTGAGGGAACAGCGCCAACACAGGGCCTGCCATAGTAAGCCACACTGCTTATTACAAAGCACATGTTTGTGCGTTTCATAGTTCTGCATTCCAAGGAATGAAGGGCCTGTGGTAGACCATCAAATAAAATCCTCCTTTGACCATGTCCCGATGTGACATCCAACATGCCCGTACTTGAGCCTCAGCTAGCCACAGGTTTTTATTTTAACTAGAAAACAGATTGTGTTACTATTATTACTTCTTTCTGATTCCATCACCTGAGGGTTTTGGGGAGGGGAGAAGGTAAAAATACTCAGTTATTTTAGTTGTTTACCATTCAATCCTATTCAGTTCAATTTGGAAGAGCATAAAGGACCACAACTCTAAAATATCAACAGCTGGCATCCTTTTTTTTCCCCCTTCCAAGAATTTTTTTTTTGTTGAATTTCTAGCTATTTCAGAACCTTAACCTTGGGTAAGCTAGGCCAATTAAGGTTTAATCTTAAATAATGGTAGCAATTGTATAGGATAAAAACATGCAGGAAAAATTCTACTTGCCTGCTAAAAAAAACAAAGAGACTGATTCTGACAAATGTTTTTATGTCTCACAGTTGTGGGTTTAGGCTTATTAGCTACTGTGAATGCTACGTGCATGGAAGGGATCAGAGCAGTATGTGTGGACTTCCAACCCTCAGAATTCCTCAGCCAGAGTGAAAAGCACTGGGTTAAATAAATGTATTCATGCAGCTGGGAGCCAATAATAATTAACAAATCTGGTCTTTTCTGGCCTCACCATAGCCATCTTGGTGAGCGCCTAGAAGAAGTTGGCTTCAAGCCCCCTTCACGCACAAACACACACACACACCCCAACAGATTTTGGAAAGGTTACAGTAACTGTAAATAAGGCCTGATTCAGGTACTATTTTGAAGCCTGCTTTCTAAAAGAGACCGTCAGGGCCTTCCTTTAAATATTTGCCTTTTTCTAACATACATAAAACAGGAGTGGTTTTCAATCAGCAGGTATTACTTTAGGAAGAAGGAAGATTAAAACCTTTTAAATAAGCATTTCATTTGAAATTATTAAGAGGCCACGGCTTCAACAAAACCAAGAAGTGCATTCTAAAATACAGCATTTTAGGTGGTGATTTAAAACTCAAAATTCAGTTTATGCTCTCCGAGGTCAATCTAAACCAAAACCCACAATGCCCTGCCCTCTCTTCTGAGAAAACCACAGATGGAGAAAGTTCCCAGTAACCCCTTTGAGTCATGTGGTAAAACAATTTCAGTTCTGGGGGTATACTCAACTATTTAAAGCAATCACGTTTTGCCAAAAATGAATCTTTTTCTGGGGCACACTCTTTCATTATTGGCTTTTCCTATTTACTTTAATGACTACTGTTTCCTTAAGGACAGCCTTAGGGCACAGAATTATCATCCCCAATGTAAAAATAGACCTTGGCTTCCAAGAGGGCACCACCTCAAGTTTTCTGTTTCTAAAACCGTACAACCTAAATTACATTGGGCTGCTTAAGTTAGCATTTTCAAGTTTCCTCTCTCCCTGCAAGCATTCTCACTAAAAGGCACCAATAGGTCAATGAGAACAAGGGTGGTAGCTTTGGGAGACCACTGTCTCAGCTTTGCCAGTAACCAACAAGTATGATCAATGCTATCTCACTATTATGTCCCAGTCTAAACCCTGTCCAAAAAGGGACCAGGTAATCCATTTCTTCTGAAGCCACAGCCTGATTACTATTTCCCTAAAACCTGATGAAAAATGTTAAGGGTTGTCAGGGCGAGCAATGAAAATTGTCCGTGGCTATTGGGTTATTCAAGACAGGCAGGAGCATCCTCTCTGATAAGAAGGCTATCCTACTGTTCATTCTCATATCGTTCTCTACAGCAGTGGCTTCCAACCTTTTGGGCACCAGGGACCGGTTCCGTGGAGAGAGGTTTTTCTGCTGCCTGAAGGGTATGTGGTTTCGTATGATGCCTGCATCCAGAGGATGGGGCTCCGCTTGTTTGCATGGCCCGCTTGCCACAGACTGGTGCCGGTCCATGGACCAGAGATTGGGGCCCTCTGCTCCACAGAATCCAAGCCATTGGATAACTAGAATATTCCTCAAAACAGCCTTACAAGTGATTCTATAGCTCTTCCTTCTCCAATAAGGACTGAGTCGCTTTTGGCCAGGGCCACAAGCTGCTTGTCTGAGGACACAATAAAATGAGAGAAATAGCTCCATTTCATTCCTCTTACCACCACCGTATAATCCTTAATATAGGCTTTCTTTTTAATCATTGGCTTTCTCTAATGGAATTCTAGGTGTCCTTCAAATGTTTCAGCTTCCTGGAGCTCCTTGGAAACCCAAGAAGCAGTCCAAACGTTGCCCAAGTGACTAGTGGAGTCCAAACAGAACAGTCTGTAAAGCACTAGGCTAAAAATGCACTGGACTGCAAGCTTCACCATGCTGGCTTGGTCTGTCAAGCTTGCTGTGTTGGTCTCTGCATCAGCTTCTCATCTACTATTTGCTGCTCCTCAGCCTCTGCTCACATGAGTTACAGTCTACTTCCAAATGGTTAGGATCAGATTTTCCAGCACTCCCTACGCTTCCACCGCTCTTTCTCTTTTTATTCTGCCACCCTCCAAACCTCCAACAAAATTCACGATCGCAAACCCTCCACAAACATTCAACACTTTTGGACACCCTCTGGTGAGGGGATTTTGAGGAGTGGCAAAAATAGCACTGGGGAAAGGATCTCAGTGTCTTCTACTTAAAATAGTGCAAATAAATTTGTTTTTAGGTGTGTGTTAGAAGGTTGAGAGTTCAGAACATGAAATCTGGTAAGGAATTAATATAAATGCAAGTAAACAGGCCTGCTTAAACATTCCCTGAGTTGAAATACACTATGCAAGGTGAATCTACAGATTGAATCTTATATTGAATCTTGTGCGTATATGTGGATTGTAGGTAAAGAAGAAGCAGGCATTTATTTATAGAAGGCTTAAGAATTTCCTAGAGATGGAATCAAAGATACGCTTAAATTGGAGGGATTCTGCATATACCGAGGCTATGGTGACATGCATCAGCGTCCTCTTCCCTTTCTATCCAATATGTAGCAACCTGCCCCTCTCACGTGCTTTAAGGAGAATGACAAGTTCTTGTGCAAAATGGTCTTGTTCTGCCTGGTCCTGAATATCATGCAACTCTTCTTCTGAAAGCTGTCCCAACTTCTAGTGCATGAAATGTAGCCCAGCAAGCACCAGTCTTCAAAAATCAAAGAAAAAGTAGATAAGAAGACGTCGCCTTTCCTGCTCTCAGTGAAATCCACTCCACATAGTTATTCTCAACATGCCGCATTTCTCCACCACATTTCAACCTTTTATCTGTCTTTTCATCAGACTTCAGGGGGCAAAGAAGGAACTAACGTTTAGTTGGTTTACCAAACAAGCTTGCCTTATTGTAAAATGAAGAAACAAGTCAGATACCTCCATGCGGCTAAAATATTTATTTATTGACCATCCAACCTGCAAAACCTGAGTTTAGGCAGCCCACAATGGCTTAGAAACATAAAAACAAAGGAACTAAAAAACAAAACAAAATACAACAAACATCTAGAATAACCACGGTTAATCATCACATCTTCCTTACATAGTCTTTCTTTTCTGAAGAAATGGCTCAGTCAAAGCTTTGGCTCAATGCCTAGGATAAGAGTCAGGTTGTCAGGCCTTATGGAAAGTTTAATTGAGGCAGGGCCATCTGAATCTTGGGGGAATGCTGTTCCATAGAACAGGTGCTACCAAAGGGAAAGCACACTCCTGAATCTTGCCAGGTTACCTTGTTTTGTAGAAGGAACTAACACATGACTAGTTTGCTGGATCTCATGGGGCAATTTGAGTTAATGGGAAACAGATGGTCCCACAAGTAAGCTGGCTCTAGGCCATTTAGTGCTTTATAGACAATAGTCGGTATCTTGAATTCTACCTGGAAACTTACTGTAAGCCAAAGTAGTAGTGTTACATGAATGTAACAAAGTGCATCAATAGCTGACCAGTTGCAGCTCCTAGGTGCTCTTCAAGGGCAGTCCCTTGCACACTGCATCCCTACAGTCTAACTGAGAGGTGACCAAGTCATCAATGACTGCGAGTTGAAACCCCCACAAACCAGCAATAGGCACAATTAGTACGTAAGATATCCCTATGAAAATAAATTCTTGCCCACAGCTGCCATTCGTGTTTAACAGGAATTGAGAATCCAAGAAGACCCCCCAAGAGCATTTACAGGGAACTTCTTTCACTGATGGGTGAAGGATGAGCCTCTGAGATTTTTTTCTGTAGCAGGGGATTGATTCGAAAGAGATTTGGTTGGAGAGAAAGTTTAGAGGGGGAAAAAAAGGGCGGGGGGAACCCTGACTATTTTCCAAAATAATTGCCACATGGAAAACTTTTTTTTTAGTTAAAATACACTACTGAATAACATCACTTTAAAAATAGTATATCTCATATCTTCATCCCTGCTCCTTGACCAGTCCATAATTTGCATTATTCCAGAAAGGTATAGGAAAAGAAAGCAAATATTTGAACAATGCTGTTTAGAGCTAGATTAAATAAAATCTCCCTCAAGATGAGCTCAGTTCCTATGGTAGTTATATCCATAATTTTCTCAGAAACAATAATGAAGTGGTTTGTCACTCTAAATTCTCCCCGTTATAATTTTAAAAAGAATAAAGAATTAAAATGTTATGTTACTTTCATTTTAATACATATTTTATCATTATATCCATACAGCAAACAATAGTTGAACCAGCTACAATTAGACAGATAGGGCCAAAATGAATCAGAGAAACCATTTCAGCAGAATATTCCAGAAAGAGAGCTCTTTCAAAGTTAAAGTATTAAAAATAGTGTTAATGCTACACTGAGAGTCTCTTTGGATTGAATATAAATGGAACTAGATGAAAAAAATAAGTAATTTAAACTATAAACGTATCCTAGTGTGTGGGAAAGTTTTTCAATTACAAAATAACATAGTTAATGTCAGGGAAAAAATTCATGGAAAAAAGTCATCACTAAAATTCAATCTTTTTTCTGCAACCTTCAGGGTTGGGTTTTCTTTTTTTTTCTTTTTCTTTTTTGGATAGCATTCTTCCAAATGCCGTTTTGCTTAATAAAAGTCCAATCATTTGTAATAAAACCAACATTATTTCAGTTAATCTCTCGCCACCCCCCCGCCAAAAAAAGAATTATGTACATCCAAGTCAGCAATGGACAATCGATTACCAAACCAGATTAATATATGATCAATTATAAGTCACTCAATCCTATATTATTATTTACTGTATTTTTAAACTGAGAAAGTCATCCTGAAAATGATATTATATTCCTTTTGTTTCTAAAATACATACCTTGTTCTTATACACTTTATGTCACTAAACTATATCACTACATTTAGAAAAAAAGATGAATTGAACGTTCCAATTAACATATGAGTCTTTAGGAAGTGAAGTGGAAATACTCTAGCATCATTAATGACAGTACTTATACACAAGACAAGCAAGCACTGAAACAAAGTGTAAAATCTGATTCTAAAACTTTAAGAGTTGTTGTCTAAACAGAAATTACTGTGCTATGTCTTCATACCAACCATATAACACTTCCTGGGTTTTTTTAATCACTGAGAGACCTGATGAAGGCAGCTCTAAATGTGTTCATTCTAGACCACAGAGCACAATTAAAAACTACTTTAGCTTTCACCAAAGTGATCGATTTCTTCCTTCCCTTTAGAGGCAATTTAGGGGGGAAAGCCGACCTGTGTAGGCAAGGTTATGGTTATACAAGTAGGAAACTGTTACTGCAGTTATTCTTCCTGTATTGCAAGAAATAGCTTCCCTTTTCAAGATGCAACTATAATACCAGAAAGAGCGGTAACTGACTTGTATGAGGTGCATCCTTTCACGGAATATATAGGTCTAAGAACATTAATGAAAAGTATGAGGTGCAAAGCGCATTTTTCCCCAAGGGATGACATTTTTTTTTCTTTTAGATATCAATGTTATATTATAAATCACATCTGAAATTTTCCTGTCCCCAAATTAGCTTAGTATGGCCTGGTGAAGGTCACACCTGAAATGGGATAGGCACTAAGCAATGTCATTGAGTCACTGCAAATTATGTCTTAACCCAGGCTGTTTGCTTGCTTGCCTGCATATTATCACATATGTATAGCTATCCATCTCATTGAATACACTGGACATTGTACACAATAAAAAAAATCCAAATACTGATGATAGTTGTTGATGATGCACTGTTGATAATATCTAGTTGGGTAATGAAATGTCTGTATAAAATGATCAAGCTAAGAGAGCAACAAGGATCCCACAATCCAAATACAACTGCTTTAAAAGTAAAAAAAAAAAAAGTGCACTAAGTTTTGGGGAGAGCCTAGCCCAGGTACAGCAGATTTATATAGGGCAAATGGACTGGGTGTGGGGGCAGAAGTAATGTGTAATGTCCCTGATTCATTTTCTCTTATTGTGTAGGGATTATAAAATGATTAGTTATTTTGAGTGCTTTTGAGAAACTTCAGAAAGTTGCATTGTTGTATGTGGTGTTTCAGTGATTCATTGAGCTCATATTCTTAAATTAAAAAAAGCTTGAGGATGAATGGAGAAATCTATATGTTAATCAATAAATCACTGAACTGAGACTGGGCTCCAAAGGAGGAGTTGTGATTGTTGTCCAAACTCTCATCTGAAGAATATCATATATTTTTTTCATCAATCAGGCTGAACTCTAACAGCCAAATATTAAGTATTTTTCACATATTTGATATTAGCTTGATTAGGCTACAGGGGACAAGAACCATTATTTTAATTCAACCTGTTGCATATTTATTCTGTGCAAGTCAGCCAAACTGAAATCCAAAAAGTTAAATTTTCATCTGGAAATTCATTCAGGCACCATCCCAGCTAATTAGAAATAAAGAGTCAGAAAAAGCTGTAATTTTCTAAGAACAGTTTGAAAATTACTGGTCTAAGAAAGGAATAATTAGCAAAATATCAGCACTGTTCGGTTTGTATTATATAAGATTACACAATACATAAAAGCTCTCTCAGCTGGTAGCAAAAATTTAGCAATATGCTTCATTAATTCATTTTGTGGATAGCAACACATTTAGTGATATTTAAAAAAGGGAACAGATTTCTGGTGAAAAACTAAAATATTATGCTGACAGAACATAACAAAGCAATTATATTTTTACATGAAAAATGTATCTGCTAAGTCTGCTACGACAGTGGTCTCCAACCTTTTTTGTACCATGGCCTGGTACAAAATGATCCATGGACTGGTACCGGCATCAGCACGCACGACCAAGGCAAGGCGAGCCGAGCGACCCACCAGCCAGCCATCCCCCACTTCTCCCCGCCACCTTCAACTCCTCCTTTCTACCTTCTCGTGGTCGATGGGCTTTTCGGGCTCTTTCTTAATCTCCTCCTGAGTAATGCGAGACTCCACCGCCATCGGGATGGCTCTTCGTTTGAAGCCGCCCCCCCCTTCGACAAAACTAAGGCGCGAGGATTCCTTCAGCACCCAAACGCCGCTTTCCAACCAACGACCGACAAGCTCACCCAGAAGCACTTTCTCAAGTGCTGTCAAAACAAGATGGCGGCGCCCAAGCAAAATAGGCGGCCCGGTACAAAATGATCCATGGACCGGTACCAGTCTGGGGCCCGGTGGTTGCGGACCACTGTGCTAAGAGATAATGGCTAAAACAAATGTGCCTAAGGGCAGCCCTGTTGGATCAGGTCATGGCCCATTTTGAAGTGGCATTTTGCTTCTCATTGGGGCCAACCAGCAGCGTTAGGGGTTGCTTCAGGGATAGGATTCTACCTGTTCTGTCCACCTCTGTAGAACCGGTAGTTCTGAAGAGCAGCAGACATAGAACCGGTTCTATGTCTGCTGGCCCACCCGCCTGCCCGGGCTCTTACCTGACCTTTATTTCCTGTTTTTTCAACCGCAGCTACTTTGCGCGACACAGCTGTGGTTGAAAAAGCAGAGAAAGGGGGCTTTTCCAACCGCTGCGCACTTGCATGCAGCACTGCTCAGCTGTCCGGGCAGCTCAGCAGGTCGTAAATTGCACTCATGAGACTCACGCACATGTGCGCACAACGCAGAGCAACAGAAGCAGTAGTTATACCGGTCGGATCTCATCCCTGGGTTGCTTGCAAGAAGGCAAGGGAGACAAACCCACTTCTCAACCCTGAACACTGAATCTTTGAGCCAATTAAACCTGTGGTAGATCTATATTCTCCATGACTTTATTCAATCTCCTTTCAAAGGCAGTCGAGACAATAGCTATCACGTCACATTGTAATGAATATTGCAAATTAATATTTTGCTTGCTTTTGTCTGTTTTAAAACTTTTCCTAATAAACATCACTGGACAGTTACCAGCCCTAAATTTTTGAGAGAGAAAGAAAATATCTCATTACTTTCTCATCACTTCCTCTGCATTATGCATGGTTTTATACATTTTAATTATCCCCTCCTCACTCCTTGCCTTTTTCCAAAGCTAGAGTCCCAAATGTTCTGGCCTGTACTCACAGGAATATTGTTTGGAGCCTCTGATCATTTTAGTGATCTTTTATGCTTATTGCCATAATAAAGATTTGGTTGAATTTGTTGTCCTCTTCTATAATTTTTCAACTCTATTACAATATATACACAATTCTTTGGTCAAATTTTAGATTTTGACCTAAAATTTCCCAGGATTCCTTTTTAAAAACTTGTCACATTAGCTACTTTTCAGGACACTGGGACTAAACCTGAATACTGTACCATTTACATATTATTGCTTGAATATTAATAATTGCTAGCAATAATAATTGCTAGAATTTCACACTTTTATGAATTTTGGGATGGATGCCCCAATTTATTATTATAGTTTTTCAAGATATGCTTTCTGTTATTTCAGTTTCCTTTCTCTCAAAAGGAAAATCAGAGCTGGTCCAAATATCTATCTTGTATCTTGTATAGTGGGGAAGATTTAAAGTCAAATGCAGAATTCAAAGAATTCATTAAGTTTTTCAACAAATTTCCCAATATGAACTACAATTCCAATGTCCATCCTCTTTCAACATTTCTTTCACTCCTTTATCCATTTCTTGAAGTGAGATTTCTTTTCTTTCACAGCTTCCTTAACACTATTAGAAAGCCATGCCAGCCTCATCCCTGACTTAACTAAGCTTTTCTTATATCCTAACTGAACATCAATTATTGTAATAACCTCCAGGCATTATGAGGAGAATTGGCATTTTGTTATTTCCTTCCAGCATAAAAAAAAAGCAGGCCTCGTGGTTTTTAGGAATATCCCTTTTGCTTAAATTACTATATTGAGCTCAGCTGGTAGTTTACATCTCATACCAGATCTCATTCACTCCATGGGATTAAGTATAGAGTTACTTCTCCATAGTCAGTTCTTCCAAAACTGTTTAGAATAGGCATCTGTTGCTAATCATGAGATAGTTAAAATGAAGAAAGTTGTCATGATGTCAGGCACAAATATTTAAGGAGTGGAATTTGCATTGCGATGCATGTTTTGTGATTTGTCCACCCACCCACTATGACACATATGGTTCTAACACAGTCATTTATGATATCTAGTAATTTGGTTTCTTTTGCTTTAATCGGAATAAATTTGAACATATCCAGACTATGTGACAATATTGCAACGATCTCTCTTTTGTATGTCTTTCTCTTTTTGTATGCCTTCCTGATTTGACCCGTTATTTCAACTGGAGATTCCATACTTTATTTCAAAATTTCTTGGATGTAGGAAGCAGTATAAAGTACTGTGGATTAAATAAATTCCAGTAAAATGTAGAACTGATAATCACTGCTGTGTTGATCTCTGAGATTATTTTCTACAAAGCACTTTTATCCTATTGAGCCAAATTAAAACAGTACTGGATGGAATACAGTCTACAATTTGTTAAGCAACAGCTTCATTATTTCTCCCAGAGCTGTTAAATTTTTATTGAATATGCAATCATGGCAAATATAGATTTAAAATAGATGGATCTGTTGCAGTTACAATTCGGTTCTGATACACTGTCCCAGTGTGGCAAACACTGATTTGCACAGAAAATAAAACATGTGGTAGAGATGTTGCAGGACTGCAACTTTCCAACAACCACTGAGGAGGTAAAATGACTGATTCTGCACTTTTAAAGCAATCCTTTGCAAGCAAGTAATTATATATCACAGGAGAGCTCCAATTTAACTTTCATTTTTTCCCTTTTTTGTAGGTACACAATAAAGAACAGTCTCAATAAATTATCTTCTACCTTCACAGTTATATAATAGTTAGAAACAGTTTATCATATGACCACAGCTTACAGAGAATACACTGTGTCAAATTTTCTGGCCAAGAAAACATGGCATTCAACTTGCTCCTAGAAAAAACTTCTATGTTATTTTATAGCACAGTCCCATGCCTACTCAGAAGTCCCACCATGTTCAATGTTGTTCACTTCCAGAAATACAACAGGACTAAGTTCAAATTATTATTAGGCACATTCAAATGGCTCAGTGCTACAAAAAGAAATATGTCTGGATAACTGCAATGCCAATGTCCCAAAGTTAGCAATGCTATATTAGATGCTGCAGAAACTTGGGGACAGAGGGACAGATGGTAATAAGTGCAACTATTTAGTTAATTTACTTAATCAGCTTGTAAATAAAATGGTGCAAACATGCAGGAATTTCTAGATGGCACAAATATTTGGCACTTGTCTACTTGCTATTATGAGAATCCGCTCCTATTTCAGAGCAAAAAGTAATTTAGCTCAGCAAAAGATTCCCCAATGCACAACCCTGGCATGTTATTTTTGTTCTTCTTTTAAGAGTTCAGCACTATATGGCAAGCTGGGCAGCTACAGGGGTGCCTCTACCACCACAGTCTCTTAGCACTCAATAAATCTGTGGCGTCTTGGCCCAGAGGAGGCCACTGACTTGGAAAGTCCTCAGAGTAATCACTGAGTCTGCCTGGATACTTTCAGTGAAACAGTCTTAATGTCTTACAACTGCTCCAGAATTTATATCCTCAATACCCAGGGAGATCTTTCTCCTTTCCAATCTCAGTAAAACTTGCAGTGCTTGGTCAGTTGTGTGAGGGAAAACAATCAGCTCTGAATGATCAATTCATTGTTTCCATTCTCTCTCTCTCCCTCTCTCTCCCTCTCTCTCTCTCTCCCTCTCCCTTTCCAAGCTACATCTCAAATTGGGCTTGGTTATTGAGTCTTTTTTTTTAAAGAGAAGTAGCATGGATGGGATCAGTTTTCCTTATGACTATTCTGTGGCCTCTCGGGCAACAGGAAAATAAAATGTTACCAGAGTCACAGTTTGAGCACAGCCATTCAGAGGTTTGTTTTAAGTGCATGTTTTTCTTAAAGGCTTTCTATTTATATAACAAATCAAATCTTTACATTCAATTTAAAACCCGTGGATTTTCAGATATACATTAGGTGCTAAAATTCTTACTGGCCCTGAAAGAAGTTATTCTAAAGTAAAACTAACTTCGTTATGCAAGTCATTGTCAGAAGATCCACTCTCTTTTCCAAGAGAGCGCAGAGAGGAAGAGTGAAAGTCTAATATTTGTATTCTTTACCCTGCCCTAAAACTGAGTTCTTACTCCAAGGAAGGGGGAAACCTAGCCACAGATTAAGAATACAAGGACAGTATTTTCATTTTGTATTCTGATAAGAATTGATAAAAGGTACTCTTTATCAATTGGGTAATGCGATGAGAATACAGGTTTTTTTTAATTTTCGTGTTTTGTCAGTGTTTTGTTTTGCCACTCTGAGAAGGCAATAAGAGCAAAGAATTAGTGCTGTTTCTCTGCTCTTACCGCCACTAACTACTCCTTAATGGTGCTATAAGTCATGTCCAGTTGGAGTCATCCTTCATCTTCCTATAGCGGCAACCCTTTTCAATACCCATGATTTCACATGAACTTTTGCAAAACAGTAGGCAAGAAGTCTGAATTACAAATGCGCACAATAAGTATGTATAATTGCAACAGAATGGTATAATAGTTGGTAAATTCCTCCCAGGGATGAGCTTCAGCACAGACCATCCTAAAACTGTGCTGTATGTTAGCCAAAGCTGGGGAAACATCTGTAGCCAGCAGCTGCCAAAGCGATATGCAAATTTTGTTCTACATTTATTGTACATTACCATGTCTTGCTCTATTGTCTTGCCTGTATTTTCTGCCTATATTAAGTTTCACATTTAACATTATTTTTGGTATTTGCTTTACTTAATAAATCCTTTTGGCTTCTCTCTCATTTGTGTGTTCATTGCATTTGAAATCTACAAACTTCCTGCCCACATTTTAATGTGGCAAAACAATGACAGAAAGCCAAACACAGTATTAAAAGAAAACCAGAAGCACCTTGATCTGGAAAAGGAGAGGAATATTCATATTTAAAAAATGAAAAAAATGGAAGAATTCTTGGCCAGTTCTGATTTTTCAATCATTTTATTCAATAGCCTAATACAAGCATATCTATTTCAGACAGTGAACCCGTTAAACAAGGAGAGGTTTGATGTTATTATCTCATTCTACTGCACCAAAGGGAGTTGGAAGTCAACATCTTTCTTTTTTCCCTTTTCCCTTCTCTTTTCCCCCTCTTATTTTCCTAACGTTTTCTTTGTATTTTTTATATTTCATATTATAAAACTAATTAACAATGAATAAAGAGAACTGATGAGGAAGTGCTCTCCTCCTAGGCTCAGACAAGAGTGAATGGAAATTAACCTGCATGATTATTGATGACGTATCATTTTGCCTATATCTCATCAACTGTGTTTGACTACTCCACATGCTTATCACACACAAGGTATACAAGTCAGAACTGCAAAATAAAATTCTGTAGAGCGGTGGCCAGTTCAGATACAGAGAAGAAGCTGCTTGAAATGGCCTGGGCAAAAACAAGCCTCAAGGGGAGCATGGATGAGAAACACTCAAGTCAACTGGAGGCCGCAAAAGATAAGGGGCTGGCTCTAGGTCCTTCTCCCAGCCCTAGAGCACGTAGGGTATGTAGGGCTCTGGGTAGAGGAGATCTTGGAGGGCTTTGAACATAATAAGGGCATTCCACTGAAGAGCCAGAAGGTCTCTGTTGGGGGGAAACTGCTCCATTTGCTAGAACTCTGTGCATTTGCCTCCTGAACATGATGCCTGAGAAAGATTTTCTTCTTAGAACCCAGACAGCTGATAATCCACATTTGGACTCCTGAAGTTTTAGACCATGGCCTCTGTGTGTTTCTGTGCACATTCCCCACCAACACACCCACCCCAGGCTACTTTGGACTCTGACTATTTGGAACTCGTTACATGTGGACTATCTAGGGATTTGGTGCTTTGCTGCTCTGTATGTTTGCACACAGGCCCTATCTACCTCAGCTTGTATTTATTAAATCCTAAGTAAAGCTTCTTGTAATTCTCATCATTGTATGTCTGACCTGGGACAGGACAAATATTCATTTTCTGATTAAAATATTCCCTATTAGACTATTCCAATCAATATTTGGACAAGATAAATCCTAAATCTGCAAATAGAAATTGAGTTTAATTAAAATCCAGTTACTTAACACCCAAGTTAATCCAAACTGCAAAGATGAAATTGGGTGAAATACATATTAGAAAAGATGATTTATCAATGCTAGTATTGTAGTTTAACTCTTGGTTAATGCCATTTCCTCAATTTGTATATTATAACTAAGATATCATAGATAGTGCTTCCATCAAAGAAATTGGTAGTCTCATAAGAAAAAGCATGCCTAATCTAGCAATCAATGAAATAAAGTAAAAATGTATTACAAGTTTATAAGTTATTTTTCAATATAAATGAAAAAAATACTGCTAAAAATACTGATAGATGGGAGAAGCAGAAAAAAGTGTACTTTAAAAAATAAACATTCTGATAGATAAAATTCCAACATATATACGCAGTTTGCTTTGTGTGAAAATATTGAATAAGGATGTATTCAGGGTTAATACAGGATCAAAAATAAGAAACATGACCAAAGTGTTAAATTATATTCAAAACTGTGAACTGGAATTCTTTCACTAGTATGTAAAGTGGCTGGAAAAAATATTTAGCACCCCAGACGCTTTAGACAATTTGCAAGAAATCATTTAAGTGGCTTCATTTACAAGCCTTTGGAAAATTTTGTCAAAGCTTCTTTTGAAGATAACTCTCTAATTCAGGGGTCGCCAACCTTTTGGATCTCAGGGACCACCAAACTCATACTTTTAAATCCCGAGGACCACTAATACAATTTTTTTTAAAAAGCTAATATATTTAATATAATTTTTTATGTTAAATTTTATACACACATATATACATACATACATATACATATACATACCCATATATACATGATACACACAAACACACACACACACACACACACACACACACACTTATTTATTTAATTATAACAAAAATGTAAATGTTTAATGATAACAAAATAAAACATTCCAGGCTGGAAACCTGCCCCCCACCTGGCACCTTCCAAAGAGACAGAAGAGCAGGCGGTGTGTGTGTGTGGGGGGGGTCTCTGAGCTGAGGGGCCTCGGGGCAACTGCCGCTAGGAGAAGTAGAGGCAGAAAGGGGGTTTTGTTCTCCTTGGGGGGCAGCGCCCCTTGGCTGCCACTCCAGAGGCTTCTCAGCAGGCATCTGCCTGCAGAAGGACTGCCTCTCTTGGTGATCAATTGGGGGAGGGAGTGGGACAAAGTGGGAGCTCCTTTCAGATCCCGGGTGGAGGATTGAAAGGCTCAGATCTGCAGCCGAGGAAAAGCTGGGGGGCGGGGCTCTTCCAGCCTCACCTGGAGACAGGCAAGTAAAGGTGTCCCCGGAGGCACTTCGCTCACTTTAGCACTTCGCTGCCAAACCCAGCCACAGCCAGTGATTATTTGGGGGTGGGGGTGGGGAGAGGAGAAAGCATATCTCGCATTACCAGGGAAGGAAAGGAGACGAAACAAAGCTCACTCTTTCACTGAGACCTACAAAACGCCAATCTACCGTGTTCCAGGAGTTCTTCAAAATCATCAAACACTCCCACTTGTAGTTCCCGTGCCTCCTGGCTCAGGTCCCTGAGATGCACGCTCTCACACATGGTAGCGGTGGCAACAACAGTCCCCTCCCCCAGCGCCCGCTGTCAGCTCTCCCCGTTAGTTCTTTAGCTTTGAATTGCTCCCGTCTCTCTCTCTTTCCTCCCCCCCACTCCATGTGCAGGCAGAAAAGGGAGACAGAGCCATGCACAGCTTTCCACTTTTCCAGGCCTTGCTGCCTCTCCCAACATCGAAGCCTTGGAAACGCAGGGAAAGCCACCACAGCGGTAGCGCCCTGAGTTGCTTGCTTCTCCACTACTGCCTCCTCCTCCTCCAGCACCACTTCCTTCTCTGGGTAGGGCGATTCTTAACTAATTGAGCATGCTAAGGCAACTCAGGGTACTACCGCTGTGGCGGCTTTGCTTGCATTTCCGAGGCTTCGATGTTGGGAGAGGCAGCAAGGGCTGGAAAAGGGGAGAGCTGTGCATGGCTCCGTCTCCCTTTCCTTTCCTGCCTGCACGTGGGGAAGAAAGAGAGAGAGCCGGGAGCAATTCAAAGCTAGAGAACTAATGGGGAAGAGCTGACAGCAGGCGCTGGGGGAGGGGACTGCTGTTGCTGCCGGCGCCAGGTGTAGGAGCTGATTGGCACGTGCATCTCAGGGACCTGACTCCGGGGTCCCTCAGAGAGCCGGGAGGCACAAGAACTGCGCAGCCCAGATTAATTGTTTTGGGGGGCCATTTCTTCTGCGGCCCACCAAAATTTTCCCATGGCCCACTAGTGGGCCGTGGCCCACTGGTTGGCAACCGCTGCTCTAATTTGAGTTGTAGCTAAAATGTACTTCTCAACACTATAAGATCTGATTTGTGAGAAGTATTTTAAGTGAAATACCATCTTGAAATAAGATGTGAGGTTTATATTGGAATGAATTATATGAACCACTGAAATTCAGTAGCCTGAATTGCCTTTTTAAAGCTAATGGTTAAGTTCCCTACTCAGTCATCTCAATAATAGCCTGGATTAGGATGACAAGTTCAATCTAACAGTATGGTTTAGCATGATATATAAATGTCCCTAATGTTTTAGCTACATAACAAATTATTATTATTATTTTCTTCTGTTCAAATGTGTCTGATTCTCGAAAACTGCCTGGACCTCGCAAGGTTTTTCAAAAGCAGTTTGCAACTGCCTCCTTCCTAGGGCTAAGAGAGTGGGGGCAATGTAGACTAGTCTCCTTGTGGTGAACCCTGGGCAACATGTCTTTGTTACAACTAAATAGTCTATACCAGGGGTCTCCAACCTGAGCAACTTTAAGACTTGTGGACTTCAACTCCCAGAATTCCTCAGCCAGACAATTCTGGGAGCTGAAGTCCAGAAGTCTTAAAGTTGCCAAGATTGGAGACCCCTGGTATATACATTCTGGGTTGCTCGACCGCACAAGGATCTCCCAGCAAGAAGTAGCACAAGTACTCAAAATAAAAACAACAGTTATTGTTATATTCTGTACGCCATATTCAATACATACACACATAAATACATGCATGCATGGCTAAGAGCGACTGGCCCAAAAGCATCCAACAGACTTTCATGTCTCAGGTGGGACTGGAATTCACAATCTCTTGGTTTCTAGTCTTAACCCCAATACCAAACTGCCCCTCAACATATTAGTACCATTAATTAAATGTATAATTGAATTGATATAATTGAATTATATCCATTAATTGAATGGATATATCAAAAAAATATGCTAAACTAATACGTGGTTGGCTTTTTCTGACCAATGTATAATGCAAACCCAATCAATGTTGTTGATGTGCTATTCAAAAGTATTATGTGAACCCAAGCAATAATTATTATAATTGCTGTAGTGGCTAAGGCCTCAGGCAGAGACTAGGAGACTTAAGCGTACTAGTCCCGCTTTAGGCCTAAAGTCAGCTAGGTAACTTTAGGCCAGTCACTTTCCCTCAGGCCTGGCAAGGAGGCAATGGCAAACCATTTCTGAAATACCTTGCCAAGAAAACTGAACAGACTTGGTCAGGCAGTCACCAGGGGTCAAAAAATGACTCAAGGCGCAAAACAAAGATAAATTTATTTAGGGCTAAATCACTAAAAACTGTAGTCAATAAGTTTAATCTTTCCTCTTGTCACATTCATTCTTTGAATAAACAGTGTAAAACCACAGGACAGTTACTCAAGTAGAGCATCTGTCTTCACTGATTTCAAAGAAAGGCCAAGCACAGTCATACCACCCGGAAATCCCTGGGTTGTAGCCTAGATGGGAAAGTTAAGTTCTTCATGTCTATCTATCCATCCATCCACCCCATTTTGGAAACAAAGCATTTCTCTATGTTGCCAAGAAAATAACTTGGACATAGCCATGAAAACATCACAAAACAAGTTCACCCGGAAGAAAATGTTACTGAAAAATTATTTCATTAGCATTGGTTTTAAAGATTTGGTTACAAAGATTTTATGAAAAACTGACAAGCCTGGATAGATCTGAAAATTCTAAAATTTAGCTTCATAGTTACAAAAAATTATTTACAAATGTTTTATAGAAATGGAAGCCGTTTTCTTTTCCAGGAATATATAAAACAGGCTTCTAATTACACCCTGCCTTGCCTTTGAGTTCATTCTAAAGATGTTTGAAAAATTTTTTGCTTTGGACATTTAGAGCCTAGATCACACTGTTGGCTGCTGAGCTAAAGGCACATCTGCAGAAATCAATCTGAAGAATTACCAACTCCAATCTTTTAAATGACTCCTCCCCTAGCCCCTGCAACAAATAAGGCTCTGGTTGCTGGTTCAGAGTAGGAGCCCAAATATCTGTTTTTTCTGTTCCCACTGCCTCCAAGCAAATGTACCTTGTCTCTCCATGTTAAGTTGTCATCATCTTGATCTGGTTCACATGCACTGCTAAACAATCACAATTGACCATTAAATTCATGTAATGCAGTGAACCAAAATCAAGGCAGTTATTTTATATCCTGCCTGTTTACTGTTTGTATAACAGCTCAAGGCAGTGAACATATCTAATATTCCTTCGTCTGCCTATTTTCCCCAAACATCAATCTGTGAGGTGAGTTGGACTGAGAGAGTGATTGGCCCAATGTCACCCAGTCAACTTTCATGCCTCAGACAGACAACTCAATCTCCCAGTTTCTAGCCTGGTCCCTTGACCATTAGACCAGGGGTATCAAACTTACGTCAGCACGATGGTGTCATGTGACGTACCCAGACTTTTCCCCCCTTTGCTAAACTGGGCATGGGTTTGGCCAGTGTGTGACACATCCGCCCCGGAGAAGTTTGACAGCCCTGCATAAGACTAAACTGGCAGTCTTATCATTTAGTTACGCTGACAACATAAAGAACTAGGTGGCTATTTCTGATTAACAGGCTTATAAACCTTTTATGCTTGTATTTTTTTTTCCAACTTAATGAGAATATAACCAGAATCCTGCCCAATGTGTGTCTAAAGTCAAATAGGTAAAACTATATAACCGTTTTTCTGTTTTTTTTTTTTTAACCTGTTGACTTTGACATAACTCTTCCAAAGGAGGTTTGGTGGTTGAATGCTTTATTTCTCTACCGTTGGTTTCTCTGTATTGGACAGGTACAGAATTTCAGCTGCCATACAGCTCTTCAAGGCGTTAGTCTCTTCTTGCCAGAGTGGAATTTGGTAAGAGAGAAAGATCCATCTCTTTGCTCGGATGGAAGCCAAAAGGCAAACATCCTACTCAGCATTTCCGAAACCTCAAAAGTCCTCCTTTTCTGCAGCTGAGGCAAGGAGATTTGGGGGTTGGAGAAAAAAGGGACCTTAGAAAACACGACATCCTTTTCTGTATTTCAGTCTTCTCTTGCAGTTTGCTGGAAGGGCTGTCTTTCCTCCACGCAGATTTCAGAATTTAGATCAAAAACTGGAAGGTTTCGCAAGCAGAAAGGGTTATTTCCTTCCTCCTGCCTGCAGCCTCTGCATAGCAGAGAAGTAAGTGGTAGCTGCCCTCTGAGGTCGAAGCAGAGTGTGCAGTTTGGCCTTGACAAAACAGCTTTCATTTGCTAAGAAAGATGGGATGACTCAAAGCACATAAATAATACCTCTGAGATTAAAAACCCAGGCCTTCCTGTCAAACATGAGAAATAAAGAAAAAATCCAGCTGCTTCTGTACTGCTGTGACCAAGGAGACAACTATCAGAGAACATTCTTAATCATGAAGGATTCTCTATCTGTGATATGACTGATAATTTTATTGAACATTACATGGATAGCAAAAAGGCAACAATGTCCTCACATCTTTTTTTTTTTAAATTACTTGAGGAATTGGGAAGAAAAAGCTTATTTGTTCTTTATTTGAATTATTGAAGCACCAGGTCAAATATCCTTCAAACACCGTGTAGTCTGCTTGTGTAGCTACTGCCAAGTGTGAGAACAGAAATCTTAATCCCAGCAAATCATCACCTCTTCGTATTACTGACCTGAACATACCCCAGCTATTTTTAGATTGTGAAGTCTTGGAATCAGAAAATGGCTTTCACTTGGCATAAGCAAATGGATGAAAACAACGTTAAAAATCCTCAATGTAACGCTCACTACTCATTTTTAGCATAGGGAATCTTATGGTTTTTAAATCCCCACTCTCACTCCAAAACTACAAAATGTACCAACTGCAGGTTAGCATCAGAATCCAATAGCATGGATTCTAACATGCTCTCTTGGTGCCCTATTTTCATGAACAATGCTAATGGGCAGATTTACATTGGTAGAGTGTGCCTTCTCTGCAAAGTTTAATCTTACTCTCTCTCCTTTCTCATTTGTTTGCTTGCCTGCCAGCTATTGATATACCAAAGCTATCCAATTCAGTTCGTTGTGTTTCAGTTAATGTTTTTGAGGGTTAGAAACTTTTCAGTGTACTTGCCAGTCTACCTAACCAGCTTTAGGAGAACAATGGAATTCAAGGTGATAAGGAAACTTACAAGGTGGCAGTGAGAACTAACCAGCTTTTCCAAGGGACAAACTTTGGGTGGGACGCTAAACAGGTTTCCAGATGCCTTACTTAATTCAAGGAGGATATGACCATATTCCTGAGGTACAATAATAAACCCTGAAAAATAAACCTCTGAAATACAGCGTTACTCCAACAAGGATGCCATTAAAATATGTGTGAATGTTTGTAAGTAATATATATTTGTCACAAAATAGAAAGTAGAAGGGCACTGCTTTTACTCTGCCATAGGAGCGTGATTAATTTGGAAAACAGTTCAAGAACACAAGCAAACAGGGCTCATCCCATACTGTGAGAAAGAAACCAAAAGTGATGAACATTTGTATATGAAATGAAATGAAATACTTTTCCATAGCATAGAAATGATGGCAAAGGGAAAATAGAATCCATGGAGCACCACCAACAGAATGACTGCATTTATTGTAACCAAATCAAGGGGCAATTCCTTGGATAAATTTGTCTGGGCTTGGAAGCTGAGCAGGAGCAAGCCTGCTAGTACTCAGATGGGAGATTACCAAGGAATTTTGGGGTTGTAGGCTACCCTAGGACATCAAAAGTCATCCCCAGGGAGAAGCAATGGCAAACCACTTCTATACTTTTGCCAAGAAAACTGTGTTTGAACATGTCCACAATCTGGAGTTGAACAAAATTCACTATGACTTTTTTACATTATTGTCATTCCTAAATTAAATATGTGAGGGATGATTTATTTAGTGAAACTCAAAATACTGCAGCAGAAAGAAAAATCTGAAGGGCTAAGTACAAACAGAAAGGAAGCCTCGCCAATCGCCCAGGAGGACATCCAGAAAGGGGTTGACCTGGAAGAGGCTTCTTATATTGCTAACATCTCACAGCAAGTGGATCATTTACCTTAATTTATATCAGAACTAAACATGGATGGCTCCTGATAAGTACTTGAAAGGGGACCAAACACTATTGAGATTTTTTTATAAAACCACCCAAAATTGATGGCAATAGAATGGCACCCATTCTATTGCCATGAAAACTACATGGGTACCATTTGTCAGGAATCAGTTTTGAACAGAGGAAATCTTTACCTTTTTACCAACACCTCAGGAATACCTGGAAGAAGAAATCCACCAGCACAATCCAAATGACCTCACCAGCACAGAGACTAGAACAGAATCCTACAGAATCCATAAGATGGAAGTCACAGATCTCAACAACTCACATTCAGCATCACTTTACGGACTAACATCTTAAGGGGAAATTATTGCAAAGCGGCCCAGAAAAATAACATGGCTTATGGTCGGGCTTTTAATTTTTCTTTTCTCTCTGGAACAAATATTTTTAAAAACCCATTATACACACAATTGGAAACATGTTGTCTGAAAGCAAAGTGGAGAATGGCTTTGTATTTAGCCAGAGTTCTATTATATTTTATACATTAAAGGCTTCCAGGCACATTTGGAAAACGGAGATAAATCATTTCAACTCCGACAAATGTACACTCAGAGATAATTGTAATTTAAAAACTGCAGGCAAATCCTTTCCCTCTGTTTTGAAATTGTAGGCAACTTGAGTTATTATACTTTAGAACAGCTTACAATTGGTTAAGTTTTTAAAACTATTAAGAGTTTTGGAATGCTTAGAATTGTGAAATCTTACTGTATTAAATCAAAACATCTCCTGATTTCACAATTTGGTTTAGATATTTAAAAGTCCCAAACTGTCAGTTTTAGGATGCATTCTAGATTATTCTAACTGTACAGTATTTTTAAATAAACAAATATTCTAAAGTAATGCACTAGACTAGAAGTTAATTGATTGTAAGAACACTGGAATAAAGAGACAGAATATTCATTTATTAATATATTAGTAGACAATGTTCTTAAACATTATTAAGTATATGTTTTATGAATGCAAAATGAATTCTTAAAAATGTTCAGTAAAGGGTTTTTTTTTATTTTTACTGGACATTCTGGACTCAAAATGTTTTAAAAGAGTGGTTAATTATTATATTGAAAATGTAAAGTAAGAAAGATGAATGTGACTGCATTTTTAAATTATGCATCCGAAACTTGGAATTTATCACTCTATGAAAAATGATGCAATTATCAACCGGTGATGGAAAGACAACAAAAAGTGATTGTTGGAAAGATAGGTCCCAGATTTATAGTCCTGGATCACCACCAGTTTATAAACTGGCTCTCTATCAATGTAATAGAAAGACTGATCAATATTATTCCATTTAGCCAAGAGTTAATAGTATGCTTAGGGGTAAATAATCATATCTGAATGTAATAACATTTCCCTTTTTTGTGTGTGTAAACTTTATGACAGCTTTTTTAAAAAAAATTCTCTACAAAACAAAAAATATAAGAAAAATACAATCCCCCAAAATACGGTTAATAGTACCAAATACCACCAAAAATCAAAATTCTGCATGACAAAGCAAGAAATCAAATTGAAAATCATGTGTAACAAGGCTTGCAGCACTGGTAACCTCAATTAGATCTTAAGAGATGTCCCAGCTCTCACCAACTCTTTGGTTAAAATCTCACACAGATTAGAGTAAATTAATTTTCAAAGTGCTTCTTCATGACCCAGATGCGAGTCTTGTTCTCACTTCACTGTAATGTCAGACACAAGGTGCTGACAAGCTCTTGACCTCCAGATTTTGCTCTTTGAGATTGGGTAACTTAAGATCTGCTCTTTATTTAGAGCCAACCAGTGAGGGATGCTTTCCCCTTGTTATGATTTGAATAACAAGTACCAATACAGGGATATTTCAGGAAAGCAATAATTCACCGGGCAAACAACTAGGATTGAAAAATGTAAAGTAAATATGTAGGAATAAAACATGGTTTGCTCCGACCCTGACCCTGATTCTGTTTACTTTGTAACATGGCTATTTTGTTCTTAAAATATTACACTCCTGGCAAATTATGCAAATGACATTTGTATTTTCCCTTGCCAATGGTCACAGGAACGGACCACCACAGTCTATAGCAGTTCTCAGTTGGTGATCAAAATCTCTGTTAGATTTTATATTTTCATTTAAATCAAATTATATTTAAGTTTTGCATAACACAAAAGTACTCTGATAGTGAGTGCATTCTTTTGTGCCAGACATGTGACTATACACAAGGTTTTCTGGTCTTCTCTCACTGAAACATGTCATCAGCACCTAACTTAATAAAATGTTCCGGGACACTTCAGAATCCTTTCATCCCATGGTAATAATAAGGAACAGCCCAAGTGTACACTACTGGATAAAAGATCACACATAGCAAAATGTCATATTTTAAAAATCAATACTTATACTGGCCAGAAGAGTTGATACAAAGAAAGGTAGTTGCATGAAAACTATAAAATGGAAATTCTCATAGTATTTCTTTACACGTTTACTACCATATTTACAATGCTTTCCTAAATTGTGTTGACATGCCAAATTTCCACCGGAAATGTGGAGGAATTACTGAAAGTGTAAGATACTCCTGACTCCTATTTCCCCTCTCCTTTATAACATCTGAAAGCAAAGAAAGCAATTTATCCATAATCTCCGTAACCTAACTGATGTGTATCTCCTTTTGTTTTTCCCAGTCCTTTGAACAACTAACACAGAAATTTGGCATTTCAACTTAGGCTACGAAAGTATTCTAGACATGGCATTATACGTGCAAAATTGCATTTCACATCTTGTGGGCTCGTGAAGAGACAAGGTGTGCTTATTTCCCTACTACCTAAAAAAACCTCTGACCATAATAAAGAATGCTTCCGTATTCTATCTGCTTATTCCTTTCTCTACTCCTGGAGTTACAAGAGAAGACTGTGATGCATTCTCAGCATGAGGAAGGTTTGATGTCCTCAGTAGCAGGGTGGGAGAGTTAATGAACTGTTGATTTACAATAACTATGATTAGGCTGATGTGCTCATGGATAAAGCTTTGGTCCCAGGTTTCTGAGAGGGTACAGGCCCAGTTGAGTCACAGTTCCCAAAAGCAGTAGCAATACCACTTAATATACCTCTTCATAGTATTTTACAGCCCTCTCTAAGTGGTTTATAGAGTCAGGACACTGTCCCCAACAATCTAGGTTCTCATTCTACTGACCTCTGAAGGATGGAAAAATGAGCTGGTCAAGATCGAACTGCTGGCAGTCGGCCGTCAGCAGAATTAGCCTGCAATACTGCAATCTAACCATGCGCCATCACGGCTCCATACTTGAAACCTGCAAGTAGGGAAGCTTTGGTTGACAGGATACAGCTTCTATTCTTTTCCCAATAATCTGGGAGTTGGTATACTTCACATTCCATCAGCCTGGGGCCTCCCTGAATTTATTGGAGACTGCCAGCCACTCTCGGCCATCATCCGCATTCGAGATTGCTCTCACAAGGGAAGGGGAAGGGCAAGTAGGCAAAAGCCAGCTCAGAAATCTGTTCATTTGGATGGACTCTCTTTCTTTTACACAGTCACATCACCAACAGAAGCCCTGTGGGAAAGAGCCTAGAAATGTATTTGATTTAAAATATTAAAGGAAGAAAGATTGCTAGAAATATTTACAGCAATTGCCAGTGGTAGATAAAATCAGCCGCTTGAGATTTCTCATCTCTCAACATGTATGTGAGTGTGGGTATAACTGCCAAACACCACATCCTAAAAAAGGGCAGCACTAGGACAAAAAAAATATAATTGAATTAATAACTGTAGATAAAAAATAGGATATATCACTGTCTTAGAACATTACAGTAATTGTACATACTAACCATTTTCTTATCTACATGGAAATGTCTTAGTTCACACTCTTCTTCCAACAGAAACAGGCAAAAGACAAAAATATTATTTATTTAAATTTGTTACACTTACCCACTCTAGCATAGGTTACTCCTACACCCATCATTGAGTTTGGAATTATAGCTGTCATTATGCAGGCCATCACATGATAGCACTTAATTTTACCATCTTTTTTGTGGTGGTTAAGTTTTGTTTTGATTTCCAATAAAACAAACAAACAAACACTGTCACAGTCATGTGATTATGGTACATTGCAAATGGCCATAAATGCCAAGCACCCAAAATGCGATCACATGATCATGGAGGGGGGCGGCAGCTATCAGAACTCCAACACTAAGTCATAAGTAGTTCTGGAGACATCCACTGTAACCTCAAACAGTCGCTAAGGAATTGATTGTAAATCAAGGAATACCTGTAGATTCTGGTGATTGAGTGGGGAAAGAGAAGTAAAGAAAAATAAAGAAATGGTGTTTTCAGAGACAGTCATAATTCACTAAATTAGCAGTTCCTCTGAAATGTAGCCATTCTTCAATGGCATTGATAGCATACCGTTTTCTCCATCTTGTATTCCAGTGATAAAGCTTCCCCTACTCTGGAAAATTCATTTAGTGCTGCCAGGCAAACAACCACGTCACATCTCGAGTGGGGAATAACTTTTAGAATTTACATTACAAGGGGAGCCTTGTGACTTGTAGTGTAATTATATTATCAAGCAATTACACAGGCACTATATATTATCAACACAGCAATGTTTACCCTCTCCCTAATTCTATTTACAGTGCCTTTATCTACAATGGCTTCCAATATTTGTAAATCATCTGGCGAGGGTTATTCTCCTGAAAGATATTACATGGATAACTGTCACTAATAATTGATACAAATAATTGTCCCTAATAAATGATATAAATAACCATCACTAATAAATGATATAAATAATATTCAAGGAGAGACAGCTTTGTGTAGTGGTTAAGACACCAGGCTAAAAACTGGGAGATTGTGAATTGTCATCTTAGGCATCATGAAGCCAGCTGGATGACCTTGGGCCAGTCACTCCCCATCAGTCCTAAAATGGAAGCAGTGGCAAACCACTTCTGAAAAACCTTGCCAACAAAACCGCAGGGACTTGGCCAGGAGTCACACAGAGACAAATAATAGTCAGTCAAGAGAACCTTAGGAAAAGGGACAACACAGAGGGCACTGGGAAACTGCACCTCAAGCCTACCTGGGCTGATTGCAACGTGGACTGCAAGAGCACTACCTCCTCTGTATGGCTTGCTTAGGCCATATGAGTGACTCTGGAAATTAAGATGTGCAAGAAAAAAAAAGCATTGATGAGGATATTCTTTCTTCATTCCAGAGGTGGGAAACTATGGCCCCTTTATGACTTGTGGACTTCAACTCCCAGAATTCTCAGGAATTCTGGGAGTTGAAGTCCACAAGTCATAAAGGGGCCATAGTTCCCCAGCCCTGCTGTATACAAATATAACCTTGAAGGGACTGAAAGCCAAACAGTTAGGCCTTCATGCTTTCCCATACGAAGCACTAGGCAAACACTGTTCCTTCTTCTTGAATAATGATTCTCAAATTACGCCGTCCCCTGTTGTGTGTTAATGCTGAATCACAGGAAACTCTCAGAAGACATTCAAGTGCCAGAAACCGAGACATGAATAGGTCAAATAACAACAGCTTGGGAACAGAGCAGATTATAATGGGGTCTATGCCAAAACTAAAAAAGGGAATTATCTATCATTTTTTACGACCAGGCCAAATAAGTTACTGTACTATTCCTCAGTCAAATTTCCAGCCTCTAACAGCTTTGCTAATCTGGGAATGCCCAAGAAGGGCAGGGTCTGTGCGTGGCCTGAAAGAAATTCATTTTCCTGGGAAAAGTAATTCACATTACAACTCTGAGGCTTACCACACAAGTTTGTTTACACAGAGCCAAGAATTTCTGGATTGAATCCCGATGGTTCCTGGCACTGTGATTATAAAGGACAATCCAGCAGAGCAGTCTAACCAAAGTTTTCCAAATCCATACACTGAAGAAGAACCAGAATGTCTTGACTGAAAAATATCAAAATCCATCGGCCAGTGCCTTTCATTAAAGAAATAATCAAATACATATATATGGTTGCAGCCAAGTAATGAAGAGAAGCAGCAGCAGCAGCAGAAACCAAGGTGATGACAAATTTACATCATCACACGCCCTATTTATAGATTTGTAAGACATCATCAAATATTTCTTCATTTGCTCACCCATGCTTTCTCAACACCCATGGAGAACAAAACTGGAAAAGGGACTATACATGCATTGTAAGACTGATTCGACCGTGTATGTTTAGCATTTAGTAGCTCAAACATCAAATTATTGTTTCTATCGGCCTTTTCCAATCTCGAAACCTTTCAATGGGGAATTTTGAGAGTTAAACCTTGAAGGAGCCCCATTTGAAGCGGAATCCCATTGTGGAAGGCAAGAAAGTCTAATCATCACTAATGTAAGTCCTTGACTTTCAGCCATATTTGGGGCCATTGCTAAACAAGGTAGTTGCTAAGTGAGTTGCATCTGATTTTATGACCTTTTTGCCATGGTTGTTAAGTGAATCATGCAGCCATTAAGGGAAATAGGCTTCTCCCGCTGACTCTGCTTGTTGAAAGCCAGCTGGGAAGGTTGCAAATGGCGATCACATGACCCTGGGACATTGCAACAGTTGTGAATATTTGCCACTTGTCAAGTGCCTGAATTTAGATCATGTGACCTTGACGATGCTGTGATGGTTCTAAGTGTGAGGCCTGATTATAAGTCACTTGTTTCAGTGCCATTGTAAGTTCAAACAGTTGCTAAAGGAATGGCTGTAAGTCGAGGACTACCTGTTAGCTGATTTTCAATGGAGTGAGCTCACAGAATTAGCAGCCATCTTACGAGAGATTCAAAGAAAAATTAAGAGATGTATGTAAATCATATGTGGGACAAACTTCCTATGAGAATTTTCCAGCTTCAGCTCAGGAAGCTCCAGCACATATAACATTCATAAAGTTGGAGCAAAAGACAAAATGCAAAACCTCAATTTTGGAAAATAGCTTTGTTTGTAGCTCATATCCTCCTGTGTTTCCAAAGCTGTGCCATCTGGTCCTTGTTCCCAAATATGGTTTAATTTTTAAAGTTCAAATCAGGCTGGGAGTCTCATTCCCCAAAAGTCCAGACCTGAAAAGGATGCCACATTCTGATATCACTCCTCAAAACGCAGCAGAGTTGCTAATGTCGCTGCCTTTTCCTTCCTTTAAAATCCTTTGTGGAGAACAGCACAGTGATTATATAAGGAAACAAATCTTATCCGACGCAAAAATTTGTGATGCTTAATGGTATAGTGATGCTATTTGTGCTTATGCTTTTTCTAAAGATGATCAGAACAAACTGCACCAAAGAACCTAAATAGAAAAAAAAAAAGGCTGTTTATATTCTTATTTTAAAACATATTGAGAATTATACTACGGTTTTCTATACTGCAGGATCTGACAATGAATACTATCTGAAGCAATTACTTTAGGACAATCCAAGAACATCTTAGATACATGGTGGTGCAAAGTATTATTTGAAAAGGTACTTCAAAGTATTCCCCTTGTAAAGGAAAAAGCCCAGAGCCGCCAGAAGATACAAAATTTATTCCACTTGGAACAATATAGCAGCATTAGTAAAACAGTACATCAGTGTATTCAGAAGCATAAATCTGCCCTCCCTCCTGCGTTGCAGAGCCTGGCCTTCACACATAATAATCAATCTGGAAGCACAGATAGCTGAAACAAAGATAGATGGCTGTTTTATTTCACACGGAATTGAATTCAGCTCATAGAGCAATCTGAGACAAATGGATAATCAGTTGCAAAATGAAAAAAAAAAAAAAAGGTACAACATAAACCTCAAACAAATTTCCCTCTTCAGAACTCAAAGGAAGAGGGAAGCAAGCTACAAGCTTACACTGCAAAGTAGGATCCCTCCTCAGCCTTTCAACACACTGCCACGTGCGGGGAATTCTTACACCTTAGCTTGCATAACTGACTCGGACAGCTATAAGTTAACACCACCAGCAGTTTTCACCCTGGGGGCAGACATGGAGAGAGTCAGTCTTCACAAGAGACATTTTTCTCTTAAAAGTCAGGTTGAGGCCTTTTGACTTTTTCTAACGGAAGCAAGAGGACATCTGATGACATGATGAGGCCACTGGAAGGAGACGGCCCTTTGGGGAGGGAACAGGTGGAAACAGGAGCAGGACTTGGAGAGGCAAAGAATTCCCATCCCAATCCTTAGCATCCTCCAAGCCTAGGGGGACAAAAAAAAGCCCCCATACAGATAGTCCTTGATTTACAACCATATTTGAGCCTGGAATTAGGGCTGCAAGTCATGTCAGCCGTTATCACGTGACCATGCCCGATTTTACGACTTTTTGTGGCCGGTTGTTCAACATTATCACCATGGTCATTAAGAAAATCCACAGTCGTTAGGAGAACGCCAAGGTCATTAAACAAACCCATTGTCCGGAAATTCACTTTGCTGGAAATTGGAAGTAAATGTCAGTTTCCAGCAAAATACATCATAAATCATGGACACGTAACCTGCCAAGCCCCGAAAATGCAATCATCGGACCATGTTGCGGGTGGGTGGGTGGGTTGGAATTTGAATCGTCTGTACCTTTGTTTGGGTTCATTGCAATTTCAGAGAGCAATTTCTAAACAACTAGTGGTACATCAAGAACTACCTGTGTCAATGTTTTTCATAATCTTAATCATGGGTGATAAATAAAGGTGGTTCATTCACAAGGAGTTTTCTGATCTTAATTCCATCCTTAATTCTGACTTCAGGAAAAACAACAACAATAACCACTGAAAATTAGTAGTTCTGCAGCCAGGTTTCAGCAGTGGGATCTCAAAAGGCCTGGACCACAGTAGTCTGTGCCCTATCCATCTCTGTCCCAAATTGCATCTGATGTTAAATTTTATATCTGAATACACCTGGAGCCTTAGCAATATTATGGCGAAGTGTTCTCTTTTTAATGAGATAGTCCAGATAGTACTGGCCTTACACCTTACACTCAGTTGCAAAAAATGAGATCAGGATTGGATGACATTTTCACTGGATATTTTCAAGAATTGTATGAACCTGCCCTAAACTTGATCTGCTTCTGCCATACTCTTTCAAGGTTAGATTTATATTTCGATTAACAGAGTTGGAAGGGACCTTGTAGGTCATCTAGTCCAACCCTCCACCCAAACAGGAGACCCTACACCATTTCTGACAAATGGCAGTCTAATCTCTCCTTGAAAGTCTCAAGTGATGGTGCTCCCACAACTTCTGAGGGCAAGCTGTCCCATTGGTTGATTGTTCTCACTATCAGAAAGTTTCTACTTATTTCTAGGTTAAATCTCTCCTTGTTCGGTTTCCATCCATCGTTCCTTGTCTGCCCTACAGGCGCTTTAGAAAATAGCTTGACCTTCTCCTCTCTGTGGCAGTCCCTCAAAGGAGCCGCAATCTCTTTCTCCTCTCCCACTGGGATGTTTATGTGGATAAACATAGAACATAAAAACAAGAACAACAGTATGGTGATCATATAGCTATAAATTAACTAATCTAAGATGAAGCTGTATACAGAAGAATACCTGAAACATGTGTGATAATTAGTGTGGAGAAACCTTGGCCCTATCCCTCCATCTCATTTTTGTTACTCCTTTCTTTGTTCCTCATTGGGTTGCTGTTATATTTGTGTGTGAGGAAATGAGTGTTAGATATTTGCAGCGACGAGCTTCTCATACAATTTGCCATCTGAAGGTTGTTGGTTTTTTTTTATTCCAGCTCACAATTCTCAACATTTTATGTCAGCAGTTTCAATGTAATTAGATGGCCAGATGTGGTCCCAACATGGAACTTCATTATGGAGCTGCATACTTGAGGATGTGAGGGCCTCTTGCCATTCAAAAGTACAAAATGTGCATTTGTGGGTTAGTGCACTAAATCTAAAGATATAATTTACCAAGCCCACAGTCCCACTTTGAAATAAAAAAAGGGGGGGGAGGGATAAACTATACACTATAAATAGTTAGTGAATCAGCAGCCATGTGAAGAGCAATTATTGTTTTTTTTCCCCAAACGAAGATTGCTAACTTTTTTTCCTGGCAGACTCCTGTGCCCTTACCGCCTACCTGGCATGCAGAAATGAAGCAGATGGAGCGTTATCCATAGGTTTGCTCCCATGCCTAAAACTGAAAAAATGCTGCCTTTCAGGCAGCTGTTAAAAGCAAAGCAATCTGCCAAAAAGAACTGGAAGTTCTTCTCTCGGATTACAGGATGTCTTGTATCTAAGAATTGTTTCATCTCCCACACTGCAATACATAAATATCTCAATATTTTTCAGAGAGACGCTGTAGTAATTCTGTATGTCAAAGGAGCCCAGGCAATTCTCTACAAAGTTTCCTTCTTGCAGAGATTTAGCTCTATTGTGCTGTAAATATTTCCAACAGTGCACCTTCGTATTTGTAACAAAGGAAAAGGAAGAAATCTAACTACTTTTAGCAGCAAAAAGGGAAAATGGTTCATACATAATAAGCCAATGACTTAAAGCTACTAAGAGAACAGCGGAGAACTGGAGGAAGAATGTTTAAAGAACATTAAGGCTCCAAACTACAAATGACAGAACCATAGAGTTAAAGATAAAAGTTTGTTGGAATAAAAGAGAGTCTTATAATAAAACTAGATTTTTAAAAACAGCTTGGGGTAACCCAAAACATTGAGCAAATGCAAACTATATATAAACCCAGGTGAAAAAAGACCCAAAGGGAGGGTAGTGAATTAGATTGCAAGCACTCATGCCACTTTAACTACCAGCCAGACACATTTCTGAATTTCACTTTCATTCATCTAAGTCAGTGGCCCCCAACCTTTTGGGCACCAGGGACTGGTTCCATGGAGAAAGTTTTTCCGTAGACCAGAGGGGGCGTGGTTTTCCATCCTGCCTGCATCCCGCAGATGGGGTTTCGCTTGTTCCCATGGACCGATTTGCTGACATGCCATGGACTGGGACCGGTCCACAGACTAGGAGTTGGGGATCCCTGATCTAAGATCTACATTTGCACAAGGAACAGACTGCTGTTCTGGGTCACATGCAAAGTCGGGAGCTTTCTGTTAAAAAGATTTTGCTTTTGAAAAGACCAGTGGAGAATCCCAGGAGAAAAGGAACCAGAAGCTATATGCTGAGGTTGGGAAAAGCAAAGAATCTCTTTAGTCTCTGTTAAAAATAAGGAACCAGAAAAAACTGGATGGAGAAGCTTGCGGGGAAATGCTCATGAAAGGAAGTAGGAACTCTTCCTGCAAGGAATCAAGTCTTTCTACAGCACAGGTAACATTTTTAGATGAGCTAGAAATAAAGGATAATGTTGCTTTTTAACAATGTTCCTTGCTATTGATCCTATACAAGCCATCTTTCTATGCAAACTGGCACCTTCTTGTGTCAGAGTTGCTTTTATATTAGTGGCAGATCTATCGTCCTTTGAAATACTAAAACTTTTACGTTCTCCTGTATATTCTTTTTAATTAGGTATTCTTTTCAGATGTCTGTGTTTTGAACCGTTCTGTATTCTTATCCCCTCTTACACACCCAACTAACTGTACCCAGACAACACATTATTCGACTGAAATGGAATTTTTATATATTATACTACTAAAACAAATAAAACTTTTTTTAAAGGTTATAAAGGAGCCACCATATTCTCCCTTTTCTTTTTTTGTTTTAAATGAAGTTTGATTCTCTTTATTTCTTGTGATATTGGTCTCATCCTACATGGGAGAAGGGGTTGATTTTCATAATCACATGCTTCAATGCTACAAGGTCAAGAAATGTTTGTGCTAAAGAATTTTCCTTTCATCATCCCCCCCCGCCCCCCCTGCTTTTTTTTTAACCTAAGAAACACCTACTGTGAGGGCTAGAGTTGGAAGGGATGATCAGGTAAAGACATACCTAGGAAATAGATAGTGCACCCAAAGTAAACAGTAGAGCTACAGGGAGGGTAGAGAGCTTCTGGGAGGCAAGACCACCAGCCTTTCACACTATGGGTTTGATTTTGCCATTGCAAAGAGTAATACTGCAGTAATACTGGCAAATGCAGATTAAATGGCAATATCTAAAAGAGTTTTCACATATCCTGCCTTATGTTGGCTTGTAGATTCTTGAAAGGTCTTTATATTGTAAAAAGTAGGAAGATGGAACAATATGTTTCTAAACGGCCTAATTTTAAAAGTATATTAAAAGTCTGAGCTTGTTCTATATTAATTTTATATGGATTGTTTAGATAATTATTTACGTTCAGTTCATTTTAACCATATGAGTGTGTGTATGTATGCATGCATGCACACACTCATGTGTATTATTGTAATATCATTGTTGTATTATTATTTTGGTTCTTGTATGTTAGTTTTATATATTTATGTTGTTATATTTCACCAAATAAAGAAAGCATTTAAAAGCAAAGGTTGTGTTCTTCAGGATAAACCATACAACTAACAGTACAACATTATGCAAGTTTACTTAGTAACATGTCTCTTTCATTTCCATGAAATTGATCCCCAAGAAAGTTTGTTTAAGGTTGAAGCCTAGTTTACCAAGCATAGTTACTCAGACATTAAGCCTCCAAGTCTCATGTAGTTCAAACATGAAGTAATATGTAGACTTTACTCCAGCATACAGTTAGCATATTTAACCTCATTTAAATCACAGCCTGTCAGTTCCCAGTGCCATTTAAAACATACTTTTGTCTCTCAGATTTGATCTTGTGATTCTTACCACTGAACATTTCATGTGAAGAAACCTACATAACCAAAACTGCAGGCTCAGCACTGATACCATCAAAGCATAACATAGGATGGATTTTTTTTTTCACATGTTCCCTTCTTAACTATCTCCTGGCAATTTCCCTGCAGCCAACCATGAGTGCCTCCTTGCTTGATTTGTAAGCTGTTTCAGCAAGGCTGCCTTTAAAATATGTATGAGCCTATTCATACTGAAGAATTAGAGGGACTAGAGATTAGTTAATCTTTGCGTTAGAGGACTCACGGTTTTCAAAGAACATTCAAGGCACTGCCACATATTTAATAGCCGGGAAGGAGCAGGATGTAGTATACAGTTCTCCCCAAGATTCTTTCTAGGCTAAGTTTAGATTCTTATCCTCTTCAGCCATCATTTCAGGAACAAGCTGGGCAATCACCACCCAGTTAATTCAAATAACTGATAGAGAAAAGTGGGAGGGAAAGTGATTCTAACTCAACTATCTCCCCTATTATCACAGAAATTTTTTAAAAGAATTTATAAGAAGGAAAAGAAAAAAAAAAAGATGCCAAAATATCCTCCCAAAGCACATATGATTTCACAGAACCAGAGTCACACCTCTTTAAAAAGGTTTGGCATAAATCAAGCTATGATAGTGGAATTTATCTATGAATCCAGACAAGTTTTACTAAATGACCCCTCCTTATACAGACACGTAGGTTGATCATTTTTTCTTCTTCATTTTTTCCCCTTCAACTTGTCTTGCCAAAAACTGACAGCTGCTTCAGCAAGTACAACTGAAGATTTCTAATGGGAGGGAGCATTCCTGGGGAGCCACGTTCACCTTTATTTCATCCATCCATCCACCTGTCCACAGTGGTGGCATTCAAATTGTTTTACTACTGGTTCTATGGGTGTGGCTTGGTGGGCGTGGCAGGGGAAGGCTACTGTAAAATCTCCAGTCAGAGGTGGTATTTGCCGGTTTTCCTAACTACTCAACGTTTCCGCTACTGGTTCTCCAGAACTGGTCAGAACCTTCTGAATGCCACCTCTGGTCCACACCCACCCCAATCTCTCCTTTAACCAGAGGTCAGGGAATAGGAACTGGTGGCCTATAGTTATTCCTAAATAACAAATCTGAACAGTACACCAATATGATCAATGTGAAGGATACTAACAGAGGATTTAGAGCAGTGCTTCTCAACCTTAGCCACAAAAATCAAAACTTCCATTTCCTCCATCAGTATGAACTCAGCCAACATGAATGACAAAATACTATCAACATTAGCAAGTCGGAAAATCTACAACAGGGGGTTTCCTGCCATTATAACTCTTACTCCAATCTCGGTGTCTTGAAAGTTAATTAAATATTTTTTTTTCTTTCTATTCCCTTAGCTCGCCCCAAACAATCAAGTATACCCAAGATTTATCAAACCGAGTATCTTTTTTATTCCCTACAAAATCTGTTGACAGAGGGGATTAAGTTAGGAGATTGCTCTTGCCGATTCTTCCCAGCAAAGAGGTGCCAAAACAGTCCAAGAATTAAAGTAAAGGAGGCTGTAGACGCTGGCAGCTGTATGCTGCATCCTCACGTTGTCTCTACTCACCTCCATTGCTCATTCTAGAAATGGGTTGAAAAATATTTTATTTTAAAACACATGATATTAGGTTGGCAGCCAAATGGAGTTATGCCATTAATTGCAAGAAAAAAGGTCCAAAATCGCATTAAAGTGTCTATGTGTACATAGGTGCTAATACAAATAGTCTTCACTTAACAACTGTCCTCTTTAACAACTGTTTAATTTACAACAGTTACTTAACTTTAAAGTCACATTTACGACCATCAGTGTCCCAAAGTTACCTGAGCTTCAGGCCCTTTACAACTGGCACGCACTTATGACCATCACAGATACCACACTCACATTAACTACCATTTGCACTCTTCACTGCTGACAAGCAAAGACAACAGAGAAGCCAGCAATAAAAATTGCAAGTCGCAGTCAACTGAGGTCTCTTTCAGCAACCGCATCGCTTAACGATGGATATGCCAGTCCCAATTTTAAGCATGCACACGTCCATACCTGTGCACACGTAAGAGTGAGAATGGACACACCACACCATTCTATAATACAGTTCTTTTGTAACTAACTTATTTAGTTCTGATTCACAACACAGGCCAAACCGTGCAAGCTATCCCAAACGCTGATTCTGGCCATCTGTGATCTTGGCACTAATTTGGGAGCAAATCTCTCTGAATTCCAGGGAAGTTGCTTTCCTCCGGGAATTCAGCAAATGTTAGCACAGCATCCCGTCCATCTCCCCACCCCCCTTTTTTTTTTCTTCATAAATAGAGAAGCCTCAAAGGAAAATGCTGCTGACAAGCACTAATAAGGCCCTTCAGTGGGAGTTTGGGGAGGATGCCGTTCTCCATCATCCTAACAGAATAAAGGACGGGGCAAACTCCTCACCGTAAATGCCTCCAATACGACGACGCCTCCCCACCCACCCACCCACCCCCGTGTCCAGGTTAGCGGGACTCCCCTTTACTACCGCTTAAGACTCCAGCTACACCGTGTTTACGGACGGTCCTTGTAAGAGGCGAGCCCGCTCTACGGATGACAGTTGAGCAAAGCTCGCCTACAGCGCAGCAGCCGCCTTCGCAAATCAACGCCGCGCCCGGGGGGCGAGCGCTCCTTTTCATCGCCGGCCGGGCAAAAAACCCTTCCCCGGAGAGGAGGGCGGCCTACCCAGAGGAAGCGCCCGAGGGATGCCCACCCGCAAGGAGCTCCAACGAGCCCGGCGACGCCTCACCCTTCTCTTCCTGCTGTTGCTGTTGCTGCTGATGCTGCTGCTGCTGCTGCTGCTGGTGGTGCTGCCGCCGCCGTCCTCGGAAAGAGAAAAACCCGCCGGCTCGGCCGTTTCTGCCCAGCGGGCGCCTCCTGCGCTCGACAGCTCCCGCCGGGTTTTGCATGGACCACTCGCGGTGCGCCGCCCGCTCCTCAGGGGCGCGAGCAGCCTGGCCGGAGGGTGGGCGCCTCGCGCATTCTGTTGCCGCTTTGCTGCCGCCCCAAGGCTGGTTCTGCGCGCTTCCCTCGCCCGCTTGGCGGCCGGCTGCTTTCTGCTCGCCTTGCCCCCACCCTCCTTCTGTCCCTTGAGGAAGGAAGAAGGGGGGGGGAGGGAGGGAGGAGGAGGGAAAGGGAATAGCTAATCTGAGCACAAGGGCGCCATTAAGCCTCTGTGGCTTTGCAGCCGGAGCGGGGCCGCTTTGAAGCGACCGCTAAATTGGGTGCGCCGCGGGTGCCCCCCGCGCGCCCCCTGCCGGCTCGCGGGGCACAAGACAAAAGGGGCTGAGCCTTTTCCCCTCAGGGTTCGGATCGCTGTGGCCGGAGAGAAAAGCTTAGCTCCCCGTGGCTTCAAAATCTAAAGGACTGATTTGGACGAAACTCGACAGCCCTTTTTTCCTGCGCCTTGTTGATAAAAACCGGATCGCCCATGTCCGACGACGGATATGGCGCAAGAAGAAGAAAGGTTGGGGCGGAGGGCGTTGATGAACAACTCGCTTTTTCTGGCTCCTTTGGATGCTAGCACTCCGTGATCAATCAATCAGTCAATCAGAACAGAGTTAGAAAGGGACCTTGGAGGTCTTCTAGTCCAACCTCCTGCTCAAGCCTATACCATTTCAGACAAGTGGCTGTCCAGTCTCTTCTTAAAAACCTCCGGTGATGAAGCACCCACAACACCTGAAGGCGAACTGTTCCACTGGTTAATTGTCCTCACAGTTAGGAAGTTTCTCCTTAATTCCAGGTTGCTTCTCTCCTTGATTAGTTTCCACTCATTGTTTCTTATCTTGCCCTCTGGTGATTTGGAAAATAAGTTGACACCACCCCACTCCTCTTTATGGCAACCTCTCAAATACTAGAATGCTGCTATCATGTCACCCTAGTCCTTCTTTTCTCTAGACTGGCCATGCACAGGGAAATAAAAGCTTCCTTCCGAACCAATCCCTTGTCTTTGGCAGCAGACAAGGTTTTGCCCTGGAAAAATGTATGGTCCTTGCTCCCTGACTGAGCCATGGGATTTTAAGAGAATTTTCATTGGAAAATATAAAGCAAAAGGTGGATTGCTTATTTTCCTCTTTTAATACCTCTTCCTTTTTTAAAAAAATCCAGACTGTCCCAATCATTAACCAGAGCACTAAATTGTAACCTAAAATGGCAAATGCTAGAAGACAAGGCATAGTTGAACTGTAAAATTTAACACTCAACCATCTCTACATTGTCCCGCATCCAAAGTACGGAGACAAGCACAGTTGTTGCCTCGTGACTAACGTAAATTAAAACTCAGGTAAATCAGGGCAATTCACATTCCTGCCCACTCAAGGGCTGGAGGAATGCTTTTAAATGGTAGCCATCTGAATGTATCCTAGTTAGTTTTATAACAGGATTCATCAGATTCATCTTTATTAATCTTCAAAGTCACCCTCCAATGTCGGCATTTGAACTTGGCCGCAGCGTGATCAATGGACTCTGCAGAGGGTGTCAAGAGGGGACAGGGGTAGACAGGAAAGAGAAATGGCAGAAACTTCCTTTGGACACAGTTTTGCCTCTTTTATAGGGATGCGGTGGCTCAGTGGATAAGACGCTGAGCTTGTCGATCAGAAAGGTCGTCAGTTCGGCGGTTCCAATCTCTAGCACCGCATAACGGAGTGAGCTCCCATTACTTGCCCCAGCTTCTGCCAACCTAGAAGTTCTAAAGCATGTAAAAATGCAAGTAGAAAAATAGGCACCACCTTTGGTGGGAAAGTAACAGCGTTCTGTGCGCCTTCGGCGTTTAGTCATTACAGCCACATGGCCAATCATCAGCTTTGTAACGGACATGAGCACCGCCCCGTAGAGCCAGAAATGACTAGCACATGAGTGTGAGGGGAACCTTTACCTTTACCTTAGTATGTTCATTGTGACATCACACATACCAAAAGGATGAAGCTTGCATCGGGACAGTGTGATGCTGCAGTCCTCATTTTGATTAAAGCATTGGGTCCTTCAGACATCTCAGTATGTAAGACAGAAGGTTAAATGTGATGATATCTTTACTTGATCTTTAAAATAGGGAACCTGAATATCTGTACGGAACATGTAGTCCGATTTACAACCTTTCATTTAGCAATGGTTCAAAGTTACAATGGCACATAAAAAAGTGGCCTACGACCAGTCCTTGCATTTAATAGCTATCACAGCATCCCCAGCAGTGGTGGGATTCAAAAATTTTTACTACAAGTTCCGTGGGTGTGGCTTGGTGGGCATGGCATGGCTTGGTGGGCGTGGCAGGGGAAGGATACTGTAAAATCCCCATTCCCTCTCCACCCCACTAACCTGCTTTCCAGATCTGTTCTCCTGTGCAGGGCAACCAAAGAAGACCCAGCCAATCATCTGGGACTCGGGAGGCAGAGAATATATGGGGGTGGGGCCAGTCAGAGGTGGTATTTGCCGGTTCTCCAAACTACTCAAAATTTCTGCTACCAGTTCTCCAGAACTGGTCAGAACCTGCTAAATACTACCTCTGATCCCCAGGTCATGTGATCAGAATTTAGGTTCTTGGCAACTGGCAAGTATTTATGACAATTACAGCATTCCAGGGTCACATGTTCACCATTTGTGACCTTCCCAGCTGACTTCCAACAAGGAAAATCAGGAGGAAGGCAGACGGTGCAACTTAATAACTAGGATGATTCTCTTAACAACCATGGCAGAAAAGGTCACAAAACTGAGCACAATACTCTTAACTGCCATACAGTATTTAGCAATGGAAGTTCCAGTCTCAATTGTAGTTGTAAGCTGAGGACTACTTATATATGCCCTTTGACTGGTAGTGTTAAGAACTTTCTGTCTCTGTGGAAGTGTCAGTGTTAAATTAGAACTGGAACTCTTGTCAGCTCTCATGGCCACAGCTCCCAGAATTCCTGTGCCTCATAATTCTACAAGACCTAAATACATTCATTTGCCGATTGCCAAAATTATAGGTGAATAGCAACTAGCATTGTAACTGGCACATCGCCGGATGTGGTTATGGAATAGCATTCAGATTGCTTGCATTCATAATTGCTTCTGGACTTCTTCCTTGAAATTGAAAAAAAATAAAATAAAACTGACTTTATAGTCATGTGGAAAAAAAGTACATCCTCTGTGAGTTTTGTAGCTTTGTATATCAGGACAGAGTAAGAATCATCCTGTCCTTAGCAGTTCTTAAAAGTAGGTAAATGCAACCTCATTTGAACAACAACACATGACATATTACACCATGTCATTTATTTTACAAAAAGAAAGCCAAAATGGAGAAGCCATGTGTGGAAAAACTAAGTACACCTTATGCTTCAATAGCTTCTAGAGCCACCTTTAGCAGCAATAATTTGAAGTAATCATTTTCTGTATGATATTATCAGTCTCTCACATCTCTGGATGGATTTTGGCCCACTCACTCTTACAACTTTGCTTCAGTTCGTTGAGGTTTGTGGGCATTTATGCACTAACTCTCCTGAGATCCCACCACAGCATTTTAGTTGGATTGTCTTTGACTGGGTCATTGCAACACCTTGATTTTTTTTTTCAGCCATTCAGTTGTAGATTTGCTGGTGTGCTTGGGGTCATTGTCCTGTTGCATGACCCAATGTCAGCTGCACTTTAGCTGTTGGACAGGTGGCCTCACATTTGACTCTAGAACACTTTGATATACAGAAGAATTCATGGTTGACTCAATGACTGCAAGGGCCCAAGTACTGTGGTTGCAAAACAAGCCCAAATCGTCACCCCTTCATCACCACACTTGATGGTTGGTATGAGATGTTGGTGCTAATATGCTGTGTTCGGTTTTCATCATAGGTGGCACTGATCATTATGGCCAAACATCTCCACTTTGGTCTTGTCTGTCAAAGGACAGTGTTCTAGAAGTCTTGTGATTTCAATCAATCAGAATAGAGCTGGGAGGGACTTTGGAGGTCTTCTAGTCCAGCCCTCTGCTCAAGCAGTAGACTCTAAACTATTTCAGACAGGTGACTGTCCAGTCTTTTCTTAAAAGCCTCCAGTGATGAAGCACCCACAACTTCTGGGGGCAAGCAGTTCCACTGGTTAATTGTTCTCACTGTTGGAAGTTTTTCCTTAATTCCAGGTTGCTTCTCTCCTTTATTAGTTTCCTCCCATTGTTTCTTGCCTTGAATTCTGATGCTTTGGAAAATAAATTGACCCCCTTATCTTTATGGCAGCCCCTCAAATACAAAAATACTGCTATCATATCACCCCTAGATCTTCTTTTCTCTAGATTAACCATACCCAATTCAAGCAGCCATTCTTCATACATTTTGGTCTCCAGGCCTTTAATCGTCGTAGTTGCTCTTCTTCGCAATTTTTCCAAAGTCTCAACATCTTTTTTGTAATGTGATGACCAAAACTGGATGCGATATTCCAAGTATGATCTTACTAAGGATTTATAAAGTGGTACTAACACTTCACATGATTTTGGTTCTGTGCCTCTGTTTATACAACCAAGGATTATACTAGCTTTTTGGTTGCTAGCTCATATTTAAGTGATCATCCACTAGGACTCCAAGGTCCCTCTCACAGTTATTGTTTTAGAACCAGGTTTCACCTAATCTGCATTTGTACCTTTGGTTTTCCTTCCTAGGCGTAAAACATTTGCATATTACATTTGTTTGGGTGAAATTTTACTTAAGCCATGCTGCCACGTTCTTTTTTTTTTTTTACAGAGGCTTTCTCCCGGCAACCCTTCCAAACAAACCATACCTGTTCAATCTAATTATTCTAATGGTGCTGTCATGAACTTTAACATATAACATGCTAACTGATGTCTGTAGAGTCTGAGATGTAACTCTTGGATTTTTTGCAATTTCTCTCAGCATTGTACAGTCTGAGTATGCTGAGATTTCCACTCCTAGGAAAATTGGCAACTGTGTTGAATGTTTTCCACTTGTGAATAATCTTCCTTGCTCTAGAATGATGGGCTTTAAATTGTTGAGAAATGGCCTTATAGCCCTTCCCAGGCACCAACAATTGCTTCTCTAAGATTATTGTTGATGTCTTTATTCTTTGGCATTGTGTTAACACACACTTCATTGCTGGAGACCAGCAAACGCCTAAAACTTTTACTTTTATAGAGTTGCTGATGATCAATTGATCAAGGATGCTTGATTAGCAGTACCTGTTAGCTACCTAGTCTCTTCATACTTATGGAAGCAGTAAAGATGCACTAAGATTTTCACACACGTCTTCTCCATTTTAACATTTTTTTTGACATGGTATAATGTGTCATGTGTTGTTGTTCATCACAGGTTGTATTTGCCTACTTTTAAGAACTGCTAAGGACCAGATGATTTTTACTATGTTCTGTGGTTTTATATACATAAAATCACAGAACTCAAAGAAGATGCACTTACTTTTTCACATGACTGTAGGTTTTGACGTTTAAAATGATTTTGTCATTATAGAAATGCCTTGAAATATTGTGAAATGTAAAGCAAAAGATGGATGTTGTATTATTTTTGTAATCTATTGCGCTGAAGAAAGTCAAATCATTACTGCTTTCTCTTTTTGCACTTTTCTTTTTCTCTTTTTCTAACTTTTGTTTCTTCTATATTTTTTATCTTATGAAGGAACTTACTAAAAAGTATTAATCGGAATGCTTGCATTCGTGCGTAGTGATTGCTCTGAGGTTTTAAGTCATGAAGGTGATGTGGTTTGGGTGTGGACTTTCAGGCTTTATTTAAACGTTGTATCTGAAGAAGGGCAATTTTTACTAAACTGCTATGGGATGAAGCTCCATAATTGATTCTGTGGTATTTTACATATCTGGGGGGAGGTACAGTTATGCAAGAAATCTACATGCATGAAATGGAAGAATGCTGGGTGCATTTTAGTCCCACTGGAGTTGAATGTGATTATGGTTAGTGTAATAAAAATAGAGATTAAGAGAACTGCAACTTACGAAGCCTTTTCAGTTATTTTTTCCTCAGTGGTGTACAGTACTAAATCTTTTTATAGAAACTGTGGCTTTGGTCTAAATTTGTGCCTGGCAGCTGTACATGGTTATCAAAAACAGCTTAAATGCCATATTTCAAACATTACTATGCTATTTAAGGGTAAATAAAATTACTAGTGACTATAAGGATCACAGTCAAGTTAGGTTTGAACAGTTGAATTAATATTCTATCAATTAATGTTGAACGTTGTTGAACTACCCCGCTCTCCACCAAAAAAGCTTAAAGCTGTAATTAAAGAGATAATTCATACATTTGTGTTTATTACATTTGTGTTTTTTACAGTAAGCTGCAAGTCTGAACAGTTTGTGACACTTTGTTGCTGACTTATAATTCCCATCAGCCACTGCCAGCATTAGCTGGATAGCAGCTAATAATCTTTTCACTGTTAGGAAAGTATGAGAAATCATGTTGGTTTATATTTTAATGCAAGTAGTTCTAATTGCTCAAATCAGAATGTGAAATGCAGTTACCCCCCCCCAGTTTTATAATTTTAATCACAAAAAACGCATAAGTGACAGCAGTGGTTTTCAACCTCAGCAACTTTAAGCTATGTAGACTTCAACTCTCAGAATTCCCCAGCTAGCCATGCTTAAAGTCGCTGATGTTGAAAAACACTGCACTATGGGAATCTGCCCCTGTCCCTTCCAAGATAGATAGGCTGATATTAAGGGGGTAGGGGATTCGTGTGTGTGTGCATTGGGGTATTTGGGGATCCAACCAAGTTCTGAACAGCAGTAAGAATTACACAGAGTATGGTGATCTTTTAACCGTTTTCTATTGTTGGAAGAAATATCCATCTGTTTCCAGTTCCAAATGGGGAGAAAGACACTGGAAACATGGAGGCTGATTGGAAAGATGGTTTAATGGGGCAGAACCATCAAGCACATGGTTCTGGTGCAGTTGAACACATGGAGTGGAAAGTGAAGGTTATTTATACCAGTGGGCAGGGGACCACTGGTGGTCCACAAGAAAATTGTGGTGGTCCGCAGAGAAATGTCACCCCCAAAGCACCCCCCCAAAGCAATTAATCCAGGCTGTGCAGGAACACAAGGCTGCGCTGCCCACATGGCCCGCAGGAACACAAGTCTTGCGTCACTTGCATTGCGAACAACACAGATAGTGAGGCAAGGGGGGGGAAAGGGTGGGGGGAACTCGCCCCACTCATCCCAAGTGCCTGGCCTGTCCACTGGGCTGCTTCTTTCTGTTTCTTTCTTCTGCTTTTGGCTGTACGCAAGGAAAGCAGCAAAAGTCTTTCTTTCTCTCCCCCAAACTCTTCCAGAAAGGAGTCTTTGGGACCCTGCAAGGCATCCTGCTCCAAGAGGCTGTGCCAGCAAAGACTCATTTCTGGCAAAGTTTGGGGGAGAGAAAGAAAGACTTCTGCTGCTTTCCTTGCATGAAACCAAAACGCTCTCTCCCCTGAGAACGGAGCTGGAGATGGTATCCTGTGATCCCAAATAAAGAATGATTGATTGGTAGGAAAACGGGGTGGGGAATTTTCCTGCAGATTTTTTTTGAGATTTTCCCAGGGTCTCTGGTCTGCGGGATTTAAAATTATGAGTTTGGTGGTCCCTGAGGTCCAAAAGGTTGGCAACCCCTGATTTATACCCTCTCCTGGGCCTTGCTCTTGAGCTTCCTGTTCCTGTGGCAAGGGTATGTATTCTATTGGCTGCTGGGACTGGGAGTAGGGAGCTGAAGCTCTGAGTTTCTATCTTTAGAAACATGTTTCTCCTTTAAGGAAAATATAATATTCTTCCTTTTTAATATTTCCTAAAATATTTCATTCTTCCAAGAGGGGCGGGCATTAACTTTCTATACTATATATTTATCCGTCAGAAGAACGTATTCTCCTCATCTGATCCTCCAAAACACGGATGTCAAAATCAATTGCATCACATGATGTCATGTGATATATCGCAACATTTTTTGCCTTTGTGGAGCCGGGGTAGGCGTGGCCTGCATGTGATATATCCAGTCTGCGGGCTGCTAGTTTGACACATCTGCTCCAAAACAATTTAGTGGGCTGAGAAGAATTAAGATTAATAGATGATAAGGTAAGGTAAGGTAAGGTAAGATAGCCTTTATTATCATTTTTACTGGGTCACATTAAAAATGAAATTCTGTTGCCTGCTCTCAAAACCAAGTATATATCTACCCATACACATACATAACACACGCATACACATTATATATACCCTGTGGAGCCTATTCAAGGATTGCTTATATTCTATGTCCTAGATAGAAGGAAAAGCGGTGGCTCAATGGCTAAGATGCTGAGCTTGTCGATCGGAAAGGTCGGCAGTTTGGCGGTTTGAATCCCTAGCACCACGTAACAGTGTGAGCTCCCGTTATATTTGTCTCAGCTTCTGCCAACCTAGCAGTTCGAAAGCATGTAAAAATGCAAGTAGAAAAAATAGGGACCACCTTGGTGGGAAGGTAACAGTGTTCCATGCGTCTTTGGCATTTAGTCATGTCGGCCACATGAGCACGGAGATGTCTTCAGACAGCACTGGCTCTTCGGCTTTGTAATGGAGATGAGCGCTGCCCCCTAGAGCCAGAAACAACTAGCACATATGTGCGAGGGGAACCTTTACCTAGATAGAAGGAAGTAAACTACCAATCATCTTTTCTATCATCCTTATCACTCTCTTGGTAATGCTTCCAAACAGTAATGCAATATGACAGGATGCTCTCAATCATCCCTCTATAGAGGAACAGGAAAGGAAGATGTACTCTTATCGTGCGATGCAAAAAAATGCAGGCCCTGTTGTGCTTGCTTCACCAGCGTCTCACTTTTGAGTGACCAAGCTAGCCTATTTATTAGCTGCAAACCTAGAAACGTGACGCTGTTAACCACCTCCACAGTTGAATCATTAATACAGAGAAGTGTGGCTGTGCTTGAATTTTCTGAAATCAGTAATGGTCTCTCTTTACTCTCTAATAGGCAAAAGATTTGTTAGTGCAGTAACCAAAATTATTAAAAGATAGACATGGAAGGAAAGATTTTCAGCCTAAAAACAGGGGTAAGAGAACCAATTCAGGGTTGTGGTTAAGGTGCTGGCCTAGAAAACAGGAGATTGTGAGTTCTAGTCCTGCCTTAGGCAAGAAAGTCAGCTGACAAATTTGGGCCAGTCAATCTCTCAGTCCAATCCACCTTATAGGTTGTGGGAACAATAGAAGGAAGGAGAATTAGGTATGTTTGCTGCCTGAGGTTATATATAAAGACGGGTGGTATAATTATCTAATAACAGTATGACTTCAAATATCTTAAGCATCAGAGTCTAGGGCATATTGCTTCATTTCTGAAATGGGACACTTTTTCCCTCTGTGAGACTAAATATTAAATTGATAGACCACATTTACAACAATACAAATCAATATAAAGAAGTCTTTTTTCCCTTCCAAATAGAGATCAAACATTTAACTCGACCAAAAAATATGTAAGAAAGTCAGTTGGATGTAGAGGTTAAAGTATCAGGCTAGAAACCAGGAGACTTTAAGTTCTAGTCCTGCTTAGGCATGAAAGTTGGCTGGGTGACTTTGAGCCAGTCACTCTTCCATCAGCCCTGGGAAGCAGGCAAGGGCAAACCATTTCTGAAAATCTTGCCAAAAAAACTGTGGAGTAGTCCAGGCACTTGCCAGGAATCAACACCAACTCACAAGGGAGGTACAAAAACATTACCTTATAAATTCCTGTAAAAGATTGGAGTATTTTTGTTCAACCATATTAGCATATAGTATTACTAGTAAATAATAGTTGCAATCGTTATACTTGCAAGAATAGGGTAACCTGGAATTCTCAAATTTTACTATCTCCTACTAGCTTTGAAAATAATGTAAAATGCCCCCCCAGAATGCAGTCAGGATAAATATGAATGTTCCTTTGAGTCAAGTTTGATTTTGGGTGACATTCACATAGCCTTTTTTTTCTCTGCAAAAAATGGAACTCATTTACCATTGCCAGGACTGTCTTTTACTAGGAATTTTGTTGACTTTTCTGTCTAGACTGAAGTTCTGGCTTTTCCTGCTCATCTCCCATCCAAGTTCTAATCAGTCCAGCCCTGTGTAATTTTTCTAAGATCAGCTAAGTAAATGATAGGAAATTACTTTTTTTTTCTTTTTTGTTGGTGGTGGATATGCTAATGCACGCAGCTGGAACTAGAAAGGGTTCTTTCTTTTGCTGGTGGTGCCCCAATCAGCTGTGGAAGGTGGAGACCCTCAAATAGATCAAAAGGAGACATTAGATGCAGGTAAGAGAGAGAGAGACACCACCATCCCCTTATATATACATTGCCAAAGCAGCATTTTGCATAGCAACAGAATTATCTCCACAAAAGCAGCAATATGGGGATAAGCAAACAAGAGGCAGATTTTAAACCTGTGTTAGAAATGAACTCCTGTATTACCAATGAACTGATCAGTTGAATTCTAGCATCCTGAAAAAAAGAAATCTATGAATATAGACCGGATGAATAAATCAGTTTGAATGAATGAGCGAGTGAATGAATCAGTTTGCAGGAAAAATTACTCGAATGACATACTTGTGAAGTCATGTTTATTGAATTTATATAGCTACCATATACTGAATGATTCTCAGGAGCTCACAAAGTGTTAAAAACGATACAAAAACAGCAATATATATATATATATAAAACAATGAAAACAATATGAACCGTAAAACAATATCACAAAATAAAATATATCTTTTATTTTTCACAGATTATTCCAAAGATGTATTGACCATCATTAGTCATAAGTAAATTATGTTAAACGATAGGAGTTAAAATCAGGACCTTTTGGAACACTCTCATTTCACTTCCAGAGTTGGCAAATGAAGTTGCAGAAGCCAGTGCTACACTTTTACATGGTATTTTGAGGTAAAAAAACAACACACACACACACACACACACACACATGGTCTAAAATTGGCTTTTTGCAGTATTGCAAACAAAACTCACATTCCATACCCACAAACAAAAGTACCTTAGAAAAATGCAAGTAATACGTATCCGGGGTAGCCCTACTCACATCTCTTTTATCTTCCAACTCTTTTATCTTCCAACTCTTTTGCTTCTCCAATTAACATTAAAGGCAGCTTTGGGTTACCTGAAAATTGCTAACTTCGTTTGAAAATTTTATTGATTTCATTTTCAGTAATGCACTTGTGATAACCATGGCAACTTAAGAGTTCTGCTCTACCCTCTGTTTGCTGATAATTTGTCCCAAAATCTTAGTTTAATTACCCTGACCTTACATATGTAAATTGGTATCCGTGCTTTAGTGTGTTGGGAAAAAAACAATTACAATCTCTTTTTTTCTTTTTATATAGACGCATCCTAAGCATTAAATATTTTAAAATTCATCTCTGCAATTCTATAACATGGCAGCAGCAATCATCTTGCAGATTGGACTGTTTCCCAGTATTCCATGTTTGACTATTGGACAAGTGTCTTTCTAAAGCCAGCATGTTCTATGCTGGTACAATTCATTGTTTGTGCACAAAACATCCCATTTGTTTTTTTTGCATAAAGCAACACTGACGTAGCACCATCCACCTATGGTAGCTAAAATGCAGGACAGTTTCTTTAAAAAAAACTACTGAGCATCCTTCTCCGAAGAGAAGAGTAAAATGAGTACAGTTTGTGCTTGCAGACATTTCTAGCAAATAACAAGTTGGATCACCACTGCAGTGCCATATCTGCTTTGCTCCAGACATATTTGCCTCCTCGCTTCAAAAACATATTTTCATCAAAGCCACTGCATTGTATAGCACTTTTTACTCCTACATCCAGGATTGACCGAGAAGGCTCTTTCCGGCCATTTACGCAGTTGAGAAAACGCATCTGGGAAAAACACAAAGAAAAGAATTATAGAACAGAATTAACATCTGGGTTCAGCTGTTCTGCCAAACAACCAAATCGCTTGAAGTTAGTGCCTAACTCTAATCCTGCAAATGACTTCACATAATTATATACATGTAAATGCTATTAATAATTAAGGCTCTGAATGATACCAAAAACCATAATGTATTTTGTTTTAAGCTCATGTGTAAAGATTTCACAAGCAACAGATCATAATTGTGAAACAACAAAAACAGCAACACAGACCAAACTCTCTGAAAAGTCTTTCCAGAAACCTTCTATACTGAAATTTAGAGGAGTCTATAGTTTCCCAGGCCAAAATACATATGTTTGTGGGTATCAATCAACTCGGTCTTGGCAAAAACTAATACCTCAGTCACGATGTTGACTGCACAAATCGTGATCTCAAGACAAACTGCAGAAATGATTAAAAGAAGAATTTCACCTGGAGATATAGACTCCCACCAAAACAGTGGAGTTAGGCTGAATCAATGTATACTCCAGAATTGTAGAAAGAAATGGATTTATTTGAACTTCAGAATTTGCTTCAACCTAGCAGTTGCTTGTAACCAGGAATTAAAGATGGCTATCAAAGGACTCAGAGAAATCCTTATAAAAGTAGTATCTCGATATTGTACCAATTGTCTGAATGTTTCCCTTTTCCCCTTTTCTTTTGGCTTATTTATCTCAACATCTCAATTAAAGGGCCTGAGTTTTAAGTATGACCATAAAATGTAAAGTTGTACTGCACATGTGTGCACTGCTCTACTTTTGTAAACACTATAGAATGCACTTTTATTGTGGGCTGCACTGAATGCAATAGATTTTTTATTTAATGGACTTGGGGGTGATGATAGTAGGAAAAAAATCTATTTTAAATTAAAGAATATATTGAGGGGTCCTTGGTGCTCTCTGACATTGGTTGTTTTCTTGCAGATATTTCATTACCAAATTAGGTAAAATCATCAGTGCTAGAAAATAATTACCCAACCTAGATAATATCATCAGTGCTAGACTAGTACTGATGATATTATCTAGCTTGGGTAATGAAATGTCTACAGGAAAACAACCAAGCTCAGAGATCACCAAGGATTCCTAATTTCAACCCTGAGCTACACATTTTCTCCTTTATTGAAAGAATATGTTATTCACAGCAACATTATCGTACAAGTGATGTAAATGACATTATTGCATCACATTTATGACCTTGCCCAAATGATATAAAATGATGTTAACACAATGGAAATTTTCATCTGTTGTATCCAAAAAGTATGGCTCTACAGTCCATCAAATCAGGTTTTCACCATACAAGGGAGACTTATACCTGAAAACTAATATTTTATTAGTTCTGTTTATAATACTAAACTGTGATATGCTTCACTGAGTTCAGGGGATTTTACTTCCAAGAAGTATAAGTTGCGATCTCCCAATGGCAAGGACTGAAATAAAGCTTTTGATTTCAGAAACAGGAAAAATATTTTCAAAATCTAGACCAAATAAAATGACAAACCAAATGACTTACATATTCATCCAGAATTAAGTAGGAATCTCTCATCTGTGAAAAGATAGAAAAGCAACAACTTTAATTTATCATAATGTGTAACTATATATTTAGATATATTTAGAGAGTGAGGCATAAAAGCCAGCTGGATGACTTTGGGCCAGTCACTCTCTCTTAGCCCAACCTACCTCACAGGTAGAAGAAAATAGGAGAATGGTGTGCAGGATGTGTTTGCCGTCTTGCATTATTTATAAAGTAATAAAGGTGGGATAAAAATGTAATGCATAAATTTAAAAAAAATAGCAGATTTCATTTACTGGTAGTCCTCAACTTATGACTATAATTGAGCCCAAAATTTCTGTTGTTAAGACATTTGTTAAGTGAGATTTGCCCGATTTTATGACCTTTCTTGCCTCAGTTATTAAGTGAAACACTGCAATTGATAAATTAGTAATCTGGTTGTTGAGTGAATCTGGCTTTCCCGTTGACTTTGCTTGTTAGAAGGTTGCAAAAGGTGATCTCATAACTTTGGGACACAGTAATCATCATAAGTGTGAACCAGTTGCCAAGTGTCTGAATTCTGATCACATGATCATAGGATGCTGCAAAGGTTGTAACTGAAAAAAGGGTCATAAGTCACTTTTTTTAGCGCTGTTGTAACTTTGAAGGGCCACTAAATGAACCGTTTTAAGCTGAGGACTACCTGTATGTGCTTGATATAGCTTACAGTATTTTTTTTTAATTTTGAGCTACTGTTTCAAGATAGTCTTTAATATAGCGTGCAAATTAAAGGCTACCTGTGCCTAGAGAATTAAATTAAATTAGCAGAGAGCCTACCATGGAAATCTGATGTGACATAATATCGTTTTGTGCTATGATTTCCCACACCTATAACTACTATACTTCTAGCCATAGAATTATGATGATTTAAGCAAGTTCCTCAAAAGAAGAACACGGCAAAACTCAACATTTAAACACGCAATTGTTCACATCATATAAAAAGAAGAGTGTAGAGCTTTGGAAGGAGTATAGCTATTCTTAATTTATGACCACAGTTGAGCTCAGAGTCTTGGTCATCAAGTAAAGCTGTCATGAAGTGAGACATCATAAAACTGCTTCATCAATGACTCAATCCTTGTGCACCTAACTGTGATCATTTAGTGAGAGACTGGGTCACTAAGTGTACAGAGTCCAAGATAAAGAACGGAGGGGTCCTGGGTGGGAGGGAGACCCACTCAGGATCTCAAAATCCTCCCTGTCAAAATCCAAACAGAGCCATGGTAGTGCAGGTAGTTAGGACACGGTTGTCAACCCTCGCAACAGCGAGCCTCCAGCGGGGTGTCTCAGGGTTGCCATTCAGGGGGAGTGGGGAAGGCTTGCAGGGAGAGTGAAACAGTAGACTCATGGTGTGGGAGGCTTATGGCAAAGAAGAAGCTGGTCAACGATCAGCTGGGGATCAGAGCAGTGATCGGAGGCCCACAATGTGTTTAAAGCTCCCCTGACAAGCCAGCGGTCTGACAATCAGCTGGAGGGCGGAGCGCATGGTTGGCAACAGAAGAAAGGTGTAGGCCCAACAGAGGATTCCAGGCCTCTCAAGAAGTACAGCATCTGTGTGGGTGGGGCAGGTGCACGGGAGGGAGGGGCAGGGTTAAATTGGCAGGAAAGCAGCAGTGGTTATTGCTGCCTTTGGTTGCTATGTGCCAATGTTTCCAGGCCTTCAGGAATTAAAAGCAGTTAATTGAACCTTTTATTTCTGGTACTGGTACTCGAGAATTGGATCGGTGACAGCAGTATTATGGCTGTAATTAAGCAGGTGACTGAAGGGACGTGGTGGCTCAATGCCTAAGACACTGAGCTTGTCAATCAGAAAGTCAGCAGTTCAGCAGTTTGAATCCCTAGCACTGCGTAACGGGGTGAGCTCCCGTCACTTGTCCCAGTTCGGAAGCCGTATTAGTATCAGAAGCTTCCACGCTGCCATATTCCTGTGCCTGGGAAAGTAGGAGGGGGGAATTGTAGAGTGTTGGTAGTTAGACATAATAGCATTCTTCTCTTTGGGCCTAGCAGTTCGAAAGCACACACAAAATGCAAGTAGAAAAATAGGGACCACTTTGGTGGGAAGGTAACGGCGCTCTGTGTGCCTTTGGCACTTAAGTCATGCCGGCCACATGACCATGGAGACATCTTTGGACAGTGCTGACTCTTCAGTTTAGAAATGGAGATGAGCAGCACCCCCTAGAGCCAGAAACGACTGGTGAATCACTATAGTTCTTAAATGAACTAATTGCCTACACTAGATGTTTTTTTCTAGGAAATCGGAAGTAAATGCTGGTTTCTGGCAAAAAAAAAAATCATAATTGGCAGTCATCTGACTGTAGGATCAGGGCTGTCTTAACAGCATTATGGACCCTGGGCAAAGCAGTATTTTGGGGCCCCTACAACAACTACTCACAGGAATAAAAATGTAAATGGTCGATAAAATTAAACAAATATTTGCATGTATTAATAAAAAATGCAGTAAAATGTAATAAATACGTTTCTGTATTTATATGATACAAGGTGCATTGAACATATACAGATTCGTATGGGGCTCCTAAGGTTGTGGGGCCCGCAGGCAAGTGCCCATCAGGCCCATGTGTTAGACAGCCCTGTGTAAGATGCAGCCATAAATAAGGTCCCTTTGACTGTGATATGTGGGGGCGGCGGGGAGAGGGACAGTAATCAAAACTTTGAAGTAAGATTGAAAGTATTTTGGGGGTTCATTATAACTTCAAACATTAAGTGACCAGTCATAAATCAAAGACTATCTGTATAATAAATAACCCAAGGCAGCAAATATACCTAATACTGCTATCTCTGTTTAATCTACTGAGTTATAAAAGAACAAATATTTTTAAAAAATATAATCCAAAATGGGGGGGGGGGGGGGGGGAACTTAAAGGATGGGAAAAGAGTTGTTTTCATTTCTTTAACAAGACTAAATGAAACAAACTGAGATCCTAGAAAAGTTAAATTCTGTTGAACCCAACAATAATTTGTGGTTTTGCAAAAAAAAATTTCCGCATGAATGTCCCTATTGAGACTATTCACTATCAACAGTTATGTGATGCATTAGAATATTATTACTGTATCATGGTACAGTAATAGTAGACTTTTATACGTTATTATAGTGGCCCAGTGCTTAAGAAATGATTAAGTCATGACTGTTAATTTCTGATGAAATTGCTTGCAATAGTATTAATGAGAAAGGTGCAGCAATTCCACTTGGTATAGCACTGGGCATCTAGATTCCCAACAGTACAGATCCAAAATGCTAAGGAGGCATAAACTACAAGCATTCTAACAAATCTCCATAAAGAAAAGGTTTCTTGTAGCAAAAGAAAAAAGAACCTGGATGATTGCATTTTGCTGTAAGCCATCAGCATTAGGACTTCTAATGCCAAACCATAAATATATTGCTTTCAAAGGGTATGAACAATCAGCATAATTACCTTTTGATTAGATTCAGGGACTAAGCATGGGAGATCTTTATGACGGTGCACAAATCGTTCAAAATCTTCATCACTGATGATAAATCGTTCAGCTTCTCTCAGAGATTCTTCTCCTGTATTTTCTCCTTCGATGAGCAAGCACTGAAATATCTAGAAAGCATCAAGTGTACGATTAAGAGAGAATTTTTGCTGGTCACAATTACTGCGCAATAGAACAATACTACCAAGAAAATTTAATAAAAGCTTTTATTTCTGTAAATCGGATGCCTGGCAGCATATACATGCATTATACTTTATGGGTAATTTGCAATTATATCCATAGTCAAAGACTGGTGAAAACTTCAGCTTCTGGATTTTGTGCTTGAGATGGAAGAAAATAAAACTTTGATTTTGAGTTTTGCTGATTGGATAAGTTTGCTGTTATGGAAATGGCTAATGCATATTAAGTATGTAAAAATAAAAGATTGAGGCTGAAATATTAGCTTTTTAGTCTACTGTGCTAAAAGGAATCAGAAGTCAATGCTTTCATTTCATTTTCTACCTTTAACCTACATATCTTTTTTCCCTCTTTCATTTTTTATTTCTATTTTCTTTTGTATTTTATAACTCAATAAGCTTAATAAAATTATTAAAAAACATTGGTAAAAACTATTAAGTCTATCCAATTATTGGTTAGAGCAGTCTTTCTCCCAATATAGGGTTTTTCTTTCTGCTTAATCAAATATTCATATTAAAGTTATCAAATACTGTAGCAATAACTATTAAGCCACAAGCAAAGCTAATTTGGGTGGGCATTCTGTTTCATAGGGTGGTCAGCTGTTACACTCCCCTCTGAGATGACCGTATTAAGATCAGAGATTTATATTCGGAAGGTCAGGTGTTAAAAAAACATTTAAAATTTTGAGTTTCAGGTAGAACTCCATTTTGGTGACAATATAGATCAGAAAAGAAAAAGACAGACAAATAAGTTATGTTATATTTGGAATAAGTAAATATGCCCACGTATGTTCAGCAAAGTATGAAAAAAATGGTTTTGAAAAAACACAGATCCTTATAGTTAACTAACTTACTGCCATCTAATGGATGCTGAAGACATTGTGATATACACAAAATGAATGGAGACTTCTAAAGATCCTTTGCCAAAATGTCAGAGGCAAATAGCCCTTAAATGCAAAATAGGTTACAAATTTCTTATTTTAGGACTCTGCGGATTGCAGCAGTCAAGATATCATAGATCAACACCATCACTATAGTTTTCATAATGGTTTATATTAACCTAAGTTGTAGCCATTGAATAAAAATGGTTGGCAGTAAATTGATGTCTAGTGATAAATTCCCAAGTGATCTACAGCAGATTCTGACTCTTTAGCAACAGTAACCATAAAATTATTTCCTTCATCAGGCCAAATTATAAACCTGAAAAGTAGAATGAAGAATGCTGGGAATGATAAAAAAAAAATGAATGGATGGGTGTGTCTACATATATAGCCATATGCGTGTCCTTAGGTTCTTTTGAAGAAACTGCTGGATTCCAAATCCTTTAATTTAAATTATGTTTCTTTGCTTCAAGTCCAGATTCCTTGACGAGATTGAAGTTAACTTTTCCAAGTGGCAAAAAATAAATAAAAAATGGACGGGGTAACGGCAAAAAAATGAACCAGGTCCATGCCACACCCATATGGACAGCTTTTTTAGAATATGAAGGAGTTGTTTTCTTTGTTTTAAAAATATTTTAGGGGTCCTACCCATTATAGCCAATATTTCCCACCACACAATACTAAAAGTTATATTATTTTCTGCTCTTACCTTCCAGCGGACAGGATTTAGAGCTTTGATTTTCTCATTCATGTCTTCTTCCACATTGAAACGATTGATCACAGAATTTATCTTGAAAGCAACATTGTATTTTTGGCACCACATCTTCAGTTTTTCAAGATTTTCAACATGATTTTTCTTCCCTTGCCCACGGCCAATTAAAACATTGACTTCTTCATTGAAGCTATCACAAGATACGGCAAGAATATCTAGATATTCCCCTAAAGCAGAAAGAGTTCACTAGTATTTAATACCATCAGCTAATTGTCATCTAAATTTATCAAATACTAGGTGAAATAACCATTACCTTGATTATAAACATAACCATAACGTATTATGCTATGTTTAAACTGCTGGCTTACTGAGAATTACAATAGAACATAACATAAAAATTAAAACTCTCCTTCTTTTACCACTTCAGGTGTCAAGGGAACCAGAAATATTAACATTATTTATTTGAAATTACCCTGTTACAAAGAAATGCTTGTTATTTATATGTCAGTAAACCAAACTTTAGAATATGGAAACCAAAATTAAGATGGAAGGTAACATGTTGATGGTAAACCCAAAAATCTTCAAATGACAAAAGTAACCACTGTTAAAATACTAAAGGGAAGAAATTATAAAACAACATTTGTTGGGTTAGATTCAGTCTGTTATGTGAATCCAGCAGTGGCTAGAAGTCATAATTCATGGCTGAACATGCTGTGCAAACCTTGTGCGAACCTAGTGAAGATCTTGGAATGGTCTAAGCACAGAATTCTCAGAATAGAGAGATACAGATGTGAGATTATGCCATGCCCTCCTGTAGGTAATTTTAAATGATTTCTGCCACCCTCACATTAGAGGGTAGTATATCTTTCCGAGAGCTTCTATATATTCTCCTTGCAAGTGATCAATACCAAGATATGAACAGGTCCTAAAATCTAATGTCTTAAATATAATTATCTAAATTGCAAAGGTCTTGGGGTTCAGATTTTAGTAGAGAGTTTGAACCCAACATAATAATTTCTGGCTACTAATGTTTGCCAATTTCTTAACAGAATGAAACTGGCCATGTGATGCTTCCTGGTAGTCAGTGTCATTGTGAAAGCAGTGAGTGATGAATGAACAAACAAACTTTTAGAAATTTCTTTGGAAGCTGCCTAATTCCAAGTCATACAATTGGTCTATTCAGCTCAGTACAATATTGATTGTAGTAACTGAAAGCATTTTGGAACCTCAGATTTTCCAGGGACAAGAAAATGCTTTTTTTTGGCTGACCTAACCTGGGTTTTCTTACGAAACAAATATCCTATCTCTGAGCTATTATCTTTCTCCCATATTGCTAGCAATAACACTTATATTAAGCACTGTACATTAAACAGAATGAAAACCAGATGAAAAGCAACTGTTTTAAGAGCCTCATTTTGTTATTGATTTTTCTAGGGATGGACAAATTTCAAAAACTAAAATAATCATTTTACCACCCCTACTGGAAATTTTTTTGCTCCTTTGCCAAGTCTAACCCAGAGCATTTTATTGGAACCACACAGCGTACCAATTCAAAATGCCAGCCAGTGAGCTGTGCTTCTACCAGGATATTCCATTCAATGTTTCATCCACTCTTTCACATCAGACAGAGAAATCTCTTTGCTCATTAAATTGGGTTGGTTGGGAATATCCTAGCTGTAACCTTTTTTAAACATTCTCATTAACTCTTTAGATTTTACCATGGCCACTGATATCTGCCTTTTGCAGATAACATACTCTTCTACCATATATGATAACAAGGGGATGGGTGAATAATGAAGTTTGTTTCTTACTATTTTATGAGGTTTTGGACAATCATTCTCTTTTTGATGGCTACATTCCTGTTATTCTTTCCTTCAGTTAACCAGCACAACAGATGTATTATGAGCCATGGTGGCACAGTAGTTTGAATGCAGTACTGCAGGCTATTTCTGCTGACTACCGGCCACCAGAAGTTCATCAGTTCGAGTCTCACCAGCTCAAGGTTGACTCAACCTTCCATTCTACTGAAGTTGGTAAAATGAGGATCCAGATTGTTGGGGGCAATAGGCTGTAAATTGCTTAGAGAGGGCTATAAAGTGGTATACAAGTCTAAGCACTATTGTTATTATGTAGAAGAGCGGATTATAATTTATCTTACCCAGAGGTGGTATTCAGCAGGTTCTGACCAGTTCTAAAGAACCAGTGGCGGAAATTTTGAGTAGTTCGGAGAACCGGCAAATACCACCTCTGACTGGAGATTTTACAGTATCCTTCCCCTGCCACACCCTCCAAACCACACTCACAGAACCGGTAGTAAAAAAATTTTGAATCGCACCACTGTTCTTACCATAATATTTGAACCATCTCTCCTTAACCATACTACCATTGGTCACAATGCTAACACTTGGCAACTTTAGCTCCTCCTTGCAAAATTGGACCAGCTTCCCGACAAACTTGCCTCGCTCATGCAGAAATGGTTCACCACCCGAGAAGTTTATTTTCTCCATACCTGGGATGTGCCAGAGAGAAGAAGAAAGTGATAGGAACATTCAAGAAGTGCACCTACTGCAAGAGCAATTATAAAGAGTAATTTTAAAAAAAACAACGAGATTGTATAAACTATTTTTCTCTTACACATCAACATCGAATGTCAAATTGGATGGTTTACATAGCTCAGTATCATTAATATGCTGTTTTCCTCACCACAAACCCCCTTTAAATATCTTTTGTGGCCATGAACCGTGGCCACGGACCTCGCCCAAGACTTAACTCAAAATTTAAATCATAACATTTTTTTTCAAGCCTTCATGGACCCCTGTGACAACATCATTGTCTCCCAGGGCTCCACGAATCACGGGTTGAGAACCAGTGATGTAGAGTTTAAATGGGGCATTTTCTCAACTCAACCAAAAGATCCCAGACATTAGAGCGTGAAGCCACTGGCATGCCAAGCGTGTGTCCCATCACTGAGCTTATCTCATGTATCTCTTGCTGCCTTAAGGACTCTATCCATTTTTCCTGAATGATATCAATGTCTCCTGGCTCCCAAATGTATCACGACACACAATGGGAAGAAGAAAAATTCAATAGAATCTGGAACACAAACACAAAATTCAGTAGATCACAGTTGTTAAAAATTCCAGAGGATCAAAAGGTGCAAAGTATATGTAAAAATAGCCATTAAGTTACGTGGAGCTTTATTTTCAGTAGTTATGGAGAATAAATAAAGCAAAGGCTTCCTTGAGTCAATTCCTCATGACTTAATGAAACAAACAAAATGTTAAAAAGTTATGATATTTATGTATCATATCATAAATACCAAGCAGATCTAAGTTATATTAAAGTAAGCAAAATATCTTTACAATCCTTAAGGCATGTTACAACTTTTGAGCAATCTTAATGTTTGGAAATTGAAAGATAAAAAATTGGACACACCCTAGAATATGCATGCAAGCATATTTTAGGGTGTGTCCAATTTTTGGTATATGGGCTTTGTGTATGTGTGTGTGTGTGTGTGTGTGTGTGTGCGCGCGCGCCTTCAAGTCATTATTGACTTCTAGCACTGCTTGGACTAGTTCCTGCAGTTTTCTTGGTATGGTTTTCCAGAAGTAGTTTGACATTTCCTCATTTCTAAGGCTGAGTGGGAGTGACTGGCCCAGATCACGCAGCTAACTTGTGCCCACATGGAGTTTACAATTCATGGTCTCCTAGTTTCTACCCTGGTGCCTTAACCACTACATCAAATTAGCTGTCATAAGAGCATTCTCAGGTACTTTTCTTGATTACAATTTGGACGGCATTATTATGGTTCGTCGCAGTCAGCCCAATGTTTACAACTGGTTTGGCATTTTTGTCCATTTACCAAGCCCTCCCCTAGGACATGGGTTAGTTAGATGTTTGGTGGTGTTCACTGTATCACTGCAGGATGCAAGCTGTTCAAAGTAAAGTTGCTTTTTGTAATTGACCGGTGATAATTTTGTTAATGCTGATGGCTGGAGCAGTCAAACTGGAGCAAGTGGTGCTCCAGTTGTTTTTGGGATTGTACCCAGATTGTACCTCCAGTTGTTTTGGGACTGTACCCTGTTGGTGCCACCTTTGCTTTCTTTTGCCTCGGTTGTATTATTTCTATTTGCAGATCTTTGTATTTTGTGATTTTTCTCCAGATCTTTCTCTTCTATTCTGCTGTCTCTATGTACTGCAAAGCCACTATCCAGACTTGGTTTTTCTTATCAAAAATGTTGTACGACAGGTGCTTGTATGTTTGAATTCTAAACTCCCAGAGCATTTTAGCCTTTTTCGTTTCTATTATATCTATTTTGTGGTCCCACCAGTTCTTGCTTGCAGACAAAGGTATTTCTTGCAGATCTTCCAATACACCATTGTCACTACTTTGTCGTGCTGTTGTCTGTGCTATCTTCTTACAACAGCTTACCAGATGGTCTGCTCTCTCTTCAGCTTCTTTCCAGAGGTACCATTTGCTGTCTTCATTGCTATCTTCACAATTTCGGCTTTGCATGCATTTGCTTGCTTTGGCTTGACCTTATACAGCCAGAATTAACTCCTCAGTCTGTTTCTTCAATTTTTCTGCTCTTAGCCATTGCTATTCTTGTTCTTATCTGCTTTGCCTACTACTTTTTTATGTATTGACCATGTAATACTTTGCCTTGCCATGTCTCTTTTCTATTCTTCATGTCTCTTCTATTCTTCATTTGGTCTTTCTTGTAGGCCAGTTTAGTCTCTCCAGTACTTAGTAACCCTTCATAGAACACTAGCTTCAGGGCATCTTTTTCACTCCCCTTCAGATCTCCTTCTACCAATAATGCTTCTTTTCCCTTCTTCAGCTATCTGGTGTACTTACAACCTAACTTACCAGCCTATTTTCCTTGGTAAGTAAACTCTGAACGTTGCTCTGTGGATGAAGGGCATGACTCATTGTCACTTGTCTTTCTGTGTAGGGCTTTTAATTCTGATTGAGTCCAAGATCATAATTATTTCTATACTTTTTGTCCTGCCTTTATATGTGTGCGTGTGTGTGTGTAAGTTCAATGCAGCAAACATACTTAATATTCCTAGTTCTAGTTTTCCCTACAACAACCATCCTGTGAAGTAGGGTGGACTAAGTTTGCCACTGCTTTTTTTCTGGGATCTTTCTGACTCCCTGACTGAAGCCTATAGCTTTAAAATATCCTGGTGATCTGCTGCCAATTATAAGACAATCCTTAGGGTTTCATTCGTTCATTTTGCACATCAACCAAATTTCATTGATTCATTGATTGATTTTTATTTACTTTGCACATCAACCAAGGTCAGCTAAGTGATGGACTAATAATGAGAATTCTGTAGTTATTAAGTACAGTAAATCAAATCTGGGTGTCCAATAGTTAAGTAAGGTTTTCTGTTTCACAGTTGTTTATGCCTGTTAAGAATTGTGTGAAATGCAGAAGCAGTCATACCCCAGCCCAGCCTACCGTAATACTAGAAAAGCAACAAAAGGTCTGGTGAATCTTTGAAATTTAGCAAATATAGTCCAAGCAAAATCTCTCTTTTTTTGCAGCAAAAGTTGCCGCTATCCTTTATTAAACTGACCCAGTATGGTAAGTATTTCAGAGACTCTCTGCACTGGTCCTCTGTAATACTCTCAAGGAAATCTTGCAAATCCAGCACCACAGCTGTGGGCCAGGGGTGTAAAATGCTTGCATTTCGGCATTTATTTTACATGGCTTACATTGTCAGAATTGTTCTGTATCCCCAGGGTTTTAAAAACTGAATTATGGCTAACCGGTCTCATTAACCAATTGATTAATAATCAATCCCTAGGGAGACTGTGAATTCTAGTCCCACCTTAGGCATGAAAGCTGACTGGGTGATTTTGGACCAGTCCCTCTTTCTCAGCCTAACTTACCTCACTCGGTTGTTGTGTGGAAAATAGGAATGTGGAAAAGGTGTGTCTATGGAGATTCTCCATCATCCAGGTCATAGAGGTCCCAAAGGTGCTTTTTCAAGAGGCAATGGGACTTTCTGGTTTTTCTTTGAGGACATTTCGCTTCTTATTCAAGAAGCTTCTTCAGCTCCATCCAGTAAGAGCTGAAGAAGCTTCTTGGATGAGTAGCAAAATGTCTTCAAAGAAAAACCAGAAAGTCCAGTTACCTCTTAGAAAAAAGCACTTTTGGGTGTGTTGGATAAGTTCCTCACCTTGAGTTATTTACAAAAATAATAAAGGCAGGATAAAAAAAATCTAATAAATAAATATATATTCAAATATTCACTGAATATTGAAAAAATATTCAAAAGGCAGCATTAACATCATTGGGAAGGAGGAGGAGGAGGAGAAGGAGAAGAGGAGGAGGAAGAAAGAAGGAGAAGGAGAAGAGGAGGAGGAGGAGGAAGAAGAAAGGAGAAGGAGGAGAAGAAGAAAAAGAAAAAGAAGAAGAAGAAGAAGAAGAAGAAGAAGAAGAAGAAGAAGAAGAAGAAGAAGAAGAAGAAGAAGAAGAAGAAAATAAAAATGCATCTTAAACTTTCATCTAGCAGTTTGGTATCCCAGAAGCGTGAAGCAAAGATAGAGGCGATCTGGTGCCTTCCCACCCTATTTCAAATGACAAGATGCGAACCGATCCCCACCGATAAGAGCCGGAACTCTTCCACCACTAGTTTAACCCCCAGCCCCTCCGTAGCTTCCCGGAGCCGGCAAGGGGAAAGGGCCACTTACCGGCCTCTTGGAGCAACCGGAGCCCCCTCTTAGCCTCTTGCAGCGGAAGGACGAAAGAAGTCTTGGCGGTGTGGAAGCAGAAGCCGCACTTGTAGTTGCACTGGCGGGTGAAGTGGTAGTTGACGCTGAGCGGCACCGGCGGGGGAACGGCGCCCGGTTTCGGAGCTGAACTCGGGGAGACTTTGCGGCGGACCGGGCCCCAAAGGCAGAGGAGGGCCAGCCGGCTGCAGAGAGCCGCCAAAGCTTGGAGCAGGAGACGGAGGAGCTGGCGGGGAGGCAGGTGCATGGTGCCTTCTTCGCGCGCCTGCTTCGGGATTGCGGCGCTCGAAGGGGAAGCGCGGCTTTTGAACGGCCACATAGCGGCGCGCATGTGATCCCCGCCGGACTGACCCAAGTTTCGGTTTCCTTTACGTAGAAATTGTTCGGTGTAAGTTCAAGGTGGCCAGACGCCTTTGGTATGTGTGTGTGTGTGTGTGTGTGAGTGTGGGTGGGTGGCAGCGTTTTTTTTTTGGACTTGGATCAGACTGTCGCTCCGGCAAAGTGCTGGGCAGGGTGAACGGGGTGCGAAATGGGTGCTTCAAAGGAAAGTGGATGTTGCGTGGCGATTTCACACGGGTTTCACGCGCTACGAGACCCTCCCCGCAATTCTTCTCCTCCTAAGTAAGACGGCAGAGTGGATGGGTTCCTCGAAGGACCGAGGCGAGACGGTCATACGTATTTGAAAGAAAGGACCTCACCCCTTTCCTAAGAGGTCTGTAGGGGGCGTGCATAAGCGCACCAACGTGCCTACCGTCCCTGTCCTATTGGTTCTTTTATTTTTCTTATATGTATGTACCCATTTCATGTATTCATAACTATGTATATACTTACACTTATTATCTTGTAAACAATTGACAAATCAAATCAATCAATCAATAAATTTTGCAATGTGGAGGACGAGTAGAGTTTACACTTGGCTATTCTCTCACCCCGTCCTGGTCGTTGCCTGCTCAAGAGTTCTTACGCGTGGGTAACGCGTGTTTCTGTCAGGGAGGTGGGCTCAAAAGTTTGGTGGTGGTGGTGGTGGTGGAAAAGAATATACGTGGCCTCTGCAAACCTGACAGGTATCCATTTCACAACTGAGATTCCTGCTCCTTCCTCTCTCTCCCCTCCCTCCTTTGGAGAATGGCCCTTGCTTATGGTAGCCCTCCTGGTGCATCCTTAACTGCCAGAAGGATGAGGAGGCAGCCTTGCTTGCTGGCCAACCACATTTCAAGCTAGCACATTGGATAAATCTACGGGGTAGTTTGTGTTAAGGGGTTGTAGAATGGAGCACCACGACTCCAGGAGGCAAGTTGTTCCATTGCTTAATCGTTCATACCATCAGAAAATTACTCCTTAGTTCCAGGCTGGATTTCCCTCGGATGATCTTCTATCCATTACTTTGTGTCCTGCCTTCGGATGCTATGGAGAATAAATAGATGCCCTGTTCGCCATGGCAGCCCTTCAAGTATCGGAAGGCATGTCCTCCGCAAGCCTTCCTTTAGCTAGGCTGAACATACTTTGTTCCTTTAATTGAACATGGGATGACTTAGCCTCCAGGCCCTTTTTCACTTTTGCTGTTCTTCTTTGGACTCTTTCTAGGGTCTCAGCATCTGTTTTGTGTCATGGTGACTGGAATTGGATGCAGTATTCCAAGTTACATCATAGTCCAAGTGTGGCCTCACTAGCAAAGTATAGAGCAGTACTATCACTTCCTGTGATCATGATGCTAACCCACTGTTGATGTGGCCTAGGACAGCCTTGAATTCCTTCTGGCAGCTGCAGCACTTCTGACCTAAAACTTAAGAGATGGCCCACCAGGACACCTGAGATCCCTCTCTCATAGGCACCACTGTTGAGCCAGGTACAGCCTGTCCTGCACCTGTCCATCTGTTTTTTCTTGCCTAAGTGCAGGACTTTTTCTCACCACTGAACTACATCTTGTTCGATAGGGCCCAGAATTCAAGTCTGTCAAGTCAAGATCCTTCTGAATCTTGAGTCTATCTTCCAAAGCAGGGGTCTTCAAACTTGTCAGCTTTAGACTTGTGGACTTCAATTCCCAGAATTCTTCTTCCAGTCATGTTAGCTCAGGAATTCTGGGAGTTGAAGTCCACAAGTCTTACACTTGCCAAGTTTGAAGACCCTTGTTCCAAAGTGTTGGCAATTCCTCCCAGAAATCAGGAGCTACACTGTAGATTGGGGTTTTTTTAAAGCTCCCATTGCATTCCCATAAGTAGGCCTTTGGCTTATAGCTGTTTGTGATAGCTATTTGTGATAGCTATTAAACAAATAAAACTTTTTCTCAGGCGGAATGAGAACACTTTTAGAGAGCTTATAGATCAGGGGTCCCCAAACTTGGCAACTTTAAAACTATGTTGGCTGGAGAATTCTGGGATTTGAAGTCCACAAGTCTTAAAGTTGCCAAGTTTGGAGACCTCTGTTATAGATTGTGAAGATGGGATCAAGAGAAGAGACTATTCCATTCTTTTCCTATCCTAAAGCTCATACTTCATTTATGCATGAGTAGATAACAAAACACCAGAGCTCTCTTTCTCTAACATGCAAGTATCAATATTCTTTGTTTATCAGTTATTTTTATACTATTCTGAACAAGGTGCCCTCCTTGTTCAGATATGGTTGGCTACAGCTCTCATATGCTAAATCCAGGCTAGGTGGGATGAGGATGTTATCATGGACAGTGGAAAGTTGTCCCTCTAGCATCACACAGAAGTATCTATCATGACTACCAGATACTGTCATTCTTGGCATACGCTTAAAACAGTTCCACATGTGGGTTAATGGAAAACAGCATTTACTGTATGATATGCTGCTCTGTTTTTGTTGTCTCCTGGCACAATAGCACAACAGATCATCACAAATATTAGACTAGCCATACTGGATTCAAATAGATGGCAGTAGTAAAAACATTCCCAGCCTCTTTGCAAAGAGCTTTGACTTTTGGTGAAGCGAAATTAGCAATATGGATAAAGTAAGTATTACCAGGCCTAATAACTGTACCAAATGAAAGCAGCCACAAGAATCAGATGGTGAAGTCATAAGGTGTGTTATTTGGAGAAAAATAAATCAAAGTTGAAAACTGACCGGTGATGACTAAGTGGAAGCAAACACCGAACTAGCCAAATGTTTGCTGAATCTTATTCTCTGGTGAACAGTCAAGGGTAGGGTTTGAAAATGAAAGTAGACAGCTTGGAGCCTAAGCAATACAAACTAAGAACTCAAGGCAACATTGACAATTCAACATTCAAGAGTTTGACCTCTGCTGTCCTAGACTCTTAGTAGAGTCTCAATCAGCCTTCTAGCCTTAACCTTAGACATACAAGCAAACTCATTAGTTGGGTGCTCGCTCTCTCCCCCTTTGTTCCCTCTTAGTAAGATTTTCCACCAGGAAGATCTGGCTGTCTTCTCTCCCTGGGGAATCAACTCAAGCTAGGCTAGGCAGGATGGAAGAGTGAGAAGTTTGCTTCTGCAGACCTGATAAAAGTAATCCAGCAGATATTTTCTTTGGAGGTTTCTACTTGTTGTCTTCAGAGAACTTTCTCAATCTTCTTCCAAACCTGCCTCTCAGCAAGTCCTGCATCTGAAGGCACTCATTCACAAGAAGGGTAGTGTGCTGCTTTCTTCATAAACATATAAAAATGGTATGTGTGAGGACAGATGGTTGAATTGCAGGTGCTCATAAAAAGCAAAATAACTCATGCAGGAGTATATATATTTCATCTCTGTCAACAATGGCTCTGGAAAAATTATGCGAATGGCAATAAGAAACAGTGCTTTTTCTGTCAAATACATGAGGGGTTAATTGGAGTTCACTTTTTATTCTTTTTTTTTCCCTTGTTCCTGCTTTCCTGTCCCACTTTTATTATTCTTGTTTGGCCAGGGATGAGAGCACTCCTCACCAAGGACACCGATAGAGCAACCAGGACTTCTCCAATGTTTTTTTTTCCCCACTCACAATGATGGGGAGTCTAAATTGCCAGGGGAATTCAGATCTCTAAACAAAACATCTGGAAGGAGATTAACTTTTTACAAAAATGTTTAAAATGTGTGCTCTATTTTGCAGCTGATTCCTCAGTGTTAAATCTGTGCTATTTGTTAAAGTACCGGTATAAAAGTGAATCTGCAATTTTATTTTCCCGTTGTGATAATCTTTTTTGTGAATAACATAGATTCCCTTATGTTTCTTTCTTGTATTAATCAGAACTTAACACTTTTACACCCCAAACCTTATGTTAATTTTATTTCTTCCAGTTACAATATTAATTTGGCACTTCTTGTCATTGAGTATATTTTCCACACAAGATCGATATGTGTATGTATACCGGTAGTCCTCGACTTATGACCACAACTGAGCCCAAAATTTACATTGCTAAGTGAAACATTTGTTGAGTTTTGTCCCATTTTATGACTTTTCTTGCCACTGTTGTTAAGTGAATCATTGCGATTGCTAAATTAGTAACATGAGTTGTGAAGTGAACCTGACTTCCTCATTGACTTTGCTTTTCAGGTCGCAAAAGGGGATCACATGGCCCTGGGACAGAGCCCTGGTCATAAATATGAACCAGATGTCAAGCATCTGAATTTTGATCACGTGACAGTTGTGTGAAAAATGGTCATAAGTAACTTTTTTCAATGCCGTTATAACTTTGAATAGTCACTAAAAGAACTGTTGGAACTGTTGTTTATATACGTCTAAGTGTGTATAAGAAAACAACTAAGAAAAAGACATTACAGTACAGCTATTTTAGCCTGGCTGTATGTTTCTTTCTCCAGTATAAAAAGTTGGGATTAACCTCCACAATTTGAAAGTTTATTTAATGACCATTCCAACTTACAATGGCACTGAAAACAGTGACTTGTGCACACCATTGCAGCATCCTTATAGCCACGTGATCAAAATTTAGACCCTTGGCAACTGACTCCAATTTATGACGGTTATAGTGTCCCAGGATCAGCTTTTGCAATCTTCTGACAAGCCAAGTCAATGGGGAAGCCTGACTCACTTAATAACTCTGTTACTAACTGAACAACTACTATGATTCACTTAACAATCATGGCAAGAAAAGCGGGGCAAAATTCACTTAACAAATGTCTCACTTAGCAACATCTATTTTGGACTCAATTGTGGTTGTAGGTTGAGGGCTACCCCTACAATCAAAACACGCCTGCGGCATTCAAATACCGAATTTGGGGAATGCCTTGACCTACCTAAGTGTGTATATGATAATCCTTGCAATATATAGGTACAGAATAATCTACTGCTTGTTACAGTAGCATTAGGCATTTTACTATTTTTATTCATTCCTATTATTTATACCTGCTATACTTGTTTAATACTATAATAGTAATAATAAACACTCACTGGATTTATTTCCAGTTTTTGTCACAGCCTCTGGACTTGTACAGAATGTTTTCTCACCAATCATTAATCCTAGTATATATTCCACTTGTTTTGAATATAGAAAGTACTGTACAGGTAATATGCCACGTCCCTGTCAGAGTCTGAATCTGAGGAAGAAGATGAACAGCTGACAGGGAATGGGCGTGTGGGTCCATTGGCTATGGAGGAGGTTGGGGAAGGGCAAAGTCCGGCTGGGCAGAGCAGCGAGAGATAAAACAAGGGAGAGGGAGTTCAGAGGAAGACCCAGGCCCACCCCCTCTTCATCCTAGGGCATGCAGGGAGGAATGGAGAAGAGAGCAACATGGATTGCGTGGCTTACGGGGAGGAAAGGGCCCTAATTCCCTTCGTTAGCCACACCTGGGATGAAAGTTTGTAAGAACTGAAGGCTGACTGTGGCAGCTGCTGGGAGCAAATGTGACTTTATCCTATGTTGTCATTGTTTATCTGTGTTCCTGGCGTCTTCCCAACCACGTGAGTTTTGCCATGCCTTCATGTATGGAATTCTTGCTCCTGCCCTGCCAAACTAATTACCTCGGTTTGGCTTGATTGGACTTAAAAGTTACAGTTTTTGTTGACCATGTTTTGGACTTGATTCCCTGCAGTTAAAGGCAGTTCCTGGGAGACTTCTTCTCCAGCCAGAAGGTAACCTGGACACTGGGGGCAAAGTTGGAGCTAATAAACGGACTCTTATTATCTGACTGTGTTGCCTTTGTGCCGTGCCCTGGGTCATCACATAATCCTTGACTTACAACCATTTGTTTAGGGACCGTTTGAAGTTACAACGGCATTACAAAAAAGTGACTTATGACCATTTTTCCACATGGCCATTGCAGCATCCCCATGGTAATGTGATCAATAATTCAGATGCTTGGCAAATGGCTCATATCTATGACGTCTGTGGCATCCCAAGATGACATAACCACCTTTTGCAACCTTCTGACAAGCCAAGTCAATGGGGAAGGCAGATTCACTTTAAAACCATGTTACGAATTTAACTGCAGTGATTCATTTAACTGTGGCAAGAAAGGTTGTACAATGGGTCTAAACTCACTTAACAACTGTCTTGCTTAGCAACATAAATTTTGGGTTCAGTTGTGGTCGTAAGTCAAGAGCTACCTGTACAATATTCTGTTGTTCTCCTAAATCAGCCCTCTTCTGCCAGTTTTTTTTCCATATGTTTACAGCTGCTGTGATTGTTCTGCTGTGAAGGTCATTGGTAGCTTCTGTGGTCTCACTCAAAATTTGCTCTTGCAATGTCCTTGGCCTGACCCACTTCCCCCCTATTTTTTTCTTTTTTTGGCTCCCTTGCAGGGCAGACATATTACTTAAACAAGCTGTCTCTTCCTGAGCTGTTTTTCTCTCCAACTCAAAGGGCAAGTTAACCAGCTCAGTTCCCTGACTTTTTTTTTTTTGTAAATTTTATTTGAGTTTTCACAAAAAGAAAAGAAACACAATTAAAACATCTTTTTTGAAAGCAGCATAATCCCGGGCTACATTTCTTCGTGCAGACACAATTTCAGGTTCATGTTCATTTTTATATTCTATTCCATATTTTATTACAATTTTACATTTTCTACATAGCTTCTCCCCTCTTTTAATTTCCTCAATTTTATTGTATTTACTTCATCTTAATTCAAATCATTATATTTATATTTTTTGTCTGTCCTGTTTCAATTGTCTGTTATCTTTTCTCATTAAACAAAATTTCTCCTGTAGTTACTGATTGGAGTATGATGCCTTTATATCTTTCCCCTAAAGTTATAACACTCAATATAATACATAGCTTCCATTCAGATTCTGTTTGGTACATTCTTAAACTACACACAGTATTCTTAAAAAAAAGAAAAAAAATATTATTATTGTATATAATTAAAACAACATTCCATTCCAATTCAATTCTATCATTAATATTAATATTCATTAAAGTCTTAAGATTTTTCACGTTACTTTTCAATTAAGTATCATACTTCTATGGGAACAATTATAAACTTTCCATAATCAATTCCCCCCCTCTTCACTTATATTTTATAAAACATTGACTAGTTAAAGTGTTCCCATTCCTTCCTAATTCAATTTTCTCATTTATTTTATTTCATTTACTTTATTCACAAACATTTCACTAAGTTACACTAACCATTCTATCCCTCTTTCTAATCATAAGTTGTTTCCAATTTTCTAAAGTTATTTCTATTTCAAATATAACAACACAATTTCATGTACCTTTACAGAATCCCCCTTTCAGTTAAATTTTCACCCATAGGTCCCGTTTTTCTATATCTTGCTCCGGATCTTTGTGACTTCTTTTCCTTTCCTTCTTCCCTCTCTTCTTCTCCCTCCCCTTTTTACCCCTTTGTCTCTCTACCTCTAATTCCCTCTTCTGTATTCCCCTTTTCTGTTGCTTTCCAGTATTATACTTATTTTTTGAATTATTTTTCTTTGGTTGTTTTTTTAAGTCTTAAATTCTCCATCCTCTTTCCCCTCCCTTTCCTTTTTCTTCCCCACATAGAGTTACTTGTTCATTAAAGATGGCTTCTTCTTTGTCCCAGTCTTCTTGTTTTGCAGTCTTTTCTTCTTGTTGCTCATAGTTCCAAATCTCCATTTCTAAGAATTGAAAAACGAAGCCAAAGGAACCCTTTCCTTCTTGTGCATCTTCTTTATACTTTTTAAGTTCCATTTTCAATTCATCCAAAAGTAATGCCATTGTAGAAATTTTTAAACAACCACCCAATTGATTTTAGTCATTCAAATATAATAGCCAAAAATCCAAAAATCACCAAGTAATCCATATACACACAAACTGTTTCTTTTTGCTCTTTCTTCTTTTTTCCACTTTCTCTTCCTGGGGTTACTATTTAGTTGCAAAGTTTTAGTTAAAATGTATCTTTTAGAAGTCTTATTGAAGTTTTACTTTAGATTCTTTTAAAGTCCAGGCAGTCTCCTCCCTCTTCCAGATCCTGCCTTTATTCTTTTCCTCTCCCTTCCTGTTTATAGAAGAAAAAGTTTTTAATGTCCAGAAATCTTTATTGTCCCTTTGGCATTTAGTTATATTTTCAGCTTAATTGCCTATTGATGCCAAAGCGGATTTTTCCAATTTCTTATTCTTAATTGTCAATATAAGGAAGGAGAGAGAAGAAAAAAAAGTCAAACCTTTCCCTTTTCACTTTCTTTCACTGCTTCTGACTCTTCTTTGGGAGCGATGTTATTTCTTGTAAAATTTAAATTCCAGGGTTACCTTAGTTATTGCCTTTTCAACTTAGCCCGGTCAGCCAAAACTTTCACTTTTTATCTTCCGCCTGCACGTTCTTTTCTGGTTGAGTACTTCTTTGAGGTGGCCATTTCTGACCACCGCTCCTACCGCCTTCGGGAAAGGGAGTTTGACCAGCTGAGGAGGAGAGATGCGGCTCTCCTCGACCCTGCTGGCAGTCTCCCCCTTTTTCACCACCTCTACGGGGTGGCTTAGCCCCGAAACCAGCCAACTCGGGGCACTCCAGCGGCGAGCCCAGGCAGAAACCGCGCACGATCGCGGATTCCTGTCTCTTGCCGAAGCCCTTCAAACTGGAAGTTCCAGTTCCCTGACTTTTAATTGGTTGATTAGAACAACTCTGCCAGCTGCTGCTTGAAACTCACCAGACCTTAAATCAGTTTCACTGGGAAGGTTTTGGGGAAGTCAGGAAATTGGTTATAAATGCCTGCATTCGTTGGAAAATGATTTTTTTCATCACTGTTTTATTACCATTGTGCTTGTCAATGATGCTAGCTAACCAAGCTGCATTGTGAAGGCCATGGTTTTCGTAGCTGTGAAAACTGGGTTAAAAATATTAAAATGAATAAAAAAATGCTATATCTGTAATGTGAAGGCAAGAGCCATCGAAGACAAGCGGGGAAGACACTTGGGAAAAAAGGAGGATGGTTTAAAGGTGGCTAGATGCTTTCTGATAACACCAGTGGGACTTTACAAGAAGCCAAAGGTGCAGTTACTCATTGACAATTCTGATGACACGTCCATCAGATTCCAAAAAGTCAGAACTGGCTGAGAAACAAATTAAAGCAGAGGTGGGGATGAGATGTCACTGAACAGTAGCTAATTAGCATGGCTGATATTAGGAATGCCAAGAGAGTTGTTTTGCAACATCTGGAGGATCAGAGATTTACCACAGTGCTAAATCCATAGCAGGATTGAACCAATATTTCATGTGTTGATACATCATCTTTAACATTCTGGTGTTACCACAATTCTTGAGAATAGACATGGAGTACAAATAAGTTTGTGCGAAGCAAATATTCAGTTGGAGAATTTCAAATGAATAGGAGTTTGTCACACAACTGCGGATTTGGATATTTGGTGTTAGTCTTGGTTTCTTCATCTCTATAAGATCTCAGCTTAACAATATCTCTAGTTGGTGAGGAGGGCTCTAGAGGCCAGAGAAAATGAGCTGGAGAACTGTTCTGTCCCTGGGATTCAGCTTGCCCACCCCTGCTTTTTTAAAATATTGGAGTCTTCCATTTTATTGAGGCTGTGCAATATATTTGCAGAACAAACCACCCTAATTACATACCAGATTAAAAGTTGTTTTTAGAAACTGTTTTAAAAATGTAAGTATTAGTAAGTGTTGGCAACCAATCAACTAACAACTCAACAGGCCAGAGTTTAACTCTCAAGCTGGAAATCCACCTGATCCCAATTAAGCAGAAATTGGTTAGAAATCAAGTTCCCCGGTGTTCCTTTTTCCTATCTTTACTGTCCAATTTCTGTAGCAAAACTAAGAAGGCTGCCTTTTGGGCATATGTAGTTACCAATGCTGTGAAGAGGAATAGTGTTTATCTTGCACATCAGTGTCTATGGCAGTTGGGCACTAATTCAAATAAATACCCTTTATATAAATAACGGAGGCACTTTTTATGTTGTATATTAACGTTTTCCCTAATGTTAATCCGATACACACAAACACACGCACACACAAAACAGCAAACGATGTGCCTTCTCTCCCAGGCTCATTTCCATAAAAATTATTTGCATTTGCTTCGGATCGCAAACGGGTCCCTCCACCCCCACCCCGCTTCAAAACAAACGAAAGGCAAATTTATCAGAGGTGGTCGACTGCTTGCTAATACTCAGATCTCTTGGTTAGCTTTCAGTTTCATGAAATATCGGCTTCATTTCCCAAATCGTCTCGGTTTCCTTTTTTTTTTTTTTGGTCACAAGTTTCCCCTATCACTTTTGGTCACGGATTCTTGAATCTTAACTTCCTCCAGGGTTGTTTCGTTATGTAAGATCGCAAAAGGGAGAGAGGGTGGTTCGCTTTCGTTTCTCCGCGGGTTTTTCCTTCCTCCAAGCGATAACAGCAGCCGGCGGTCGGTTTCGATTTCCCAGTTCGCGAATGGGCCGGGGCCGGGGCCGGGGCCGGGGCCGGGGCCGGGGCCGGGGCCGGGGCGGTTTCTTAAGCCGCTCCCGGTTTCGCTTCTCCTCATGCTGCCCGGCAGCGCCGCTGGATCTCTCCGGCTGCTACGATTAACCATGGATAAGCTGCTCCCTGCGAACCAAGCGGGCTGGCTGGAGCGCTCCTTCGTAGCCGAATCGTCAAGGGCGGAGGTGGCCTATTTCTCCCTCAGCGGCGCCGACGGGCAGCCAGGCAACCCCGTGAGGCCCCGGTGTTTCCTGCCTCCTCCGGGCAGATGCTATTCCTTCGGCGTCCCCGTGGCTCCAACCCCGCGGGAGCGCGTCCGAGCTGCCCGGCTGCAAGGGACTTTGCAGCGCCGGCTCGAGCAGGAGGCGCCTTGGGGCGATCGGGGCCGAGTCCTGCCGCTCCTCTGCTACGGCCGTGGCGGAGCTCTGCTAGAGAAAGGCTTCTTGGTTCAGGACGAGCAGGGCCTGCCAGAGACGCGGGCGTTTTTGGAAGAGCTCTTGGGGGCCCTGCTCCCAGCGCCGGCCCACCTTTGGGTGTACGAGCCAGGCGAGAGCGGCCGGCTTGGCTGCGCCTTGTGGGGCTGTAAAGGGCCAGGAAAGGAGAGCGAGCTGCTGGGCAGGGCTAGTGTGGTGGCCGCGGAAGAACCGCAGTCCCACCCGGCCGTGCCTCACCTTCTGGGCAACGCCGTGTTCAGGTCTCGGGAAGCTGCCCGACAAGTGCTGGAAGAAGTAAGTGTTTAGGATAAAGAGGAACGCCGCAGAACCAGGCCTTTTCAGGCCATAGCTGGAGCACAGGTAGTCCTCGACTTACAGCAGTTCATTTAGTGACCGTTCAAAGCAAAACGGTATTGAAAAAGTGACTTAGGACCATGTGTTTCACACTTACGACCAGTGCAACATCCTCACCACGTGAATTCAGACGCTTGGCGACTGGTTCACATTTATGACAGTTGCAGTGGCCTGAGTTCATGTGACTGCTTTTGGCAATCTTCTGACAAAGTCACCGGGGAAGTCGTATTTACTTTACAACCATTCTCCATCCAACCATTCTGCAGCGATTCACTTAACAACAGGAAAGGTCATAAAATGGGGCAAAAGTCACTCAGCAACTACCTTGCTTAGCAGAAAAACTTTGGGTTGTAAGTTGAGGACTACCTGTATACAGAGGGAGGGAGGATGACTGGCCAAGCGAAAGCCAGATAGTGACCAGGTGGCTTGCGTGGATAAGAGTGATGGAGGAGGTTTGATAGGGTTAAAAGATTGTACAGGGGAAACATATTTGCTGGGTCTAAACCAGGAGTGTCCAACCTTGGCAACTTGAAGACCCGTGGACTTCAACTCCTAGAGTTCCTCCATCGGCATAGCTGGCTAGGGAATTCTGGGAGTTGAAGTCTTAAAGTTGCCAAAGTTGGATACCCCTGGTCTAATCAATAATAGCACCAACAAAATTTGGGTGTTGGGCGGGAGGGAATGATGATAAAGTAGACTTGATGTTGCAGCCACAACATTTACCCTTTTTAAATAAGTTAGATAAATTATAAATTGAAAAAAAAAGTAGACTCAGATCATCTAGGACTAAGTATTTCATAAGCTTGGTTAAGTTTACAATGAAGTTTATAACTTCAACTCCCAGAATTCCTCAGGCTGCATCATGTGATAAATCAAGAGTCCCCCAAACTGGTCAATACATTATCAATAATCAAGAGTCAATATTATTATTCATAGTATTTATTGGTAAACGTAGTCCCTATGTTGGGACCCAATGAACCATCTGACAGTCATGAAGAGGTTGATAAACGAAAGGATTTGAGGCCTTGTGTTAAATAGACCTTGTGACCGACATGTATCTTCTACAAGAGGCATAACCCAGTTAAATTGCCTTAATGGTGGCAATGGTAGCGGCAATCACACTAACTGGGTCAAAAGTTGTCATGGTTTTCTCCAAGAAGCTTTTCAAATCTTGGGCCTTCACATCTGGAGCATATAAGCAGGCCTCAACTTATGACTGGTTGCTTAGCAACCATTCAGAATTACAAAGGCCCTCCCTATGACCCAGTTCCAAAGGGCCACATAGTCAACTGATATACACTTAAAATTGTTTGCTAAGTCTTGCAATCACATGACCATGATTTACAATATTTTTACAAGAAACCATTTTTCACTTCCAGTTTTACACAAAAATGCCCCATAGCAAACAATGCGTTTGCTTAATTTTTTGTTGTTTAATGACCATGGTAGTTGTTTTATGACGACTGTCTATTTGAAGAAAAATCACTATGACTAAATTATATGCAGGAACTACTTTTCCATGGCCCATTTAGAATGCCATATATGAAATATGTTATTAACATATGACTCTTAATCATGCTTGTTTATATTTCAGGAGGGTTTTTTGTTTTTAATTATTGGACTATCAAGTAACTGACATAAATTTGTGATATATCTGCATGCACATTGATATATGTTTTTATGTATAAGCTTATTTAAAAATCTACTAATAAGATAGTTAATAGTTAATGTATACCTAAAGCTTTACCAATGGTATTTATATTGCAACTGAAATTAAATATAATGTTCATCAAATTTGGTAGAATTATAGTTCCTGTGTCTGTTGTATTTTCACTGTATCTATAATCTTTTCTAACATGGCAATTGAAGAGATCTTGTTAATCCATACCTTAATTATTTAGTTATCTATTTTTTCCCAATATTGGGCGATAGTTTTAGCTGTTAAAATTAAGTACCATACATTTCTCATTTTTATTTATTCTCAAAAATAAATTCAGTAACTCTGGGTAACTGAGTTGTATTCAATTCTTTCTAAATAATGATTTTGTCTCCCCGCAATTTTTACTCCAAACTGATATATAACTTTATTGCATAACTACTACAAATGAAGTAAAGACAACTTATCCAATATTTGGAAGAATAGTATGTACAGTTACCAATCTGCCTAGAATCAAGTGCCAATGATATAAAATCTCCCACATAATTTCTTGCATTAAAGCTGTGGTGTATCAACCTGATTTCTATAATGCCTGCCAATTTATCTCCTGAATGACTTTACTAAAATGAAGCTTCCTAAGCTTCTTTAGTTTAAGAGCATGAAGTGGCTGCCTTGTTTCAAACTTCAAGGGTAATTAACCTATACAATTTTGAGATTGTTCTCTTTATTTGTTCGGTATTATTAATTATTAAGTTCTCAAAATTAATGTAATACTGAATTGCTGAAAGTCTAACATCTTTAATGCCCAGGAGAAATTTAATAATTAAGAAAAACACTTGCAACTTCTCACTTACTCATTGCTGTATGTCTTCTTTATTGAGGGGTTTCCTATTGCTATAGAAATATTTTATTCTGTAAACGTACCTTCTCAAAAGCTTCATCTGAGCCAGACTATGATAAATTGTCATGTTTTTTTGTTATTAAAGCAATTAGAATAGAAACTTTACCAAGGCCTTTTGATTTTTGTTTTTGAACAATAAAAAGTTTATTTGAAGGGAAAATGTATGAAAAATCCTGGTGGAAAATGTAAATTGTGCATCATTATGCAACACATGATGTTCAAAGTTAGTTTTTCAGTGTCTGTAGTGTCTTGAACAGGGGTTGTGTATGTTTTCTTGAAGAAAATATGGATGGATAAAGGGGACATGGATACATATTCCAAAGAACCTTGTAAAATGTCCGTGTTTAATTGCACAATATCTTTTAAATTAGGCCAATCATACTTAAGTCTATTAAGTATTGTTTTCCTATGATCTACCCTTTGAACGGCCAAGGTATAGCTCCTATGTGGAAGACAGAGATTTTGGTATCTGTCTCTTGTGAATGTCAGCTGAATTTCTTTCAGGTGACAGAACTGTTGCTCAGGATTCAGGAGCCATATTCTTCAGTCTATCTGGCATTTCAAATGGCCATCACAAGCATTGTGTTCCTTAAGTACTGCTTCTAATCCTTCAGAATCAATGTATCTTCTCGTTATAGTGCACTTCAATAATTCCTGAATCCAGACTGATTCTAGAACTAGTGGATAAGTGTCCTAAACATCCAAAGAAAGGAAATTTTCCTGTAATCGTTATTGAAGGGCTAGATGGAACAGGTAAGAAAATATTACACACACACACACACACACACCCCCCTAAACTTTTGTTTGAGTGACACATTTCATACAGTATCAAATTACTTTGTGGATTTGCACTGGAAAGCAAACAGGTTAGGATTTGTGCAACATCTTAAAACTATAAAAACAATCAAGGCTATGTGAAATATAAGACCCCCAATAAATTTATACGAAGACAAGTCTGGTGCACAATTTCAAAGGTTTATTGAAGAAAAGAAAAAACAGTTGTAAGCGCGGCCTCCAAGACCCTTTCCCAAGTGGATTGAGTACAAGGAGAGCAAAATTCCATGTTCAAACAATACATTTATACCCCTACATAGAACATGCCACCCCTAAGAGGGCCCCCGCCCCCACACCTCCTTATTTTCTTGCATTCTAAGATGAGCTAAATTATAGGTTTAAGGGTCAACATGACATTGTTTTCTGTGCCTCTGTGTCTTGTCTTGTTTCACTGCTGGGTTTTACCTTGGGAGGATGTCCCTTATCTTATTTACTTGTTGTCTAGCCCTGAGCAGGTCTTCCTGTCTTCCAAGAAGATTGTAACAATTCACCATGTACTTGTAACTGAACACATTTTAGGCTTTAGGGTGGGGGTTTTATATGTAGCAGAAAGAGTAAGGAGGAAGCTAACAGAAAGAGTTTAGCTTAACCATACTTAAACTACATAAAATCCTATTATAAAAAAGTAACTTACAATACTTTTCTCTCAGTTACCAGCAGACAAGTGAGTACATTAACATGTTTTCTTGTCTGATTGTTTCCTAGGCAGCATCTCTTCCCCTCTTTCCTCGAGATCATTCACACAGTCCATGATATTTAGTACAACTACTTTAAATTGCACTCAGAAGCCTCTTGACAATCAAAAGCTGGGGAAAGGATGGTAGCCCCATGCTTTTTCCAAGTTCAGCCAACAGACCACTAGAGTTCTCCCCTTTGTTTTAAAAGACCAATTATTTTCTCTGTCCAGCAGAGGAGAGGGACTGGAGTATCTCCCTTTTTGTGTAACCAACAATATATCTCTCTAATGGGGATGTGGACCGACAATCTGGCATGCAATCCTAATTTGTTGCAGATGTTAATGAATAGAATCTCGATTTCTAAATAGAATACATTGGATTAACTTGCTTAAAAATTAATTCTTCCCATTGAATAATATCAGCAGTTTAGCTACTATATGTAATTGTTTACTTTTTCACCACTGCCCTTAGAAAATTTTCACCAGGCTTGAGAATTATGGATTCTTTTTTTATATATATATAAATTGTAGTTGCATGACAGAGTGAACAAATAAGGCATGCAAGTGACATACTGCCCAGAATTGTTTGCAGGTGATGTTTTTGGAGGTCATTAGTGTGTCCAAATTAGCAAGAAAATAAAATGGCAACAATTAAATAAAAGTGTGTTTGATGGTAATTTGAGGGTTAGTGAACAGATGTTAAGGTTAGTAGAAGACAGAAATCTTTGTCATATGAGAGAGGGGTGTAGCTGACAGTGTATGGATCAAATGTAGCCTGCAAATCCATCTTTCTACCTCCCTCAGAGTTCCCTTGCCACTCTTGTGAGTATCATAGGAATTGTAGGCCAGCATAGCATAAGGGCACAGAGTGAGGAAGGCTGACATACATTAATCTGTTTTAGATCATAAAGTAATGTCAGGTGAGTAAGCATTATTTTTCCCCTTGTTCAGTCATTCATCTAATGCTTGCTGTTTATAACAATATCTAGGTAATGGCATTCTACTCCTACATAGTAGTATTCCATAATATTTGATAATGGTTTATTGAATAATGCCCAACTGACTGAATTTGAACATAATTATAATTTGTTAAAAACCACAATTGGATGCACACTGCATATTAAACCAAACAGATCATTTTATGGCGTAGCAGAATATGATTTGTGAATGAGGCTGGTGAATTCATGCAAATAGTGGATTAAGCCCTGTTGTGAAGCTTAGATTCTGTGCTATCTTAATCCCAGTTCATTTAATGCAGGTACAAGAAAGTTGCTTCTTGCCTTCATGACATCTCTTCACAGCAGGATTGGTGGCAGTTATGAGGCACTAAAGGAAGTAAAGGAATTCCATCTTCAACTCTTCTTCCTTCAAGTCATAGCAACTAGCAATAGCAATGGCACTTAGACTTACATACTGCCTCACAGTGCTTTATAGCCCTCTCTAAGTAGTTTACAGAGTCAGCCTATTGAGTAACCATCTGGGTATTCATTTTACTGACCTCGAAATGGGGGGAAGGCCAAGTCAACCTTGAGCCAGTCAGGATCAAACTGCTGGCAATTGGCCGAATTAGCCTGCAATACTGCATTCTAACCACTGTGCCACCCCAAGAGAATAGCTGATTGGAATAGAATAGCATAGCATAGCATAGCATAGCATAGCATAGCATAGCATAGCATAGCATAGCATAGCATAGCATAGCATTCTTTATTGGTGAAGTGTGATTGGACATACAAGGAATTTATCTTGGTGCATGTGCTCTCTGTACATAAAATAAAAGATACATTCGTCAAGAATCATAAAGTACAACACTTAATAGTCATAGGGTACAATAGGCAATCAATCCTACTAGGAAACAGTCCAAAAAAATAGTTAGGATAAAAGCAACAAAGTTACAGTCATAGAGTCATAAGTGGGAGGAGATGGGTAGTTCTCTGCAAAACTGTGCTTTATCTGCAGATAGGACGGAGAAATCCAAACAGTGGACTATTCCCTATGATATCAGTGATCTAATCTTGCAAACTTGATTAATCAACGTGCTGTGTTATAACAAAGGGTGACTTTTCTTCCTGTTCCAAATGTAGGCAAAACAACAGTGACTCATTTTTTGAAAGACTCATTGAATGCTGTGCTCTTGAGGACTCCTCCATCTTGTGTTAGCCAATGGCGGAAGATTTTTGATGATGAACCACCGATCATACGGAGAGCATTCTATGCACTGACTAACTACATTATGGCGTCTGAAATAGCTGAAGCATCCTCTAAGTCACCAGTGATTCTAGACAGGTTTGCAAAAATAAAGTGTTACCAATGGAAGAAAATGTAGCTCAGAGATGAACTGTGGTGTCCTTGAGCTTGGTTGTTTCCTTGCAGATGTTTTAAAACTGGCTGGACAAGCTACTCCATATAAAAGGAGTAAACCCCACATTTACCTGCACAGATGATGTTACATATTGGTTAATAAAATATCTGCAAAAAACAACCAAGCTCAGAAAGCATCAAGGACTCAACAAAAATAAAGTGCCTCCTTTGAAAAATGTGCTGCCTTGTTAATTGTACAAGTTGTGTTTCTAGTATTTTATGAAAGGTTGAAATAGGAAGTTATCATGCATTATAATTATCCATTGCCTGTGATTATTTTACTCCATTACAGTTCTGAATTTTTGGAATAATCAGTGGCTATATGCTAGAAAAAGAAAGAGGGCGTTGGTACTTACCTGACACGCCCGTTCTCTTTGAGCTGTGAAGAGCATCCAGTAGTGGGAGGTGCTTCAATCTCCGCATGTCTAGGCTGGGCTTAATTTGTGGAACGCTCCTCCTCCTCCATGGTACTCCTCCCCAGCGTTCCCCAGTTTTGGCGAAGACGAGATACATAACCGCCCTCGTCCTCAATGCCCTAACAACTCGTTGGCCAAAACAGGACCCCACCAGATGGAAAAAAGGGTGGGGCTGGATGCTCTTCACAGCTCAAAGAGAACGGGCGTGTCAGGTAAGTACCAACACCCTTTCTCCCATGAGCTGTTCAGAGCACCCAGTAGTGGGACATACCAAAGCTTGGCCTGTCCTATGGGAGGGACTCCGTCTGGCCTGGAATCTCCTCCTGATCCCTGTGGACCCGCTGCAGAACTCTTCTGCCAAAGGAGGCCTCAGCGGATGCAAACACATCTATTTTATAATGCCTAATAAATGGCGATGGAGAGGCCCAAGTTGCGGTTCGACAAATTTCAGTTATTGGTGCCTGTGTGGCCCACGCTGCCGATGTTGCAGCGCTCCTTGTTGAATGAGCTGTTATGCCCCGGGCACCTGCAGTGATTGAGTCTGATACGTTTTCGCTATCGCAGCCTGTAGCCAACAGCCTATTGTAGAAGGTGAGACCTTGCATCCCTGAGTGCTGGGCTGAAAAGATACAAACAAGGCCTCCACTTTTCTGAAAGTGGAAGTATCAGCTCTTGTGCCCTATGAAAGACCAAATTAATTTTGGGTATAAATGTAGGATCAGGACAAAGGACCACCCGGTCAGAATGGAAAACACAAAGATCTTGTCTGACAGACAAGGCTGCAATCTCTGAAATACGACAAGCAGAAGTGATCGCTACAAGGAAAACCACTTTATACGTCAGAAATTGGAGACTTGACGATTTCAAGGGTTCGAAAGGGCCCTTAGTAAGTGTGACAAGGACCTTGTTAAGGTCCCAGGTGGGATAACGGTGTACCACTGGAGGGCGTAAATTTGTGGCTCCTCGAAGGAAACTCCATATGCATGGATGATGGGAAAGAGAAAGTAGACCTTCACAAGTGAGAACTGACGCCAAGACCGCCACCTGTCTTTTCAATGTATTCAGTGATAAACCCTTGTCAAGTCCCTCTTGCAAGAACTCTAGGATTTGAGCCACAGATGGAGAGATGGGATCAATTCGAGACTCGGTACACCATTTGCAGAAACTGGACCATGTGACATTGTGGATACGAGTTGTTGAGGGGCACCTGGCAGCTTGGATTCTAACTCTGTTGGAAAACTTTTTGCTCTTCAGACAACTCCGCTCAACCTCCAGACGGTCAGGTGCAACCATTGAAGGTCCGGATGTTGAAGGGGTCCCTGGGTTAATGAAGCCCTGGCTGGCGGAATTCTCCATGGTGTTGATACGGAGAGACTGCGGAGGTCTGCAAACCATGGCCATCTGGGCCAGTAAGGAGCTACTAGAAGTAGTTCCGCCCTCTCATCTAGCAGTTTCTGGATGACCTTGGGAACCAGTGGAAGTGGCGGGAATGCATACAGAAGTCCCGGGAGCCAACGACAGCGGAGCGAGTTGAAGTTCTCCGCTCCTTGCGAGGGGTACTTGGAAAAAAATCTCGGGAGATGAGCGTTGAGGGAGGAAGTGAACAGGTCCATCACCGGCTGTCCAAATGTCCTGACCGCTTCTTGAAAGAGGGACGGATGGAGTTGCCACTCCGATTGATCGATGGTGGCCCTGCTCAGCCAGTCTGCCTGTGTATTTGATAGACCCGAAATGTGCTCTGCTCTGATGGAAAGTAGATTGCTCTCCGCCCAACAACACAAGCACTCCACTTCTCGCGTGAGATGTTTCGACTGTGTGCCCCCTGTTCGTTTATGTGAGCTTTGGCTGTTATGTTGTTGGTCAATATTAGTATGTGCTGATTGTGTACCTGTGGAAGGAAGCTGCGGAGAGCCAGGTGTACTGCTCGAAGCTCCAGCCAGTTTATTCTGCACGACTGAGAGATATGAGGACCTTTAATGGTACCCTGACCTTGTATTTGGAGTTGCTTCGGCCAGAGTGCTGGTACGGGAGCAGAAACCACTGGAGGGATCTAGTGTGGAGCCGGGCCCAAGGGATGATAGAGATACATGAGATCATCTTGCCTAACAATTTTGATAGTTCAGCTAGGGACACCCTCTTAAGACTCCTGATCTCCTTAACTAATTGCTGAATGCTATTTAGTCTATCTGGTGACAGGTAAACTTTGCCTTCCACCATATCTATGACTGCCCCCAGATGGGTTAACCAAGTCGATGGTGTTAAATGACTCTTTTTCCAATTTATTGAGAAGCCGTGTTGTTGTAGGGATTGTAATGTGTTCTGAGTGTCTTTGACTGCTTGATGGGCGGAAGATGACAAAATCAAGATGTCATCAAGATAACAATGGAGTTGTACGGGAATATCACAGAGATGAGCAGCTAGCGCTGCGAGAACCTTCGTGAAGGTCCTAGGGGCAGAAGCTAGTCTGAAAGGAAGGGCCACATATTCAAAATGGTGGTTATTATAACAGAATCTCAGAAATTTATAGTGGGAAGGCCGAATAGCAATATGCAGATATGCCTCCATCAGGTCTATGGATGTGAGGACATCACCCTTTCTGATGCCAAGTAAGATAGATTGCAGGGTGTGCATTTTAAACTTGCGATATACTAAAAAACGATAGACTAAGAGACATTTCAGATCTAATATTGCTCTCCACCCCCCACCCCCACCCCAAACTTTTGGGAACAACAAAAAGATGTGAATAGAAACCTCGCCCCGTTGAGTGGTGGCTACTGGCTGGATGGCTGATATATCCAGTAGGTGTTGGATAACTGTTTCCATGAGATTACATTTAACCGGGTCTCTGGAGAGAGGACAACACATGAAAAAATCTGGGGAAGTGGATTGAAACTCCAGCGCAAGGCCAAATCTAATCATGTCTCTGACCCAGGAATCAGAAGTTGAGGAGTCCCATTGGTCCGCAAATAATTTAAGGTGTCTGCCAATGGGGGTCGGGTCCAGGGAGTTATCTTGGATGCTGAAAGAGCCTGTTTCCTGCTCCCCGAAAGGATCTTTTGGATTGACCACCCCTTCTGTTCCTATCCCCGAAGTCGGACCTGTCTGGCTGTGCCCTGGTCTGAATGATGGGGATCTCTGGTATCTGGGTGAAAAAGATCCCTGGTAAAAGGGCCGAAAGGATCCCCTCCAAAAGGACTGAGCGTTTCTAGGATCTGACTTCTGAAAAAGGGAAGGAAGAATTTTCTTTTTGTTACGGGTTTCAATTAGTAGCAGATCAAGGGAAGGGCCAAACAGTCTGTCTCCCACAATAGGGGATGAAGCCAGCTTGCATTTGTGCTTAAAGTCCGCTTGCCAATGTTTTAACCATAGCAAGCATCGCACTGTGACATGTGAAGCAATGGCCCTGGCTGAAAACTTGACTGCATGATAAGTTGCGTCAGCTGAGAATTCAGCAGCTGCTATAAGTTTAGTAATATCTTGGTGTGCTCTAAGGTTAGAATTAGGGACATGTTCCCATAAGAGGCGGAGCCATCTGAGAGAAGAATGGTGAAGACGGAGGCGGCCATGGCTGCTCTGATGGCCCACGTATCAGATTGATGGGCTCTGCGTAGGGCTAGCTCGGCCTGTTTTTCCTCCGTCTTTAATGCCTCCAGCACATCACTGGGAATGGAGGACGCTAATCCCACTATAGGTTGATCTACCTCGGGAGTATTCAATAATTTTGAGAAATCGGGAGCCAAATTGAAATATTTCCTGTCATATCCAGCGGGGGCTGGGTACACCGCTGCAGAGGCCCACTGTTTCTGTACCAGGTCTGAAAACATGGGAGGAACTGGGATCACCTCTGCTTCAACTACTGGTTGGTTGAAAATTAGATCCTCTGGTCCCTCTTCCGAAGGAGTTGAAGTGGTAGAAGGGGTCGACTTGTTTAGGCGTGCAATATTTTTTGCCTTAAACAAGAGAGATCTGAAAAGTTGTGGGCAGAATAAGCCTGTAAAAACAGGTTGGTCAGGAACAAGGCCCTCATCCTCAGACATTCCCCTTTCTAAGGGGTTTGCTTCTGACAGGGGCTCGCTGTCATGTATCGATCCTGATTCAGTATCTTCCATTTGATCAGTTTGATCCACTTCCTCCTCCTCCTCCTCCTCCTCCTTCTCCTCTTCCTCCTCCATTGGCCCTTGGGGGGGGGACCTCCCCTTGTAAATGTACCTGGGCATGGTGCTGCTCCGACCTGGTCAATGACCTCAGCGATTGGGAATCATGATCGGTGATCACAGGATATTCCCTGGTCATAACTGCGTGTTGAAGACCTGCTGCGATTCCCTGGCGGATTGCCAGCTCCATCCAGGCCTTCATCCTCTCTGGAACTTCCTCTGTAAGACTATTGTCCTGATGAAGACCGGCAGCCGTCGAAGTGAATGTGGCTTTGGGAGCCCTTCGCATGGTCGGTGTCCCAGATACTTGGACCTGTTGGCCTTGGGGAGCCAAGCTGCACCTGGATGAGAGGGAGAGCTCTAGGGGAAGAGGAGGGTGGGAAGAGGTAGACGGACCTGGGCTGGAGGAGGGGAAGTCCTGTGAGACCTTGTGCGCCTCATGTGCACTTATCTATCTGTTTGTGTAAAGCATTATGGCGCCCGATGGCGTCCTTTTCTGAAATTTTAGAATTCCGTTTAGCCTGCTTAGGTTTGTGCTGAGATTTGGCTTTGACCTTCAAGGATGAGGTCTGAGAGCTGCTACCGTCTGCCATTTCGATTGAAAATGGAATTGCAGTATGCTTGTTATACAATGCAATACTGTGAAGGCGGTTGGCACACCCAGGGCCTGATCTGAGGACAGACTGGTTGCCCTGATGATGTTTTTATTGCCCCCTTTCCTCCTTTTTTTTGGGGGGGGGGAAATAATGCCTATCTAAAATGAGTCATATCTCAGTAATAATATTTTATTGATATTAAAATATTATACTGAAGAGAAAATTATTATTGTTGTTTGTTGTTGTTATTATTATTATTATTACCACTAATATATGTGTGTGTGTGTATGTGTATGTGTATATATAGCAATATGCATATGAGTGTTAATTAAGTGGCACGATGTTACGTGCTGAGAAACCAAACAGCCAAATTGAGAATGCCTAAAGGCCCTGATTGATAAGGATAGAGACCTTCAACAGCTTCCCTGCACAGGCAGACACAGGCCTAGGTGCTCGCTGTTGTACCGCTGGATTGATTGGGCTGTCAGGGTTAAGCCAACAATTTAACCGTAAGAATAGCCTCGAATGTAGAAAAAGACCAAGACAAGGGTATAATGGTCGCCAGTATTTCCGAAGGGAACCTCTGCTTGGAACAGAGCTACCTCACACAGCACGAAATGGAATACAGGCGCGTGGCCATGAGGTCTTGTAAGAAAAGATGGCTTCCGGCTGTTAATCTTTTGGCGCGCTCCCCAGCAGCAAACTCCCGCCGTATAAAGGAATAGCCTCTGATGGCTTTTCCTATGAGGCTAAACAGCGGGGAAGGGTGGAAGGTACTAAGTATTTGAATCCTCCACCCCAAATGGCATTCAGAGGGGGAAGGAAAGCGATACGACTCTGTTGAGAGCAAAGAGCTCACGCTGCTGTTCGGGTAAAGAAACGCTGTGGCAATCAGTTGGAATGGCAGGGGTAGAAAGATCGGTTGTGGGGAGGGGGCGCGGAGCAGTGCTGAAGCCTCCCGCTGCTTTGGGGCATGAAATGGCGCTTCCCTGAAATGCGAGTGATCTCTGCAATGCGAGCCAACTTCAAGAAATTGCAATGGGATTAGAAGGCTAAAGTATTCTAAAGACAAGCTGATTAACCTTTAAACCTGCTAGCAAGGAAAGAATTTTTCCTGTTTCGGCCAAGGAAGAATCACAAGCACTGCCTATCTCTCACGAGGCTGAGCCAAGAACTGGGGAATGCTGGGGAGGAGTAACGTGGAGGAGGAGGAGCGTTCCACAAATTAAGCCCAGCCTAGACATGCGGAGACTGAAGCACCTCCCACTACTGGATGCTCTGAACAGCTCATGGGAGAATGGCAAACCACTTCTGAAGAACCTTGCCAAGAAAACTGCAGGGACTAGTCTACGCAGTTCTCTGGGGTCAAAAGTGATTAACATCCCCCCTCCCCCAAAAAAGGCTAGATGATAGCATGAGGATGATCTGATGATGATCTGATGATAGCAACGGCAGAAAAGTATCACTCTTAATTTTCATTTAATGGGATCAAAACAACTATGAACTTTTCTGATTGCTGAATAGGACTTGTATTTCTGCTTTTAATTTGTGCTCCCATCTGTATTGAACGAAGCTGAGGAGCTTCCAAAGCAACCAGTGATATAATGGATAATGCGACTACCATATCTTGCTACAAAAATGTATTAGGATATAATGGTTCTTAAGCTGATACCTTGAATTTGAATTTGAATCCTTTGGAGTCTTAAAAATTTCAAATGATTTTTAAAGTAAATTTCTAGACCTTATTTGAGAATGCAGTGGTCAGTTTATTTCTAAAATATATCAGCCATCCAAATTATTTTTTTCATCTGTCATGAAAAGGGTAACTATATACAGTATGTATAGTTTGGTACAGTATTACGTTGGCATCCATATGACTAAGATACAAATAGGTCAAAATACAGATACGCCTTGAGTCGCCATGTGGGTATAGGGGACAATATAAATTTTCTAAATAAGTAAAATGAAAAAATACCTTGCCTGATTTTTCAATACTTTAATTTCCCAAACTCAGTGAACCACAGAATGACTCATCCTTTAAGCTGATAAAACAAAACAAAAAATTGTGAATTATAAGGAAGTGTTTTGATGTGGCATTTGTTTATCAGCTGCCTGGAGAGATAAATACAGAAACAGAGGTACTAGAGGACTTAAAGCCATTTATTCTTTTTCAGTCTTGTTCATTTAGAATAACTTAATTCTGATCCTTATGTAATTTCTCTCTCTCCCTCCCTCCCAGCCCTCTCACACACACCATATTACATTCAAGTAACTTATTAGAAGAAAATTTTATTTTTTAATATTTCAGAAAATGAACTTTTTAAGAATTCCACCCCCCTGCCATGTTTATGGATTGTATTCTTGTCTCACGTTGAATTTGGGGCTGGTGTTCATACTGCAGTCTGAAGAAAAGTACCTGTACAACTGACTCTGTTATTTTCTGACAAAATTGTAAGGGAAATCTGATGGTACTGTAAGGTAGCTCAAGTCTTCACAGAGCTTAGTTTGTGTTTTTAAAAAATCACTTTGCTTGGGTCTGTATGACAAGATTCTTGTGAAGAGAAAGTGAGTGTTCCTTAAAATCATTCAGATCAAATGAATATGAATATATATATATATATATTCATATTATAGCACTTAGCTTTGTTCGGGTATTTTCCCACATCATTGTAGTTGTGCTTTTAAAGTTGTAGCAAAGTTTCGGCAACTTTAAAAGCACAACTACAATGAGGTGGGAAAATACCCGAACAAAGCTGAATGCCATACATACCCGCGAAAACTTAAGAATATGTGTGTGTGTGTGTGTGTGTGTGTGTGTGTGTGTGTGTGTGTGTATATATGTATACGTATATGTATATATATTTGTTAAAATGTACATACTGATCATCCAACAAGACTCAAGGCAGCTTACAAAAATGCAACATTAAAATACCAATATCCCACATTACAGTCACAATACAACAAGAGGCTTCCCCCTTGTTGTAATTTTGCTCTCAAAGGACTTCAGTAAAGCTAGTTTTATTAGCTTTCGGAAAAGCGAGTAGTGTGAATTCTAGTCTTTGGAATGATGTTCCAGAGAAGTGGGGCTGCAGCTGAGAAGGCCTGATCCCTGAAGATGACATTCCACAAGATAAGGATCCCAGAGAGAGCCCACCCTTCCCCATGACCATTTTGAGGGAGGCAGAGTTGCCTTCAAAGTTCATTTCATATGTAAAACCTGATTGGTTCTAGACAATCTTCATCTGAAAGTCACACCGATGCCTTTGTTTGGACAGATACTGGCACAGCACTGCAGCATACGCAATTGCAACTGAAATCACAGGGAATGTGCAAAATCTTCCTCCACCTCATCACCTGGTGTATCACTGGCCTGATGATCTTCTGAGTCCAGACATTGTCCTGCTCTTGACTGTTAGCCCTGAAGAAAGAGTCCGGAGGCTACAGGGACGTGGGATTGAGAAAACAAGAGAAGAGGTTGATTTGGAAGCGAACGATGTCTTCCGTCAAAAGTATGTACTAAAATGCAAAACAAGGTGCCACTATATTCCTTCTTAGCAAATCATGAAAATCTTGCTCTTTTTATGATAAGGAAAAAGTGTATTGGGGGTTGATAATTATGGTAAATATGTATATCTTAGGAAGAGTTGTGTACTGGTTTTGGTGAACAAAAAAACCCTTAGAAGGATGGTGTACATGTGTTACATCGCACTTTGCAGGGTCTGCTGCCTTGGGTGAGGGGTCCTAAAATACCAGGTAGACTAGCTGCAAATAGTAACCACTTCAGTCAGATAAGCCTCTATTTTTAGATGCAATTGTGCTCCATAGTAATTGAAACTGGACTATAGTCCAGTAGCTGGACTCCATAACATATCCAAAGATAGAAAACACAAAAATTAAGCCAAGCTCTGATTCAGATTCTTTTTAATAATTGTGTCTATGCATATGTATAAAACTTCATGAAATCTTTGAATTGATTTGAAGTTAACTGATGCATTCAGTTCTGAGGAGACAATTTGCCTCGCTTTCAGATCGAAGCTTAAAATTAAAGCTTTGCAAGCCCTATAAAAAATCCTTTTCAGACAACCTGGGATGACGTATCAGTTTGCTTAATTTTGGAATAATGGCTATCTGAATCCTTCCAGTGCAGTATTTAAATCACAATTCATAGCGTCTGAAGTCTATACTACACTGGAAGTTTTGTGGTTGGCTCTTAGTGTGAATGCAAAGTTTTTGTACATTTGGTGATGCTTTGTATTTTTTAAAATAGAGTTGAAGAGTCTTACAGAAGAATGGAAAATCCAACATGTCGTATCCTTGATGCCAATCCTCCTAAAGAAGGTGTTGCCAAAGCTGCTCTACATTTGATTAAAAATCACTGTCGTTTCCTATAGCTGTTTGTGTATATACACTATTATTGTCAATAACTGTCGGAATGAAAATTTCCCAAGGAAAACGGATGTTAATATTTTCTGAACAAGTGAGAAGCATAAGGCATGCAAGACAATAAATAGTCTTTCATATGGAAAAGCTAATATTTAAAATATGTAATCATACTGAAATGTACTTCTGCGACAGGAATGCAAAATATATACATGATACAAACGTTGATTGTATTGGCACTAAATTTGTGTAGATTTTCCAAAATATTCTCCTTGTCTGAATTAACTTAGTGACAGTATCACATAGACAGATTATAGTAAGTCTTTAATGAGGTGGGCTTATCAAAAGGTAGAATAATTAAGGACTTGAACATGGTCAATGGAGATAAAATTCTGAACTGAAGTGAAAAATAAATGGTGTCTAGGAGTCCTTTTGCGTCCTTCCATTTTCTTGCTATATTTGTTGAAAATGCTTCACACTGCAGGAAGGAGAAATGAGGAGAGGAGGTTTACATTTTAAAAGGAAGAATATGTGTGGAGGAATAGCTGTGCAACGTTTCAGATCAGTTCTAGTGTACTATGAAGATGTTGTGTGATTTCAGTTTCAAATAAGAGGATTGATTATTACTAGATAATTATTACTAGATAACCTGTGATAGATAACCTGTGGCCTGTTGGGTCATTGTTTCAGAGATAAAACGAAGAAACCTAAACAGAAACAGAAGGGCCACAAGTGGAGGAGACATGTTACCCTATTTAAAAGAGTGGCAGAATATAAATGTGCAGGAAAGATAATAAAAGTAGGTGCCTGGAATACCTTATAGAGGGATTCTACTGAGGGCACTCGTGTCTTGGATGATTTCTTTTAATAGAGCAAACTCAGACTGCCAGTGTCCCTTTAATCAGTTTCCACCATAAACATTCCAGAGTTTATAAATGAACAAGGTTAACAGTTGTGCTGTATTGTTAACAAGGTAATTAACATAGCAACCCTATATTTTACATTGAGCCTGTAGACTCAGTGGGAGTTACAGATAGTTTTTGTTTAGTGACTTTGCAGATATCACAGTGATGGAGAAATAACTTTACAATCAGTCCTCACATTTATGACCTTTAACAGGTGTGTAAAGCAAATGAAAGCTGAAATAAGATCACAAACACAGGTTCCAGTTTCACTTATCTTGATAACTGAGTTGCCAATGAAAATTGGTTGCTAAACAAGAGCATCTGCACTTTTTTGACCGGTCATATATAGAATTGACATCACAATCCAATTTCAATTCTAAGCTTAGCAATTCTTGATGGAATGGGTCCTGTGGAATGGAAATGGCTGTCACGATTCATAAAATTAGCTTAGCGTAGAACATAAAGGGAAGGGGTCATGTACATGTGAAAGGTTATCTTTGAATTTATATAAATTTGCAGTTAAGCCCACTAGAGGGCAGGCGAGAACTAGGCATCTCAGGATTTATAATTCAGGTAGCTGTCTTTTAACAAATATTTTTTTCCCTCCCTCTGGAGGGTAAATGACAAGAGTTAAAGGGTTCAGATGTACCAGAAATATCACATTCACTGTAGGACTCTGGGTCATGCTACCAAACAGGATGATGAGCCTGGCACAATTCTGGGAAGATTTCCCCCCAAAGAAAATATGCTTGGCTGAGAAGCTTAGGCGTATTCTGTGCCAGGTTTCTAAAATGAAATACTCTGACCTGAAAGCATTTCCTTTTAGTCTGTGTTTTGCTCAAACGCCACATAATTATAATTAGTAAACAAAAAAACAACATGCAAAATACTGGAAATTATTACAGCCACCGTGTTCTTTTTTGAGTCTTGTACCAATTTCAAAACCTCATGCACACTCTTGAAAGATTTTTTTTGGTCAACATTTTTTTTAAACAGATCATACATTCCAATGACTTGAACAATGGTAATGGTTAAGGTTTGGTGGTCTCACGGTCCGCAGAAGTCTTTGTGGTTTACAGTCGGCTGTAGCAATAGAAAGTCATTTGCCAAGGCCTTCACTCAGCTCTGGAAATAAATACTGTAGGTATTTAAGGTAAATAGACCCTCCAATCTAAAATATCTGAACTTGGAATGGTTTACACTTTTCAGTATTAATGCTGATAATTAATGACAACATTAAAGCTGAGCTGGCCCAGCAAACTGGTCCTATTGTGGTCAGCCTCCTAGAAGCCTATCAAAAAGGCATATGTGCAGACTCTCTGAGCTTAGTTGTTTCCTTGCAGGTTCAGAGAGTACCAAGGAGCTCTAATTTCAACCCTGAACTCCAAATATTATCCTTTAGCAGTAGATATCAGTGCATTAGTGCCCTTCCACCTACATTTTCTGGAAACTGGAATTGAGAGCTATGTGGCCTTTAACTTTAGATGATAACCATTTTTTTGGCTTTTGAAACTATCCAGGTCATCCACACATTCCATTACATTTTATGATCAAACACTCTCCAGCAAGACCTTACCAGCCATCTTTTTCCTGATTTTTTCTTTCTTTCATCTGCACAAAGTTACACTTTAAAAATCTAATTTTTGGTTGGAGGGGAGATCATAACAAGTTGAGGTCCAAAAAAGATACCAGAAGTGGGTGAAACCGTTTGAAGACCACCTTTGATTTCCAGTAGCTTTAAGATCTTAAAGCTATTGGAACCTTCAGGAGTTTTGTTCCAGAAGGCTCTGTTGTCTGAGATTCCTTAAGATTAGCATGCCCCAATTTGTGGCCTGTACCTTTCCTCAATTTCTGGGGTGTGCAGAGAAAAGAGGTCTTCCTCTTAGACAGCATTGCTCATTTGATTAGTTCTTCTTTTCGACTAGAGAAAATTCACCTGATTGGTCCAAAGCAATTGCTCTTTGGATCCTTCCTGCTTCTCAGGTATATTCTGCCTCAAGTCTTAACCGTCTTGTCTGGGGTCAGAAACCTAGCAACGTTGGACTTGGTTAGTACTGGAATGGGAGACCACCAGAAATTATTGAAAGTTTTATGCTAGGATTAGGAAGTTAAATATCCTCATAGAAAGTGACCAAATACCTAGACACCATTGTTTGCAAAATGGCATAATTGTGTCTACAAATCATCAGAAATAGAGCTTACAAGAGCATCTTTATATTGTTGGATAGGAATGTGAAAATCCCGTTTAATAGTCATCTTCAATATAGAGCCCTCTGGATGTATTCAAACAACATTTCCCAGTGCCTCACACAACTTCGGCGTATCCGAAGTGCTACCAAATTGTAATTATGTGAGAAAGGAGATAATTTAAACACTGTATTTAATTTCTATCAAATGTTGGTTTTATGCTGGCATGTTAGTCTAAAGCCAGATGTGACCCTTAATCTCACGTGCAAAAGACATTTGACTAAAGAGAAAGGAAGAGGCATAATCAGAGGTGTGAACATGGAAAAAAAGTCAGGTGAGTTGCCTAAATGCCACTATTATGAAATATCAACACACACACACGCACACACACACACACACACACACACACAAACATTTTATTTTATTTCTCCCCGCCATTTCAAAGTTGGTCTTCATTTGCATCTCTACATACAAATTACACTGTGCAGATATATGCACATTGCTATAGGGGACCTATGCCTGTTTCAAACACCTAGCTTTTCATAGGCATATATGCAGACTATATTCAAATTTTCGTAGGCATGGGTAATAGTTAAGTTAATAGACCTGTTGGTTTATATGTGGAAATCTTTTATCTTCTGCTGAATTCTCATTTAAAGACTTCTATAGCAGCCTTTTCTTCTCCATTCCCATTATCAACTAGTTCTATTTCTATTTTTAAAAAATTCAGCCTGGAGAAATAAAGATCCTTGGAACTCTTAAACTATATAGTAGCAGGTCCATTCATGTGACATTGTAATATAAAAAGCTCTGGGTCTCTGATGTATTTTATTTTAATAGGTTTTGCTTATACTGGTATAATAATAAGGGGTGTGGCAAATTATTCCGCCTCCCAATGGACAATCAAATGTCTCTGTTGACTGCATCTTGAGATATATACCAGAGGATCTGCTGTTTTTAAAGTATTTGTGAATGCCTTAAAGCATTTTTTTAACCAGATTGGTTCATTAAGGAAAATGTGTGTGCTCCATAATAATTTAATCCTGGAAGAGTTTTCTTTCTCTCTGGCTAGGAATTTGTTCTTTCTTGACCTAGAATTTTGTTCTGGTGTAAAATACTACAAATGGGTTGTTATTTTATTCTTTGAAAGATGTGATGTGAAAGGACCTAAAGCTCGCTGGCAGCTTGGTAGTTAGTTCAGATTGCCTGCTTGCTTGCCTGATTGATTGATCGGCTGACTTAATATGTGATATGAAGTCAGTATTGACTTTTAATGACACTATTTTCTCTGCTTCAATCTATCCCTAATGTGGCCTTCAAGCAGAGGTGGGATGCTGCCGGTTCGGACCGGTTTGCCTGTACCGGTAGTTCCGACCACCGGCTGGACCCACCCATCCAACCCAGTGCTATCTCACTCTCTGGCTCGCTTGCCCCGCCCATGCAGGTCAGCTGATTTCCATGCCTTGCCTGATCTACTCACTGTGGCTGCCCAAGAAGGTGTGCTGGAAGTTGCGTGCATTAAATTGCCATGTGTTTGAAGTCGTGCACGTGTGAATTACATGTGTGCGCATGCGCTCACATTTTTGGTTCTGTACTAGGCGAACCGGTTAAATTATGTGAAGCCCACCTCTGCCTTCAAGTGTCCCAGTGGTGCACCGATTGCCACTGTGGATCATCCTCTTCTCTTTCCATCCACTCTTACCAGCACTACAGTTTACTCCAGACAGCTAGGTCTTTGTTCACATAATGTATCTGAAGTAGAATAATTGAAAAGTCTTGAGTTGATTTCTTTGATGATCCATTTGTTTGTCTTCTTGGTTACCTATGGTCTTCTCAAGAGTCTTCTCTAACACCTGTATTCAAAAGCATCAATGCTCAAACAACAAGCTCAGACAGCACCGAGGATTCCCTAGAACTGTCATGTAAACAAAAAAAGAGGATGTCCCTGACTCTCAAGGTTGGGGAAACAACACACATTCAGTTGACTTGAAAAAAATGGGGGCCAAGGGCCCAGAGTTTATTTTTATAACAGCTATATTTATATGTCTTGATTTCTGGGTTCTACCGGATGTAGATCTTTTTCTCATATATAATCTTTCTGATCTACAATAACACAACTTATTTTAGCAGTGCCATATCAGTAAAGGTTCTGCTGTAAGCCGGTTCCTGAATATGGCATTGGACATCTAAGTGTTAAGATTTATTGCTTTGTCTCCTGTGATACCTGATGGGCCCCCAAACATTGATACTAGAGAACAAATGTTCAAATGTTTGTTTGGACTTAAGCTGGTATCTTCTGGAAAGTCAGAAGAATCACGGAAAGTTCCCTGGTTAAAAGAAGAAGGAAACAGGCTGTTATACTGAGAAGCCTACAGTCTATTAACAAACCAGGGTGAGAATCAAGAATCAAAAAGCAATTGCATATGCTTGAAAATCTAAACAAAGGCAGGTTTTATTCAAATGTGTGGCACATACATGACATACACAGGACTTTTGTGTCTTTTAGCAAAAGTAGCCATTGGTTGGGCTGCTTACCCTGTGAAGCTATTACAAAAGGACAGTGGACACAAGTCCCACTTCACAAAATGGGCAAGAATATAACCAGACATGGTTTTCATATACTGAATCACATGAAACAATACTGACTAGGGGCCACTCAAGTTGTGTGACCAATATAAACAAACAAACAAAAACAAACAAGCATCTGAAAGTTGAACTCCTGATTCCCTGCTTCGTAACAATGTGGGAATGCACATGTACTGAAAAATAAACAAGTTAAATACACTGCAAGAAGGAAAGTTACCGCATTACTGAAATCAGATGAATAAATTCTGCAAGGATGAAAGTTACAAACGTACAGTACCAAAGTCAAATGAAGAAATTGACTTGCAGGTTTTATCCCATGGGGATTCCTGGTTGAGCCTTCTCTGTAGCCATTCTTAATCTTGGAAATGTGTTCCTGGGTGAAGCTTTTTTGGCTTTTAAACAAGCTCTAACGAGGTATTTAGAAACAATCAGGTTTAATATTGTTTTTTTTTTTTACTTGTGTCATCAACTGCCAAGAAATTTTAGTACACTTTAGTATAAAAAGCCTAAATACATAAATACCTTTCTGACAGTGATGGGATTTTTTTTTTTTTTTTTTGCTACCGGTTCTGTGGGCAAAGCAGGGGAAGGTTACTGCCAAATCCCCATTCCCTCTCCACCCCACTAACCTGCTTTCCAGCTCCGTTTTCCTGTGCAGGGAAACAAAAGAAGACCCAGCTGATCAGCTGGGACTCGGGAGGCAGAGAATAGATGGGGGCGGGGCCAGTCAGGGGTTCTCCGAACTACTCAAAATTTCCACTACCAGTTCTTCAGAACTGGTCAGAACCTGCTGAATACCACCTTTGCTTTCTAACTACAGCTGACCATAGTTTCTTATGGGAAAGTTTTAAGAGGCATTCTCCCATTCCAGCCCAGCCTGTGTTTCTACTCCAAGAAGCTTTGGTTTTATTTAACTCAGAGGTGCAGATCCATGATTTTTCTTCCAAAGATCTGGATGGAAGGGAGGGTTGTTCTTAGCATAAATTAGCGTCTGCATTAACGAAGGGATGAATTAGTTCTGACTTTAAAACTTATTCAAATAAGAGAACAAATCACTCTCGCTGTTAGTCAAACAGGAAACACATAATTTACAGCACATTAAATTTCAATCACTGCTTTAAAATGGTTCATGGAAAGTTCAGGGCTTACAACTTAATATAGAAGTGTGTGAAAACGAAGCCAATTCTATATACCAGATAGTCTTGAGTTCTTTTATTTTTTTGGCAGGGGTATTTAAAAAAAAATTCTAGAGAAAAATGCTATTGCTTCGTCGAAAGTGAATCTGACAGGAACTATTTTGGGAAAATATTTCTCATATTTAACTTGGTCTCCATTTGCTGGAGACATTTGGGCACATGAGCTCAAATGCATGGAAGGGAGATGGATGGAAGAAGCAACAAAGTCTTGTTTGTTTATTCATGTAAAAAGTCATCAATGCTTATATAAAATTACACATTGCAATGTAGCAATCCCTTTATAGGTTTGTTGTGTGTTTGTGTTTTCTTGCAGAAAAAAAACATTGATCCACTGGGGACCATATCATCTGCTAATAGACTAAATTTCATTAACTATTAATTTAATGAGAGTTGACATTCAGTTAATCTATTTGTTACTATTTTTTAATTGCATCGTTGTTGCTTCTGCTATTGTGGCCATCCCCAGAAGCATCCTGAGACATCCAGAAGTGAGACCTACGTACTTTGACTTACCATCTGCCTTACGGCAATGGAAGATAAGTCCATTTCTTGGCATGAAGGATCTCTACTCTGCTTGTATAATAGGGTGTTATGACTCCCCTTCGAAATTCAAACGAACAAAACAGAAAGCAGCCGTTTCACAATTAAATCAAATGGAAAGAAGTCTTACAAGATAACGGCTGGCAGAAACCATAGCATAAATCTTTACTCTGTCCGGCAAACCAGTCCTGGCAATAAATCCTCAGCCTCAGAGCTCTTTGCTGTAACGTCCTCACTCAAATAGTCATTTTGTTCCTGGCAAAATGTACCAGCCCAGCTGTGTCCTTTTATACTCATTAAGGCAACGTGCTAATTTACTGACTTGCCCTTCTCATTTGCTCCAGCTGATTTTGCCTTTTCAACCGTCTTCTATTTTTTACATTTAACCAGAAATTTTCCAAGTTCTCATCTCCACTAGAAGACTCTCTCAAAACTTCCCTGTCAGCCATTCCCGGCTGTTGATCAGATAAGGAACCAGAGGAGGTCAAAGGTCCTGACAATTCTAATACATCAGGTCTGTCGTCCTTTGTCACGTCCATCTCCTCATCCTGGTTATCAGTCCAATCAGTAAGCCAGGCTGGTTCATATTGTTCTGACATAACCTCTTCACTTGAACTCATATCAATCACAGGAGCTGAATCCAAGCCCGGAGCCACAACAATAGGGTGTGAGATTTAATGTCAATATACAGTTACCTTAAAGCAGGGGTGTCAAACTCAAGGCCTGGGGGCTGGATCCAGCCTGCAGGGTGCTTAGATCTGGCCCATGTGCCACCCTGCAAACAGCGAAGGACTGGTCTGTTGTGCTTCTGCCAGTGAAAACAGAGGCAGGCAGCCCTCCCGAGCTCTGTTTTCACTGGCAAAGGGCTGCAGGAGGCCTTTGTAGCCAAAAATGGAGCTTGGGAGCCCATTTTCGCTGGCAGAGTGCTCAGGCCACCACAGGCGCCCCCAACACGAGTGATGTTGAGTTGGCCATACCCACCCTGGCCCCCACCCCCTTAGGTCAAACACAACCCTGATGTGGCCCTCAATGAAATCGAGTTTGACACCCCTGCCTCAAAGGAAACCAAATGGAGATAACATGTGCTGGATAATAGAAGTAGCTGTTTTGCTTTAGATCTCGTTGTGCTAATGAAATCCCTGTTCTTGCCTTGGATCCTCCTTCCTACACTACCTGGGGAAATTGTTTTAATTCTGTAATTTATAAAAGATGTGGGAAGAACTACAAGAGACCACCCAGGGATGCCAATTGCTGGAAGATCAGAAATAAACTTTTTAACCAAATAATTGGTGGTTTACATTAATATCAATAGCATTTAGGCTATTAGACTTATTAGCACTTAGAGTATTAGACTTATATACCACTTCGCAGCGCTTTACAGTAATTTCTGAGTGGTTTACAGAGTCAGCATATTGCCTCCAACAATATAGGTCCTGATTTTATGGATCTTGGAAGAATGGAAGGCTGAGTCAACCATGAGTCGGTTAGGATTGAACTCCTGGTAGTGGCAGAGTCAGCCTAACCATGTACCCCCACATGGGATAGAAGTAGGAATAGAAGCCAGGAGCAAAACCCGCCCGTCCCTAACTTATTCCATCTCTAACTGCCAATCATAAACAGTTTGGGACATTTTAAAAAGTGGGTATGGTTTGCTGTGCCAGAGGCCTTCCACTCCTATTTCCATCTTTGGAATTGTGTTTGTGGGGGTGGGGGTGGGGGGGAGCAAAAGAGAATGAGAGTCCAAAATCAGCCTGAAAAAAGCAATTTATTTTATGTTATTTATTAATCAAAATTATAGACCACCTTACTTATAATTTGCAACTTTACACACCTGACAAGATTTAAAATAAAAATGTAATATTAGAAGTTTTAAAATTTAAAATTAGGGAAACCCCAATGTTTCCTTTTCCAACTTTCATTGTAGAAAGTAAAATGCCACTTGAAACTTTGCTACTAAATTTCACCACAATTTCTATGTGACAAAAGGTCACCAATAGTGTTTTGGTGGGTGTGGACACGTTAATTTTCATCCCTGGATTAGAATCACAAATATATTTATTTTACACCATGAGCTTACAGCCATAAGGGGTAAAAGCTGGGTATATAAACATAAGCTTCTTGGGAAATTGAATTTTGTTCTAATATAACAGCCTGTAACCTGCAAGTCTATTGAATTATGGCCTGCATGCTTCCCTCTTTACATTGCCCTGGAGGTGATCTTCCACTTTGAGAGGACCTCTCATCGCTGTGTATGTGTATGCTTGTGTGCAACATCATGATTTACATCTTGCGTGCATACAGGCTAGGATGTTTGGCATTTATTTGAAGGGCATCACACAGCTATAGATTAGATATGGTTTCAAAATTGGGAGCATCTCCAAAATCTTACTCTTGCAATTCTACATTAATGCAGCTTAACATGCATCAGATCATTTTACTGCAAATGTGTTAATGCAATATGCATTCGATGTCATCTTTTGATGTGATTTTTGTGCCTGGCTAAAGATATTTTTCAGCTGACATAAAATAAGCTTTACTGCAAATGTGTTAATGCAATATGCATTCGATGTCATCTTTTAATGTGATTTTTGTGCCCGGCTAAAGATTTTCTTCAGCTGACATAAAAAAAAAAGCTTGGGTAAAGGATTTGATTGGGTCCCTGAATTCGAACACACTTAGAACTTCGATGCACGTAGCTTCCCATATTTCTTCAATCCTTTTTGAAGAACGTCGCTAATTTAACTCAGTTTTGTCAAAGTGAGAAAGACAACATAGGTTTAACCAGTTTGGGGGCTCTAGCAGTATCTGCAGCCATTCCATAGCCAAAAGAAGAGACTTCTACAGGTAGTCCTCAACTTACAACAGTTCATTTAATGACCATTCGAAGTTACAATCGCACTGTAAAAAGCGACTGATGACTGGTTTTCATACTTACAACCATTGCAGCATCCTCCATGGTCATGTGATCAAAATTCAGCTGCTTGGCAACCGGCTCATATTTATAAAGGTTGCCATGTTCGGGGGTCATGTGATCCCCTTTTGCTGACAAGCAAAGTCAATGGAGAAGCCAGAGCCACGTGTCGGGCTCCGTTGGTGCTGATAGATAAACTGAGCCCATCAGCATGTTTTCAAGAGCTGCTGAAGCCTGAAATTATATACTTCCGGGATTGTTTAGCTGTGTCAGATGCATCATTGGCAGAGCGGAATGGTCGACAGTGACGAGAAGGGGAATCCGGAAAACCCCCTGTTGTGTTCCCTGACTAACTACAGTCCCCAATCTGGTCTGCATTTCTGGCGGGAGCGCCAATCACTCCCATTGGTTGATGCAGTTTGACAGCTGGCTATAAAAGGAGCTGTCAAACGGCATCAGCTGTTGCCGCCAGCTGGCTGCCAGCCCAGCCTCGGCAGCCGCGGCAACCCGTTATGCTTCGAATAAAGCAATGTTAGCTTTCAGTTCCGTGTCTGCCTTGTGTGTCCGCCGGTTACACAACACTGGCGACGAGGGTGGGATGCACAAATGAGAGGCAACCGGACTGAAACAGCCGAGCAAAGTCACTATTAAAAAAGAGCCGAAGCCACTGAGAGCTGAAAGTCACGAGCCGCAGATGACCTCTGTGTGCACGAAGTTTAAAAAAACCTCCCTTGCTGAGGAGAAAAACGCTGCCCGCCAGGCACTGCTGCTGGCGCTACCGAGAGCGCGAAGTTCAAAGCCTCCCTTGCTGAGGAGACAGACGCCCCGCCAGGCACTGCCGCTGGCGCTACCGAGAGCGCGAAGTTCAAAGCCTCCTCGCTAAGGAGATGGATGCTGCCCACAGGCACTACTGCCACCATTTCCAAAAGCCGCCAAGACAAGCCGGTCTACCCACTGAGAGCCGATCTATCTACCGAATGCCGAGACGAGCCGGTCTACCCCTCGAGAGCCAATCTATCCGCCAAAGGCCGAGACGAGCCGGTCTACCGCCCGAGAGCCAATCTATCCGCCGAAGGCCGAGATGAGCCGGTCTACCCCACCCCCAGAGCCGATCTATCCGCTGAAGGCCAAGACGAGCCGGCCTACCCAGCCGTCGACAACGATCCCCAGCCAAGCGGCCCGGTCTACCTGTCAAACCCCAAGAGGCCGATCTACCCAGCAAACTGCATCCAGCCTATCCGACAAACGCAAAAGGGCCCAGTCTACTCAGCCAATGGCTAGAGCCTGGTCTACCAACGAAGCGCTTGGACTCCCGACCAAATGTCCCGGTCTACCAACAAAACGCTATGGATTCCCGACCAAATGACCCGGTCTACCACTCCAGCCGTACGACACACCCGAAGCAAACCAAATGGGGAAAACCTACCTGGACCACCGCAGGCTCCTGCTGATCGGACTTGCATCCCTGCAGCTGCCCGGATGATCCCGGGGGCAAAGGACTCTATCCCAGCCGGGGATCCCCCGGGACTGGGGCCTATTTGCAGGTCTGCACATGCCCCTAGCCAGGGGGAAGGGGTGTTGTGTTCCCTGACTAACTACAGTCCCCAATCTGGTCCGCATTTCTGGTGGGAGCGCCAATCACTCCCATTGGTTGATGCTGTTTGACAGCTGGCTATAAAAGGAGCTGTCAAACGGCATCAGCTGTTGCCACCAGCTGGCTGCCAGCCCAGCCTCGGCAGCTGCGGCAACCTGTTATGCTTCGAATAAAGCAATGTTAGCCTTCAGTTCCCTGTCTGCCTCGTGTGTCCACCGGCTACACAACACCCCCTGTCCTTTTGCGGTTTTTGGAATTCACTGTAGTGCTGCAATGGGTGATGGGGGCGGGAAATCTGGTTATATAGTTTACTTGCAGTAGGTAGCGTTCGTAGGCGAAAGATAGATTGCAGAGATAGGAAACAATTGACATATTAGGTATAACCGGATGGTGACCTAGAGGGTAATTAAGGGGCTAATCAGGAGTAAGTACAGGAGATAGGAGCGTTTAGGTGGGTGTTGTGGCTCCGGGCTTGGATTCTGCTCCTGTGACTGATATGAGTTCAAGTGAGGAGGACATGGCAGAAAAATATGAGGATGAGGAGATGGATGTGACAAAGGACGACAGACCTGATGTATTAGAATTGTCAGGACCTTTGACCTCCTCTGGTTCCTCATCTGATCAACAGCCGGGAATGGCTGACAGGGAAGTTTTGAGAGAGTCTTCTACTGGAGATGAGAACTTGGAAAATTTGTGGTTAAATGTAAGGAATAGAAGACGGCTGAGAAGGCAAAATCAGCTGGAGCGAAGGAAGAGAGCGAGTCAGTAAATTAGCACGTTGCCTCAATGAGTATAAAAGGACACAGCTGGGCTGGTACATTTTGCCAGGAACAAAGTGACTTATTTGAGTGAGGACATTACAGCAAGAAGCTCTGAGACTGGAGATTTATTGCCAGGACTGGTTTGCCGGACAGAGTAAAGATTTATGCTGTGGATTGAGGTTTCTGCCAGCCGTTATCTTGTAAGACTTCTTTCCGTTTGATTTAATTGTGAAACGGCTGCTTTCTGTTTTGTTCGTTTGAATTTTGAAGGGGAGTCATAACAGGTGGGTGTGTTTATACCTTAAAATAGCATTGGAAGGCAGAAGCTTCCAGTGCTAAACTAGACCGGATTGTATGCCGTTCTTGCCAGATGGGAAGTTTGTTGTTTGACATTAAACACCTTGAAACCTGATTTCTGCTGTTGTATGGTGGGTTTTGTGTAAATCTTTCAGAAGACTGGCTGAGGCCATGTAACAACCACATTACTAACTTAGGAACTGCAGTGATTCACTTAACACCAGTGGCAAGAAAGCTCATCAAATGATGTAAAACTCAGTTAACTCTTTCACTTAGCAACATAAATTTTGGGCTCAATTGTGTTCATGAGTCGAGGTCTACCTGTATTTTATCTGTGCAGTTAAATTAGTGACATGCAGAGAAGGTGTATCCTGGATGGAAACTGATTGCTGTATCATTTCTTCACTGTAGTTTCAGAACGTGGTGACAGAAACACTGTCAAAAAGGGGGCCCAGTGGCAAATCAAACCTACAGCATCATTATTTCAGACCTTCAACCACTGCAGCTGACAAGTAATGCTTGCAGTGTTCTGCAGCTCTTTTTTTCCTCTTGCATCCATCACATTTATGGCCTCTTCTAGTGCCAAGCTGCTCAGAGCTATGTACGCTCTCTTGCTTTCACGCGCTCCATATCTATGCTTCCCATCCAAGCAGCTTAAATGGCCAGACCAGCTTACCCTTAGCAATAGAAGGCCATCAAATAATTTTTGAGCATTGTCCCTGCCCTACGTTGTATTGCCTTTACTTGAAGCGCAAAGGGTTGTTCCTTTCTTTTTTCTTACTGGGAAGATACAATCCCATACAAATCTCACACCTCTCACACAAATGAAATGGTCGCATAGCTTCACAGAAGTTCAGGACCTGCCGATCTGTCAAATATCATCCTGTGGTACTTGTGGCTCAGCTGGGAATACATCCAGCCGAATTCCTTGATTGAGATGGCTATATTTTAATGTAGAGCCTCCTTGGGTTTCTTCATCACTTCTGTTATTTTCTTTAACATGGTATTCTAAAGAGGTGTGAATTCTATTCCCAAAATGAAAGTCAATAAAAACAAACCTTGTTGCTGGTTCTCCTGTTGAACTTTTCATTGGATTGTTACCAACATCATCGCTTCTGAAAGCATCTTGCTTTGAGGATTTCACTGAGCTCAGGAACCTAAAACCAGCCCTAGTCTAAGAAAAGTAAAATGAGCAAAAATAAAAGTAACCTAAAATACAACAGTATTTGGGTAAAAGGACAATTTGAATGTTTTTTAAGTCAAGGCAGGATATCTATTTGCCCTCTCCTGATTCAAAAACCTCTGTAAGCTCAGTGTCCATTATGTAATTGAGTAGCCCTTGGCTATCCCAATTGATCCAGACTAGTGATGATGCTTTCTCTTCTGAATAAATCTATAGTATTTATTTGTCAACCTTATTCCAATTTTCACTTGACTCAGTCTAACCTAATCTTCATTCAGCTAATTTATTTATTAGCCGAATGAAGCTTATTATTATTTTTGTTTCCCTTATCTTATCCTGGCCTTGTCCTTCTTTTCACAATGGACACATTTTTTTTTTCTTTTAATGAATGCATTGGGGTGGACTTGAGGCGACTGAATGGAGCTGAGCCTTTACTGGCTGATGACCATCCTGGGGCCTAGGCGAGCTCACAGCAAATATATTCTCTCCTCAGAGGGAGAAATATCTGCTGCCAGCTCGGATTGAACTCACAGCCTCCCGATCATGAGGTGAGAGCTCCACCTCTAGGCCATTATGCAGCTTCACACAACAGACACATACTATTCCCAATTTTCTTTTCTTAAAAAAAAAAGATTTTTTTTTTTATTTTCTTCAATTTGAACTTTGATTTTTCTACTATTATAAATAATAGAGTTGTATGGCAGTTCTCTTTTGTTACCGTTTTATGCAGGATTCTTCCCATACTGTCCCTTTTTAACCTAGTAAGGGAGGTGTAAGTTTGTGTGTGTCTATGTATTTCAATACAGTAGCCACAATCCCAGGTGAAAGAGACTGGATCAAGTCTTGTCAAATTGCCTTTGCCCACGATCCTGAGAATTTCAGAAAGTGCTGGAAGTAAGCAAATCAGACAGAAACTACAACCAAACACTTGGCTGAAGTAATGAATCCCACCAACGCCCCAAAAAACCCTACACTTCTTGTTTTAACAATTGTGTTGTCCCCTAATAATTAATTGTCTGGTTTTTCTGTCCATTTCATCCTGGGGAAAATGAAAAAAAAAACAAAAACAGGGGGAAGGACTCAGATTTTTTTTAAAAAGAAAGAAATTGGAATACCTTTGCACTAATTTCTGTGGAATTTAATGTACTTTGTCTCTCCATATTCTTTCATTTTCCTGCAGTGTTTCATGTTCCGTTTTAGATAGCACTTACTGCATATAGTTTCCCAGCCTGGGAAGGTAATATTTCTCCTTTTCCCCCACTTCTGAATCATTTCCTATTTCTTCCCCTTAGTATTATTATTTTTTTAAAAAAGTGCAGAGTTCCATTGTTTTCCCAGCTCCCCCACAAGGCGGGAGGGTTTCACCTTCCAGTTGTCAAATAGTGCTTAAGTTATTTGGGCTATTTGGAAGCTGAGGGTGCCACCTTTCCACCTGGTGTGACTGCACCATTTAATTAAAATTTAATTACCTTAAGAACATAATGAATCAGAAATAAAAAGTATTAATTAAAATTAATTATTAATTCAGCCAGGTCTTCCTAGGAGAATGCGGGGACCGCTATTAATAGCATAATACTGGATCTATGCAAATAATATGGCAATTGGCCAGAATTTCATCTATTTGGCTGGGGGCCAAATAGAAGTCTAAAGCAGGACATTTAAAAATGCATGTTTCTAGGGTGTAATTTTCTAAAATGGTATTTCTGCTTTTCTGTACAGGGCAGGCAAATGATAAGATTATAATCAGAAAGAAGACATTCTTTATTCTCCTTAAACAGCTAACTGCTACTTAAACAGCTACTTCCTTTTGCAAAATAATTTTCTTTGAACATCCTCAACCATATGATAAAGAGGCTTCCCTCCCGCTTAAAGGCGTTCATCCCAAAGTGTCAGAATTGTCAGAAACAAAAAAGCAAAATGAAAAGCAGCTCCTACTACAACAAAGGACTATAACACCAGTTCCCTAAGGGCCAAGGAAGGAGTTGTAGTATTGCCACTCAGTAGAGCTGGAACAACTTGGAACAATGGAATAATTACATTCCTCTCTATTTGCATCTAACTACTTACTGTATGGTGTGAACATACTCCGCTCATCTCTTACTTTGTCTTATAGCCTCATGATTCTATCTTCATAAAATCTCTACCTGAGGCACCCAGTGGGGACGATGGGAGCTATAATCAAACACATCTGAAGGGCATCAGGATGTGCATGTGTTTTGCCAAGGAAGGCTGTTGCAAAAGTATGGCTTCTCAGTCAGCCCTTGAATGCAGCTAGCAACACTACAAACCGGATTTCTGTTTTCAGTAAATACGCCTCTGGTTAAAAAGATTAACTAGTGTAATAACCCAGTTCTGGATGACATTTTCTTAAAGAAAGGGAGAAACACGGTGGGTAGAGAAAGGAAAATGGAAAGTTTCTGCAGCAGGACATATTGGGTATCCCAGAACGCTGGGTGCCCTATGTGTGTGGATTTATAAAGAGGGAGGTAGGGATGCCATATTTGGGACTCCAAAAATCTGGACTATTTGATGGCAGAAGCACCTGTAGTTTCTCACTTATTTGGTGTACCAGTTACAGGATCAGTCTAGAAACTGGAAGACAGTGAGTTCTAGTCCCGCCCTAGGCACAAAGCTAGCTGAGTGATCTTGGACTACTCACTTTATCTCAGCCTGAAAAGCAGGCAATGGCTTCTGGATTCACAGCTACTCCAGGAGGTATCAGCACCAGTCTTTGAATGTGTAAATACACAACAACAACAACAACAATAATAATACACCTATATAATATTTTTCTCACTTGTAAGAGTAAGAAAAACACCTCCTTTGCTGCATCATTAAATGCCAGGGTGAGAATGAATTTAGCAATGGCAGCTTATGAACCTACATATTCAGATATATTGTCTTTCCTTGGTACAGACACCAGGGAAAAATGACTGGAGAATGAACGTGATCTTTAGGTCCTACTAAATTACCAGTGCCTCTTTGGGCCATCTCTTCAAAGACAAGAGGAACAGATTGACAGATAGTGAGGAACCACTGAGTTTCCTTCTGGGAAGCTGACAGAAAGCAGGGAAATCTTCCTTCCTTCCTTCCTTCCTTCCTTCCTTCCTTCCTTCCTTCCTTCCTTCCTTCCTTTTTTTCTTTCTTTCTTTCCCAAAGCACCAGAAGGCAAGAAAAGCAATGGATGGAAACTAACCAAGGAGAGAAGCAACCTAGAACTAAGGAGAAATTTCCTGACTGTGAGAACAATCTTGCCTTCAAAAGATGTGGGTGTTTCATCACTAGACACTTTTAAGAAGAGTCTGGACAGACACTTATCTGGAATGGTATAGCATTTCCTGCTTAAGCAGGGAGTTGGACTAGGTCCCTTCCAATTCTGATATTCTATGTCCCTTCCTTCCTTCCTTCCTTCCTTCCTTCCTTCCTTCCTTCCTTCTGTATCTGAAGGCAACCTATCAAAGGTAATTCTAAACAAGGATAGACACCTGCTGCTGTGCTACATGTCATTGGGATTGCTGATTCTCCTGTCCAAAATACTGGAGAAATTGAATGACATTGCCAGGTACCTCTATGTCTCTAGGCCCAAATAAAGTATAAATGTTAGAGCTTATGTGTGCAGAACTGCAGTTGCATTTGTCATTTACTATAGTTTGTTGAGTGTCCCCCAAAACACAATGAAAGAAAAGAAACGAGTAGGAAACCTACCTCAGACGTGAAGATGAATCCACCGGGGGGGAGGGGTTGTCATCCCTTCAATGGAGGATCCAGACAATTTAGGAAAAAACTATTTCCTATTCTTGAACAATGGATTGCAGTGTCCATACATCCTTTATTATAAAGGCTAGCCCTTTATTTCAGAAAGCTGCCGTTCACACTGATTTATTTTTCAAAACTTCATCTTGTCTTTTATTTTGGTCATTTAATTTTTACAACGCTCATAGCTTTTGATGCTTTTGAGATTTTCTTATTGCTGTTGGCTTTTCCTTTACAAACCAAAGTTATAAACATAAACAATTTCATCTTTTATCCTCGTGAATGTCTTTCAGATTTTCCCCTTTTCAGGTTTGGGTCCAGCAAGAAAATATGGTCACCATAACTATGAGGCACCCTTTCATCTTTCAGCTCTTCCCCCAAGCGTTGATTTGCTGCAGTTCTTGCTACAATCCCTTTCTAAGAAGGGACTTCTTTGACTTCAGGAACACTAAGTGAATAGCCCATTGTTAGTTTCCTGCTTCCCCCACGGTCAGAGAGGAAGAAAATTCACTTCTGCCTAGAAGCATCTTCTCTTAATATGAATTCTGGCTCTTTCTGACTTCCTCATGAAAACAAGGCCTTCCTTTCCCTCTCCTTTTTTTTTTCCAGAGACCCTAAAAAGAACGATCAAGTTTGTGGCTCAGGAGCCCTAAGATCAACAGACATATGGGTAGCACCTGGCTGATGTTTGTGATACCCTAGGAGGGTGACTGCCCTAGCTGGGGGAGCGGGAGCTGGGGTACCCCTACTCTGTTTACATAGTCCTGAAGACTGTGTAAACAAAGAAGACGACTCCTTTCCTGCCATTAGAGACAAAATACACACACACACACAGAGTGATACATTTACTGGACCTTTCCTGCTCAGGTTACTATGAAGGAACTTGATGCTGACACTGCCTTTCTCTCCTCTTCTTCAAAATTAAAATCTGGCCAGATTGACAAAAGATGCTGTCACAAAATTGGCCAAAGACGTTTGCTTGATCCACTGTGGGTTTTTTTTCCCCCTCAATTGATTTTTATTTTATATTTTTTATCCCACTTTTAGTATTTTTAAAAATAACTCAAGGCTGCAAACACATCTAATACTTCCTCCTCCTCCTGTTTCCCCCTGAACAACAACCCTGTGAGTGGGGTTGGGTTGAGAGAGTGTGCCTGGCCTAAAATCACCCAGCTGGCTTTCATCCCTAAGGCAGGACTAGAACTCCCAGTCTCCTGCTTTCTAGCCTGGTTCTTTAAACACTAAACCAAACTGGTTCTTCTTTCTTATACATTATATATACATTTTCTTGTGCATTCTCCCCCCAATTCCCCATCAGGCTGAGCCCCGCTCTGAAACTCCTTCTATTCCCCCCCCCCCTGCAAAGAGTAAGCTGTACTAGCAGTAGTAGTGGTTTTTGTCTGGGTTCTTTCTTTTCTGGAAAAATCAAGTTCAAGCAAGCCATTTCCTTTTATCTTTATGCCATCATTTTCTCAACCATCGCTTGTTAAGAGGGTTCTCTGCACTTTGCTGTACCAACAGCATTCCGTCAACACAAGCAATTTCTCTCTGATTGGTCCTTCCCACCCCAGAAGAGGTTGGGTTTTCTTTTCTCTCGAGGGCAGTTTAGCAGCCATTTTGTTCTGCCATACTGCTCATTCTGTAACACATTAAATCAAGGATTTGGTTTTCCAATTCCCTTGCCCTATACTTTTGACATAGGGCAATTTACATAGATTTACAACTTATAATAGTTCATCTAATGACCGTTCAACATTACAGTGGCACCGAAAATAGTGACCTATGACTATTTTTCACACTTATGGCCATTGCAGCATCCCCATGCACATATGATTTATATTCAGATGCTTGACAATTGACTCGTATTTATGATGGTTGCAGTGTTCAGGAGTCGTTTTGCGACCTTCTGACAAAGAAGCAAAGTCAATGGAGGACCCAGATTCACTTAGCAACCATGTTACTAATTTTACAAATGTGGCAAGAAAAGTCGTAAAATGGAACAGATTCACTTAACAACATAAATTTGGGGGTCAACTGTGATCGTAAGCTGAGGATATGTTGATGTTTTTATTTAAAAAAGTAAAAAAGGTTTGTTCTATTGAATGTTGTGTCACATGACTGATCAAACTGTCCCTTTCTCTTTCCCCACTTCTACCAAATGGAAGGTTCCCTCACTTTTCTGAGAGAGACAATTACATTTACTGGCAATATCTGTCAATACAAACCATCTCAGTGTTTATTTTCAGAAGGTTCATTGGACTGCATCATTGACCCAAGACTTTGCATGGTTTCCATCATGTAATGAAGGATAGATGTTCTGGAGGAATTTTTTTTTCCTTACCAGGAAGCTGTGAGTGAGCAAGGATTGTATTATTTTTGTACAAAACTTTTACCTATCAGAAAATCTCTCTCTCTCTCACTCTCTCTTTGCTAGCTTAAGAAAAATGATGACAGGTGGCTTCAGGGCAATTCAGAATACCTGAGTCCAATCCCTTTGCTCTATGTGTGTCAGTAGATGGCAGCATTATCCATATTCTTGCAGGGAGAAACTGCACAAATGTGGATGAAGAATTAATAAGTGGTGTCTAGAAACACTTGATGACTTCTCAGGTTGTGGTTCATAACGTCGTAACCAGATGTTGCTGAAGAAGGATCACCACCAAGGTTCATTTTTTTTTCCTCAGGAAAACGAATCCATATTTTCAAAACAGATTTCCTCCTAAAAAACATCACTAGAGTTTCCATGGGAAAGGGTGGAGAGAGGAGAACATATTTCCACCGGATGACTATCCCAGTTCAAAAGCAAATCTGAACCTCTGTGATCCCATGGTGTTGGTTCTATGAATGAAAACCCAGCCAGTTTATTTCTAGCTCAGCTGTGATAGTTTTCAAATGGCTAAAAGGAAAAAAAAAGCAGTTTTGTTTCTGTGGCTTGTGGCAGTCCATTTCTCTATTTTTCCAAGAACTTTTGCTTCACCATTGATCCTTCTAGCTCACGTTTTTGTTTTTATACTGACCGCTCAGTGGAATTGCTAGGATTATTTTGCATACAGAGAGAAAGTGCAAAACATGGCTTAGCATTGGGAGGTTGACAATTCGCAAACGATTCCAGATCATCTTCAAACTGCTTTCAGGGAATAAAAACAGAGGGGAAAAAAAAACCTTTAGAAAGGATTTTAAAAAAAAATAAAAATAATAATTCATTTGGCAACAAACCACTGATCAATTCAAGGCAATCTGGATGGCTACAATTATGGTATCACAATTGTAAGTAACTTGTTTTCAGGAAGCCACGCAAAGAGTGTACATGTTGGGTTGATACAGATTTGCTAAAATTAAAATGGTGTGCAATCTTGTGATGTACTGTGGACCATTAAAAAAAAGCAGATTACGCGTGGTTGCCTTGGGAAAGGATTCTTCTTGTGCAGCCAAATTTTTAAAGAGGGCCAATTAGTCAAATAACAAGATCCCAAGTCAGGAGATTGCATTAGAGCAGGGCTTTCAAACTCATGGCCCGTGGGCTGGATGCATCACATGCTGGCCAAGCCTATGCCTCGTTTAACAAAAGAGAAAAAAGTCCTGATACATCACTTGACGTCATGAGTTTGACACCCCTGCATTAGAGAAACAATTTCCTTGTTTCCATTTTGACATGCTGGTACATACCAGCCCTGCAAAGTAGTCCAGGTCAGGAAAGAGGCACCACAAAGATTCCTGAAATGCTGTGGTACTGTTATAAGCTATAATAGCAGACTCTTGAAAGCCTGTCAGAGATACAGGCTGAAGGTGCTTATTTCCAGTTCACAGGGTTTAATCATCAGAGTAAACTTTCTATTTTATTCACGGAGTCAGGATGGCACTATGACTTCAGTGAGTTAAAAAAATGCAAAATTAAATACATTCAGAATCTTCTGAGTCTCTTTTCCCCCCCATAGATGTGTTCTTGTCTTTCCTAAGCATTTGTACTGTAACAGTTGTGTGTACAATGGCAAGAGAAAATTAATTTCATATTTTACATTTGAAATAGTATGCATAATTTTTAAAAGTGGTTGTCCAAATGGACAATTAAGTTCAAGCGCTAAAGTATTGTCGCCACCCCGAGCAATAAGGAATACACACACAAAGCAAGACTGCCACTCTCTTTCCTAATCAAGAAGCAACCACTCAATAGCTTATCCTGGACACAACACATGTAAGGCATTAAATTCACCCTGAAATTATTTCACTTGAAATACTGCTTCAAGACATTTTGCTGAGGAATTGTCAAACTATGATCCCTCAAGCAGCAAAGAAAGAAAGAATACGGAAAGACTATCCGTCCACATCTTCATCTGATTTGAAAAGCAGATGTCTGTTTCAGTCACCACTGGATGACACTGTTGCTCTGCTGAGAAGAATAGAAAAAAACCCCTTTGGACAATTAAAAATAAGAAGTAAAAAGCATATATCTCAGATTCCGAAAAATGCTTATGAAATTGAGTGCCCCACGATATCTTGCTAGTCTTTCCATCCTGTTTCATTCTCTTTGCAAGTTTTATTTTTGTAATTTTTCCCTTCATACATTGTTTTGCTTGGGACTGAGATGCTGGAGACCAGTTTTCCAGAACAAGAGTGTGGAAAAATATATATCTCTCTCTCTTTCTCCCTCCCTCCCTCCCTCTGTGTGTGTGTGTGTGTGTGTGTGTATGTATGTATGTATATGTGTATATATATATATATATATATATATATATATATATATATATATATATATATATATATATATATATATATATGTAGTAACTTCAGATGTTGCATAAGGCGGCTTTTCTTACAACCTCACTTAGAAGATTAAAAATAAATTGAAGCATATGTCACTTCAAAGAGGGCAGAAAAAGGACATCTGCATTATTTGGGCGCATTAATGAGAAAGATCTGTTGTGCCTTGATTTGAACTGTATGGGCAAAGATGAGATTGGGACATTTGCAAAGGGAATGCATTTTAAATGATTTTCCAATTTCCTTTAAGAAAAAAAATCTGGGGAAAGGGGAGAAAAACCTGACTTGGATTTCTATCATATTGTTGGTAAACTGTGCTCTCACTGTTTTAACTCTAACAGTTTTACAATGAGAAGGGGAGAAAAAAAAACCATATCAAAGCGATTTTGTAAATATATGAGGGCTGCATTTCACTGGAATAAACAAGAGCAGTGTTCCTGCCTCCGGCTTGGCCTTATCAGCCCAGACCATCTTCACGAATGCAAAGCAACTACCTTTGGCTTTGCGAGATTGTAGAGCTGATGGCCTGTAGTCTTTGGAGCCATCAGCCATCTATTCCTCTCTCTCCCCTCTCCCAACTACCAGTCCTTTCATCGCTGATCAAACTCAGTAAACATGGATGGGAAAAAGCAGCATTTTAAATTCCCCACTCCAAATACAAAGGCCTACCAGTTGTTCATCACTGCTTGTTGTTGATGAAAGAGAAAAGTTTAGTTGAGGGATCACAAAGATTTCAGAGTACTAATGGGTTCTTGTTTCCTCTACTCTTTCTTTAAACATCTGAGCTTTGTGTGGCTAGTTAGGTGCCACTGTGTCATGTCCAAACTCTACCTGGATAAAAGTTTAGCTTCTCAACCTGTCCCTAGCTCCCAACTGTCCATAGTTCTTCCAAAATCAGTTCATTCATTATATCTGTCGTCTCCTCTTCCTCCTGCTTCCCGCTTCATTTTACCAAGCATACTTTTTTCTACTTCAACGTCCACATAAATTCCTAAAATATGTGAACGTTTCATTCTGATTGTTACTTCAAGGGAGTATTTTTTATATGACCCAGGACTGACTGACTGACTGATTCTTCTTGTACTCTGAACAATTATGTTTCTCTTGTTCTTCTCAGTTTCCACTTTTCAGTCATTAATTTCTAATGGAAAGATCTTTGCTTTAACTTATACTGATCTTGTTATCGCTGAAAAGTCCTTACACTTCTTGTTTAAATTTCCCATTGTCTTTCTCTCCAGAAGTAATTTCTGTCCATCTTTATCTACGCCTGAGCCCAAGAAAGCAAAACATGTCTATCATCTTCTCTTCTTTTCCCTCAGCTGTAAGTTCGTCAGCCATGCACATTGATCTTAGTTCGCCTTCTTAATATTTAACATTAATTTTCCAGTTCATAATCGGATCGTAATAACTGAACTCACTTTCCATTTCACACTCTACATTTTTTTTTTTTTTGGTTAAGTTGTGTCGCCTGTCTATCTCAATTCATTAGTGTTTTGGTCTCCAGTTTTGACTCCGACCATCATCTATTTTTAATTCTTTCTTTTTTATATATATTTGCTGTATATGTTAATCACCTAGACATCCGTATCTCATTGTCTTTCATATTCTAAATCATCATGTTCTACCAGTGGTGGTATGCTACTAGTTTGGATTGGTTCGGCCGAACCGGTAATAAAAAAAAAAGCCTCCAATCAGCTGAGAGGAGGAAAAAAGTCTCCAATCAGCTGAGAAGAGGAAAACAAACCTCCAATGATCAGCTGAGAGGATAAAAGACTGAAAAGCACATGGGAGGGGAAGGAGGGCCGCTCCTAGCTTTTCGTTTCTTCATCCTCTCAGCTGATTGGCTTGTTAGGGGTGCATGCGTTGGAGGGGGACACGTGTGCACACACATGCACGTGCAATCACCCACCAAATTGGTAGCGACTAAGGTAGGATCCCACTACTGTGTTCTACCATTTTAGTTCCTACAATAACTTCTTGTTTATTGTAGATTCCTTAGAAGAATAAACAGCTGTTGTGGAACACTCATTAGTTTAAACATCTTCTGCACTCTGGCATGATTTACAAGGAGAGGCTTTTCTGTCATCAATGAAATAAAAATAAACCATTTCCTTCTTGTAATGTCTTCTTCCAGTTGGCTGTCTGATCTCTTACCTTTTCTGAAATTTGCCAGTTCGTTTGGCTGCTGCCTGTAAAACCTTAAGCAAAAACTTGGCTGGTATGAGGAATTAATGCAATAATATGTGTGTGCTCTTGGGACTTCTTATTTCAGCACTGTTTAGGCATATACATTGATTTACAGGCCACATAGTCTTGATCCATGTTTGTTGACATAGCACAATGTTTTTTCTGCTGCTTTAAATAGTTCAATGGCTATTTCATCCAAGCTTGAGGCTTTTCTATTTGACAGCTAGTCTACTATCTATCATACCTTACGGCTCTTGAATACATTCTGTCTCTGCAAATATTTCTATTGTTTTGTAAAGCATGTTTAGAAAAGGTCTAAGTATAACCTTTCTTATTTTCCTTTAATCTCATTTCCTTCAGCTAGATTTCTTTCATGTTTAGTTTTGATTATTATTAACTTAGCTATGAGTGTAATACATTGGACTAGAAACTTGGAGGCAGTGAGTCCTAGTTCCATTTTAAGCACAGAGCCAGCCGGGTGACCTTGGGCCAGTCACTTTGTCTCAGCCCAAGGAAACCACTTCTGGTTTGCCCAGGTAGTCTCCAAGACTCTGACGTGACCAAATGGAAGAAATAACCCACAGCTCTAAACTTTCCTGTGGTTATTTGATTTTCTTTAAAATATTGTTTGTTTTCCATTTTTTTAATTGCTTCTTCATTTGTTGACATTTTTACTTGAACCATCTTTCAATGGCCTTTCTTGCTTGACACTGAAAGTCTATGTTTAGTGGCCAAGTATCTTTCTATTCTCTTTTCCTTTTTCCTCCCCCCTCTTATTTCAGTTTTTACAGTGTTTGTTACCTTTTCCCATAAGTTGCAGGATATTAAATACGTTCCTTACATTCATCTTTCATTGTTTTTCCCTGTTCTCTGGTCTTATTTTCCTGGCACTGGGACATGCGCTCTCTTTAATTTTTAAGTTTGACCTGTACATTTGTAACAATTATACACGATCTTTTCCACTAACCTACATTGGAAGTGTCCATACTAAATGAATTATATTTCTAATCTTTGGATTAGTATTGGATAATCTCTTTGATTCCAGTGTGGTTCACCCAAGGAAGTGCAGTTGCAAAATATTTATTTCCCTGAATCAAATTTGTAGTGATTTTTTTTTCCTTTTCAAAATTGTAAATTTAAGCTGTATTAATCCATCTCCTGCAATATTCTGTTCACCTAATCCTCCATTTCTTCAGCTTTGGCATTCCAATCACCCATTAGTAATCTTAAAGCACTTCTTAGTGTTGACCTTAGCACAGTTTGATTTTTTTATAGAATTTGTCAATATTTTCAGCAGTTGCATTTGATACATTGATGTGTACAGGATGTCAATTGTTCAATAGATTGGTGTAGTGATATCCTAGTATATTACCCTCCATTATCAAGTAGTGATATGGTGTCATGACCTAAATGCAGATAGTCCTCAATTTATGACCACAACTGAGTCCAAAATGTATGTTGCTAAGTGAGAAATTTGTTATGTGAGTTTTACAACTTTTCTTGCCACATTTGTTAGGTGAATCACGGCAGTTCTTAAATTAGTAACACGGTTGTTCAGTGAATCTGGATTCCCCATTGACCTTGCTTGTCCGAAGGTTGCAAAAGGGGATCACATGACTCTGGGACACTGCAACTGTCATAAATGTGAGTCATCTGTCAAGCATCCAAATGTAAATCACATGACCATGGGGATGCTGCAACATAGTCCTAAGTATGAAAAATGGTCATAAGCTCATAAGTGAGATTCAGTCGTACACCCCCCCACCCCTGCTATCAAAATGGATCCTGGGCGCTGCACTGAAATGGAGAAATGGGCAACGAAGTGGCAGGCACGAGAGAAGGAGAAGGCCGCTTTCCCTCATTCTTCTCTTTGCTCCTCCTCCTTCCCTCATGCCGGCTGCTCCATTGCCCATTTCTCCATTCCAGCGCAGCCCTCAGAATTCACTTTGATAGTGGGGTGTGCTTGTGTAATTTAAAAACCAATTTGCCCAGGGTCAGGTTGGCTGTCATAGGAGGCTCATCCCACATGTGTGGTGGAGCTGGAGGACAGAAATAAGCCACATATCCCACGACAGCCAACCTGATCTGGTTGTTAAATTATTTGAATCCCACCACTGGTCATAAGTCACTTTTTTCACTGCTGTTGTAACTTTGAATGGTCACTAAAGGAAATGTTGTAAGTTTATGATTACCTGTATAAAAGTTATATTTATATTTAAGGTGACATGCCCTAAAGTTATAAAAGTATAACTTACAAACATCTGAGGAAATATAGGTTATTCCAATCCATTAATTTCTCTCTTTCCCAAGACTTCAATTTGATATATTTAATTTCTGCTTTAGCTGTCTCAGGTTTACCTATATTCATATCTCTCATATTCCATGTTTTATGTATATATCGCTGTAAAGTCTAGTCACTAATGATGTCAATATTGGCAGAAACGTCTCTGCCAATATTGACATCATTAGTGACCAGACTTTGTGGTACCTTTCATTAGGCCACATCATCATTCCTAGACATACTGAGAGAAAATTTATATTCCTTCACCTTCTCCAGAAAATTGAGAGGCTGGGGTCTCATCCTCTGCCACCCAAAGTTATCAAAAAGTAATAACGGTGTCTATAAAGTTTTCTTGGCAACAGGGCAGAGGTAGCTTGTCACTGCTATCTTCCACATTAGATTTTGGACTTGTTTTCCCTTGATAGGCTGGTACCTGCATACTTATAAGCTCCCACCAGACCTCAGCCCTTTCTGGATTACTTTTAGCTTTTCATTCACTTTTTCAACTTTACCAATAAATGTAGTTCTCCCAGAAGCTCCTGTCAGTGTCATTCTTGGCTAATTCTTGGATAGCACCACATGATTAAATCAGTAATTTAAATGATTGATACAACAGAAGAAGGAGGTTGCAATGTTGAACATCTGAATCTTGAGGTGGCTGTGTATGCAGTTCTTTTATACACACATACATCCATAAACATCCCCTCCACACACGGACAAAATAGGCAGTGTATAATTAATGGGCTTTGTCCACATAAGTACAAAAGCGCTACTATGTCACTCATATAATTAATGGTGGTGCTGGAAGAATAAAACAAGAGAGAGTTATTTTGCATACCTCAGAGCTTCTGCGGAGTAACTTATTATTCTAAATATGAAAGAAATATCGATGGGAAGTACTCTGTAGAAGTAAAGGATAACTAGGCTGGTTTAAAAGTCACTTGTGGGCTTTTTCTGCTGCCACAAAGTCTTTCCCTGCAGCACCAGAAGATAGCTGTAGAGACTACAGTTCTTCTTCTCATTTTAATATAATAGAAGAAAGGGATCCTATATCTTGACTAGAATTGAAGAAATAAGAGTGTCGGTGTCTTGCCATGAAATCGATCTAAATCAGCCCCATTATAGTTTGCAACTGAAACCTGAATGATTTCTTGATGTGCCTCATGGGGAAAAAATATTTTCAGAGCACTTCTCCCATGGCTAACAGATAGACTCCTATAGCATAACCCTCAGCCTAAAAAAAGGCCTAATCTTACAACTGTCCTTATTACACAAAGCTTTTATGAAACTATCATCTTAGTGGAACCAACATAAATTTAATTTAGAGGTCAGTTTGAGTTTACTCCCAAATAAATGATTATAATACTGTATTCCAGATAACAAAATCGATGTGTGATGGTTAACTTTCAAGTTGATTTCTAGAGCAGTGGTCCTCAACCTTTCCAGCTCCACGGACCGGCAATGGCGGCTGCAGGAGTGGAAGGGGATGATTTTGTGATCGCACCTGCCCCTTACACAAATGGTACTTCACATGCTCACCCATTGCTTGCACAACCTGGTTCTCAACAGGCCACTCACCAGTACTGGGCCATGGACCAGGGGGTGGGGACCCCTATTCTAGAGGACCCAAGCATAATGAATTTAGTCAAGATCTAATCCAGTAGCAGACTCTTTTTTTGTCCCTATAGCTAATGTTGTCCATTTTGATCTTGCAGATTACAATACATTGAATATTTTTGGGTGAGGTCCACAATAGAGCATCTTCCCTGGCACTCTTGTGAGCAGGTATTAAAATCTCTACAGTTTGCAGTGCATAGGAGACAATTACTTAAAAATTTACCTCATTTGAGGTGTGACTCAAATTTTCAGCTGAGGTGTTTTATAGGAACATATTTTTTCAACTGCTTTTAAAGCTTTGTTTTAATCTGCAGGCATCACTGCTGTTATGGCTCTTCATGGTAGTTGATTTTTAGTGGTCTAGTAATTGCTTAGAAAGGGAGAACCTGATTCTCTCCTTCCTTTTCTATTGTCAGGCACTTCACGGACAGGGGTTCACAGAGAACAATTGTAATGTCATATACAAATGTCATATGATTTTTGCTACTTCTAACCTTTTTGAAGGGACGTGGTAGCTCAGTGGCTAAGATGCTGAGCTTGTCAATCAGAAAGGTCGGCAGTTTGGCGGTTCGAATCCCTAGCACCATATAATGGAGTGAGTTCCTGTTACTTGTCCCAGCTTCTGCCAACCTAGGAGTTCGAAAGCATGTAAAAATGTGAGTAGAAAAATAGGGGTCACTTTAGTGGGAAGGTAACAGCATTCCATGTGCCTTAGTCATGCCGGCCACATGACTATGGAGATGTCTTCAGACAGCACTGGCTCTTCGGCTTTGTAACGGAGATGAGTACTGCCCCCTAGAGCTGGAAACGACTAGCACGCATGCGCTAGGGGAACCTTTACCTTTATCTAACCTTTTTGAAATCAAACTTTGGGAAAGGAAGTAAAGAAGATGGAGATTCTGCTTGGGGTCCCCTGCCACATTGCCAGACTTAAGCATAGTAAACTTGCAGTGGTGTCCCCATATTTAATTGACAGGATACAAACAATGAAAATAAAGACTCCCAGGATTGAGCGATTTAATTCAGGTAACGATATGGCAACGATATGGAAGAACTGTGTGGTCCTTGGAGCTTGGTTGTTCTCTTGTAGAAATTTCATTACCCAACTAGGTAATATCATGAGTGCTAGAAGTGAGTGGGGTTTGCTCTCTGTTTATATACAAGTGTCTTTCCCTTAAGAAAGAGGTTTACTATTGACTTTTTCTTGAATGTTTTCTCAACTGGCCAGTGTTGCCTACCACTATGAAATGTTCTGGTGATGGTTGGAATTCATCTTTGCACCCGTTGATCTTTTGCATCTTCTGCACCATTGGCACTTCCCTGCTCTAAGGGACAAGAGTCAGAGTCAGAGCAATTCCACATCTAAGCAATTGGTCTCCCTTGCTCTCCCAGCTGTTTTTTTTAAGCCCACTTCAGAAATTCCAGTGGGTTGGCAATAGAGGTGGATGATGTACAGTTCATATTGTAGCCTTAGCCAGACCTGATTGTCCATTCCCCAACCTTTTGCCCTTCACAGGGAAGCCAACTCTCAGTGGCTGATCCTATAGGAACTTGTCTTTTATGCCTGGAGATTGTTTTGGAGATTGTTCCCATCTCGCTAGCCCTCGTGCCTTTCCTTTGCATCCCCATATGTTTGCCCTTTCTTTCTTTCTTTCTTTCTTTCTTTCTTTCTTTCTTTCTTTCTTTCTTTCTTTCTTTCTTTCTTTCTTTCCCTTTCTCCCTCCTTCTCTCTCCCCCTCTTTCTTTCTTTCTTTCTTTCTTTCTTTCTTTCTTTCTTTCTTTCTTTCTTTCTTTCTTTCTTTCTTTCTTTCTTTCCCTTTCTCCCTCCTTCTCTCTCCCTTCCTTCCTTTCTTTCTTTCTTTCTTTCTTTCTTTCTTTCTTTCTTTCTTTCTTTCTTTCTTTCTTTCTTTCTTTCTTTCTTTCTTTCTTTCTTTCTTTCTTTCTTTCCCTTTCAGAATTTCCATAGATCTGATAATTCAAACAAATGGGTTCAGATTAGCCTTTCATTCTTACATTCCTCTATAGTTCCACAGTAAGAAGGAATTGAGAATTCAGCTTCATAGGAACAAAATAGCAGTGTTCCTATATTGCAGATATAATATGTAAGTAAATGAACAAAGGGACTGTTAGCTTAGGAGTACTGTGGGCAGGAGATGGGAAAGCAATGGCAGGATGCTTCATCAACCGGGCAGGAACAGAAAGAGTACAAGGGTTGTATGGCGTATGAACCTCTAGGCTTGAGGATAGTTCATTGACTTAACAGACCATCATTGCATCAGCCTCAAGTTTATAAAATTAGCAAGTGCTCACAATCAGAGAATATAATAACTCAACCCGTCAGAATCAAATGACTGCCCAAGGCAACAACCAGCTGCTGGAAGGGTGGAACATACGAGCCCTTGCAGCCAATTAGAGCTGGGACTGCCACTATATTTTAACAAAATGCCAGAGACAGAGTCCATCTGCACTAAAGCGATTAATGCAATTTGAATCGGAAAACAGAAAAGTTGATTCAAAGCTGGAAAACACAGGTTGGCATAGAAGGAGAAGGAGATGTTCTGTTCCAGCACTAAGGAAGCAGTGAGTGGCCCAATCTTGGTCTGCCCCAAAAGGCTGATGAGAGTTCAGGTTGGAAGACGACAGTTTTGAATCAAAGCTGGGAAATATGGGTACAGGATGCATTTGCAAAGGGTCGAGAGTGGAAGGAGGACAATCTGCTCCATTACTGCATTCAGATAGTGGTCAGTGGATTGGACCATATGGAGGAAGAGCCATGCAGGAAGTACAGGTCTGTCCACAGCCAACAGAGGGACTCTGAACTTTTATCCAGTGGTGGGCTGCTGTTGGTTTGGACTGGCTCGCTTGTACCAGTAGTTACGACCACTGGCTGGGCCCGTCCCCCTGCCCCAGTGCTATCCGATCCCATATATTTGGCTTGGTCACCCCACCCGCAGGTGCTTTCCATGCCTTGCCTGCTCTATTCACCACGTCTGCCGTGCACAGGAAATCCCCTTGCTTTTGAAACGGCACCCGCACTCACATTTTTGGTGAACTGGTTGTTACAGTACGTGCAGCCCACCTCTGCTTTTATCTCCTTGCCTAAAGATTTATTTTACATCCTTCTGCTTAAGATGGCTCCTGTTGGTTGGACCGATATTCTCAATTTTTTTAATACTTCCTCTCTCAGATCAATTTTCTCTCTCTTCTGTCTTTGATCTTTGCAGTTCAGTTAATTATGTCATTCCTCCTCTCCTAACATTCCTTCAAGTGCAGCAGAGAATTAGTCCGTTGTCCTATGAAGCTGAACAAAATGATTTCAGATGTTCTCTGATACTGTATTCCTTCATTGGAAACACCTTCCCTTCCCCAGTTTGCAGGTATTCAGCACTTGTGAAGAGCTTATAAAAACATGTCTGAATGGCTATCCTTAGTCTTTTGGGTCAAATAGAAGGTGGAGCAGGAAACAAGGGAAAGAGTTGACCCTTGTTTGGTGAATGTCCCACACCAGGGGTCTCCAACCTTGGCAACTTTAAGATGTGTGGACTTCTACTTCCAGAATTCCTCATCCAGCAAAGGGATTAGAATTTTGCACCCAGGGTTGGAACCCAAACTCAGTTCCTGTTATGGCTGGCCAGCAATGAGAGGCTCAGAACCATCCATGCTTTGATACAGAAAGTTAAGCGAGATTGCTATTGCTATTATGGGCCATGGTGGCGCAGTGGTTAGAGTGCAGTACTGCAGGCTACTTCTACTGACTTCCATCTGCCTGCAATTTGGCAGTTTGAATCCCACCAGGCTCAAGGTTGACTCAGCCTTCCATCCTTCTGAGGTGGGTAAAATGAGGACCCAGATTGTTGGGGCAATAGGATGATTCTGTAAAACTGCTTAGAGAAGGCTGTAAAGCACCGTGAAGCAGCATATAAGTCTAAGTGCTATTGCTATTGCCCAGCAAGATTATTTTTATTTATTTTTATCCTGCCTTTATTATTTTTAGTAAATGACTCAAGGTGGCAAACATACCTCATACTCCTTCCTCCTCCTATTATCCCTACAACAACAATCCTGAGAGGGAATGACTGACCCAAAGTCACCCAGGTGGGGCTAGAACTCACACTCTCCCATTTTCTGGCCTGGTGCCTTAACCACTAGACCAAATGGCTCTCAAGGTAAAATATTATCTCCCAAATCTTCCAAATTTATAAGATCCCAACTTTGGCCAGAATAATTGGATTATTCTTGTCAGAGATCCTTGTTGACATTTCATGAGTTGTGATTTCCTTTTTCTATCTGTCTTATATTTCTGTTCCTAAAAGGGACAATTTGAAAGAGAAATGCAATTGAAAGATGCATTGCTCTAGTAAAGTCTGCACCCTGATTCATGTAATGATTCAGGATGATGATAGAGTATGCAAGTGCCTGTCAACAGACTGAAAGAACGTTTCACTTGAGATATCCATGCCAACTTTCACTGGCAAACCAAATGACATGTTAAATGTATTCTGCTTTAGTCCCGGTTTTCATTTTTGTTAAAAAAATTTTTTAAGGAAATGACTATCTGGATCAGATTGGAATCACCATATGTAGGGTGAGGAAAGAAATCTTTTTCTACTCAGCTTTCTAAAAACCCTCTTTATTCACACACGGTTCCTTAAAAAAGAAACCACCCAACAACAACACACCAAAGTTAAATCTTTCTATATGCAATAGTCCTGAATTGGTTGAACAGGAAGTTGGGCAAGATAATAGATATGTAAAATGTGTATTATCTAGTTGTTCTGGAATTATGAAAGAAGGAAACTGTAACTGCCATGGTTCCATATGAGTAAGCAATAAGCATTGGCCCATTTAATTTGCAAGGAACTCTCCGTTCTTCCGCCTATAATAGCTATTTGTGCATCCATTACAAAAAAAAGGCTGCTATGAAAAGTAAACCACCCATGAATTCCCTAGAATCTTTACTGTCTAGTTTTTTTTAAACTTTATAAGCACTTGTTTATCATTTTAATTCTGTCCATCCATTTATTATTTTATTTTCTTTCACAGTTACTTTGTTTCCTTTTGCTTTTCTCTCTCTAAAAGATGGGAATGACATGTGATAAAATTTTGGGCTATTTATTTCTGAAATGAGCTGATTCTGGTAATTGCAGGAGAATTGGAAATGGTGAAGAACTTTTTCAGAAATCCCCCTGAAATACAGTGATTTGGAATTAACTATTTCCGCAAAGAAGTATGTATTGCTTACTTGTCTTTTTCTTCAAGGAAAACTTCAAGTGATCAGTGAGGAAAAATAGGGGGAAGCCAGCATTTTTATGATAAAGCATTCTAGTTTCTAACCTCAGTGACTTTTCTCAGGGTTCTTTAATCACAATGTTTCAGAGATGAATGAGAGATATTGCAAGACAATACAATGTGCAGGGCCCTCTCCTAGTAATTGGTGCAGGGCGGAGGAAAGATGAATGAGGCTTAGTAGATTTGGTGCTAGCTATGTGTCAGAATATGCCATGGTTTTTTTTTTAAACAAATGGAACAATTGGCCATTCTGGGGATGATTTCCTGGAATGAATCTTCTAGAATAGGAAGTGACAGAAGTGATCCAGAACAATTCCTATCCTGGATAGTGCCTTATAGAATCAACAAACTGTCCTTGGACATGCAAACTCTGAGACAACAGATTGTATTATATCATACTTCCTAAACATATTTCCATCAGATATGTTGGAATTGCTCTTCTCAGGTCAATTATGATGATAAATTTAAAAAAAAGAGAGACAGGGGTTGCTGTATTTGTCATTTTCATATAAGTATTGTTGTTCTTGAAATTTCATTTAGTTCTATGCCAAGTAGGAAAACAATAGCAATTTCTAAATTTCTAATGACAATTGGTGGGAAATAAACAGGTTTGGTGATCCAAATCCTGATTCAACCATATACTCTCAGTCAGGCCAGAGTGTCTCTAAATAAGTCTGAAGTGAATGGATTGTTTTTATAAATTATTGAATTGGGGTTCTAACTAAATTTGATATGTGCACATACTATTAATAAAGCACCCTAAGTCAAATCAAGATGAAGGTCATAATAGCCTCAACAACCGTCTCTCTCTCTCTCTCTTCTATGCTGCTCATTTCACTGATACAACGTTTTACATACCCTTCCATCATATTTTTCACCAATTAGATAAAAGAATGGAGAAGCTTTAGATCAAAATGTATTGTTTGTACTTAAGCAACAAATATGAAGGACATCTGTCGCAGGTTTTCCAACTGTGCCCTGCCCATGACCTCAGTTCTGTCCTTGAATTGAGACAATGAATGGATGAATACATTTAAGACAATGTATTCATGGTTCTCTTTGATATAGAGGCTGCCAGTCAAGCATAATACTGAAGTTGTCCTGAAGTATAAACTATTGAAAATGAGAATATTGCTACATTCCTCACGCTTTTATTTTCTTATATGGAAACCTGAAACAATGGCAAGAATGTAACGATAGTTTGTTTGCAGAGCTAGTGTTTATTTTTGCTTGAATTTTAAGAAAGAGGGAGCTTGGCATTAGCCAAAGGTTGTCATTAATATACATTCATTTTCTCTCTGAATGTCCTAGTTGCTGCTATGATTTTTCCCCCCCATTTTTTTCATTGTGTAATTGGGGAAACGGGCCTGTTTTAACTGCGCCAAGGATTAAAATCTAGCTGGAATTGAAGTGGAAGAACAAGTTTTCTTATTTCAGCGATGTTTTTAAGCAGTGGCTCTCGGTTTTCAGTACTGGAAATGGAAACGACAATTCAAGTTCACACGCAGACACCTTCCTAGCAAAAGGTTTGACAGAATTCTTCACAAGGAGCTCTGCTCAGAAGCATCCCTTGAAAGGCTCTCGTTTTTTTGTTTTCCAATCTATGGTTGTTTTGTAAAGATTCGTGCTTGCAAAGTTAACATTCCACGGTTTCTGAGGACATGGCAGCATCCTATTGCAAACCTTCTGAAAGGCCCTCTTGCTCTGGCTGTCTGCGCTCACACAAAGAAGGGTTTGCTCCCTCTTAGCAGAACATCTGTTATGTGTTTGGGAAAGGCAGCAGGAAGCCTTGCAAAGTGAAATTGCAAACATTTGCTGATTCTCTGTGTAATAAGGGATGTTTACATCACTGCTTGCCTCAATGGAAGGTCCAGGGGAGCTCTCCTAGATTTCCTCATCCAGGGAGTATCGCTGGTATGAATTTGCGTAGCCATCGGTTGCACCACTAGATGAAAAACAGAGAGGAATGAGTCACCAGGATTTAATTATGGAAAGCTTTAGACAGATGGATTTCCCACACACCCCCACCCCCATTCATAAGAGTACAGGAGGGTGACAACAAATTGAAAGGCAACTACTTTTTGTTTCTTTTGCAAAACAGTAAATAAATTAAAAAGCTCTATAGTGAAAGCTTCTACCCATTTCAGCAGGTCCGGTCTGTAAGCTTTACCTATAGAAACGGATGCACTTAACTGACGTAGGATTAGGATCTTTCAGGTTCTGACGAAGCAGAAATCTTGAAATCTTCTTTATCACTACTCTCTTCCCGTTAGGTAATTATATTCCCCTTTTTTAGAGTCAAAAATGCTATTTAACTGCCAGAGTGTCTGAGGTTTCAGCCCTTCCCTCTGTATTACTTCAAGATCTCATTGATATGCAAGCAGCCTGAATAGTATTGTCCAGATGTTTACCTAGTAGCTACCATTATAATGTGAAAGCTTTGTCATCTCCATTTCTGAACTTCTTCAGGCAGTGGTTTGATTGAAATGACATAGTTTAGAAGTAAAAGTTTCCTAATTAGGTAGGTTTAGAACTTTCAGAAGTAGCCTTATGAGATTCAGACATTGTTGAGGTTTTAGAAACCTGGCACAGCAATTTCCTCATGTCACTGGGAGTCTCTTCTTCCAAACAATCACGGTCTCCGCTTCATGTTGATAATGACTAAGGTCTGATCTTGGTTATTGTTGAGAGCATCAAGCAGAGATGGTTAAAGGTGCTCAGTATCTCTTAACCTGAGAGCTTGAGGATATGATGTGTTAGCCTCGGAGTAAAAACTTATTATCACAGCAATAAAATTTTAACCAATAGATTCTTGACTCACAACCAGTGGTGGGATGCTGCCGGTGTAACAGCCAGTTCGCTAATCGCACGCTTTGCATGCATACACAGCTTTCGAAATTACTACGGATCGATGTTACTTTGGGGAAGTAACACAGCTGAGGCACGGCAATCTCCTCTGCCGTACGAATCAGCTGAGCAGATATAGGTGAGTATGGCACAGGGGTGGGCAGGCAGGCAGGCAGGCCCACATGATCGTCAGAGCGAACTGGTTCGGAGCCAGCTGATCATTGGAGCCAGGGGGTCTCCCAAACCAGTCTGAACTGGGAGAATCCCACCCCTGCTCACAACTACTTAGATTATTGGTCTAATAATTACTTTGCATCTCTATGGTTTTTAGGAAGGCAAGAGAGATGGGCAGATAGAGGGAAATATATTTATAAATCGCAATGTGGGCATGAAACCAGGAGGAGAAGAAATCATCAAAAGAAGACAACGGCCTCTTGTAAATTAAAATACAGACTTAGGATAAAATTATGTTGTATTTGCGATAAAAATAGAAAAATAATCAGGATTGCTTTGGCAACTATACAAAATACAGCATAATTAGTGTTTGATCAAGATATTTTTTTTACACAGAAATAATCAAAGAAGCAGCATCCCTTTTATTATTTTATGTACGGTATTAGCAGTATTAAAAAGAGGCTGCAGCTAGCAAAAATAATGGCTGATAAGTAGTTCAACACAAGAAACCTGTGGGGGAGGGGGAATGTGCTGGAGGTAATTCCTGCTCTGACAGCTTATCTTGCAGGATCAGGCTGATGAAGATTTTCCCAGGAAGCTCCTCTGCACAAAGAACGCACCATTCTGCTAAGGGAAATGCTGCCCTGGAAAGCGGGACCACTTGCTGAAGCAGAAATATCTATTATAGAATAACATAAGAAGACAATAATAAAACATCGATTATCCAGGATTTAATCTTATATGGCCTGCCATGTGATACAAAGTTCTGGCTGAAAGAAAAGCATGGATTTAATAGCTTCTAGTTCTGTCTGCCAGGATTTGCTGAGATACAACAGACAAGGAAAGTGTCTTAAGACTTAAGCCATCATCTGCAGGAATTACAACTCCTGGATTGGAAGCTCTTTCAAACGTTCTGTAAACGTTGCATTTTTTTCTGCCAGGTTTCTGCAGCCAAGATGCTGTAGTATTCTGTTCAGGTGCCACCTACTCCCTGGTAGAACCATCATAGCTGGATTACTCTGGATCTCATGCAGGGGTGGGCTGCTGGGGGTTCGCAGGGGTTCAGGAGAGCCCCTAGTTAAGATTCTGTGCAGTTTGAAGAACCCCCCCAAATCCATCCCTGGCTGGCCCTGTCCAGCCCCTCCCAGGAGGCCCCATGTGGCCTGTCTTGGATGCACACACACGGAGGCTCAGAGAGGCTCAGAGAGGGCGAAAAAGATGGGCCTTCCGGAAATTCAGGAAGGCTGGAAATGGGCCTGTTTCCAGCTTCCAGAGAGCCTCCGAAGTTTGGGGAGGTCAGTTTTGCTCTCCTGGAGGCTTGAGGAAAACCTCTGGAGCCTGGGGAGGGCAAAAATGCTCCCCACCACTATGGTGCAGGAGGCCAACTAGGCTACACCCACCATGGCCATGCCCACCCAGCAACTGGGCAGAGAACCTGTTTCTAAAATTTTTGAAGCCCACCCCTGATCTCACGTCTTGTGGATTTCAGTATCGATGATGAGGGTTGACTAGCCAGGAGCGGCACAAGGTTTCATGTTCACTATGGAGCATAAGGGGTGTATCTGGGAAGGAAGGAACCATCTGGTCTCAAGCTCAGCCAGCTATTGCATAAACTTTGAGCAGAGATCTTCCAGGCTGGGACAAGAATAGCCAAATTTCCATTGAGTCAGAAAGGTAATAGGAAAAAAAAATCTAGAATTTAAATCCTGGAATAGACATATAATATTGGACTTGATTTTGGTATTGTTCAATAGCTTTGGCACTTTTAGAAGATGGGAATGATGACTTGCATCTAACACAAATTGCATACTGGCTTGATTTGGATACCACCAAAAGTTGAAAGGTCGTTTGCATATGTGTGACTTTGATCTTGTTTTAAACAAGCCGACTTATTTAGCAAGATGATGTCTTTATTTGAGTTGTAAGCAAATGCCTGAAAATGGAGATAATCATGTTAATAGAGGATTGAGATGTATGGTGCCTACCATGAAGTCTGATAGACAACTATGGCACTGTCTTAATTGGTATCTCACTCCATGCATGCAGTAGGGTAGACATTGAATTTGGTCATCTGTTCTGGTGACTGGAGGCAGGTTTTTGTGTGTGTGTGTGTGACTCTGTTGCTACAGTATATAGACAGTTTATCCTCTGGTCAGTTTTAAGCTGGCGATTGCTATAAACCTCCATGAGGGTAAGAATCAATTAAAGTGATCCAACTTAAGTAACCGATGAATAGATGTACTGAATGTGCTTGGAGAATTTCCTGCCTCATCCATCAGCAATGCTGCTGAAGCCTTGGCTGATCTATGGAACATGAAGTTGGACCAAATGATTGACTCCCTCTCCTGAATGTCCTTTTTCTTTCTTTCAGCATAGGTCAATCAGCACCTGATAGGCAACAGACAGAGGATTGAAGAACATAGGGAGGCACTCCATTGTGGAGGACTGAACACAGAATGGAACCATCTTTCAAGTACACTGAAATTCTCCCTCCCCTCATGGCAAAGGCCACAAGCAAGTGTGCTTACTCCTCTGGTTTCACTGAGATCAAGATTTGGTGGGGGTGGAAAGATAAAATATTAAAAGCTGACTATCAGCAGTTTTCATCCCTATGTGGAGACAATCCTCAGTCTGATTCCTCTTGATTTAGGCACCAGATTGGGACAGGTCACAGAAAGGTAACCTTAGCAATCGTTTGTCAGTTTCCCTTCAGCTTGTGGGTTTCAAGGACATGAAAAGGGTAGGTTGGGGGGGAAGAGAGCCACCCTTTGCTTTCTTGACCCTTGTCCTCCCTGGCTAATTAAATTGCTCAGGCTGGGACTGGCCTTATGGTTAAGTGGAGTGGATAATGCGTCCTTGGAAGATGGAATTTGTACTTGCTTGTTTAAAAGAGATGATGATAAGGCCTTCATCTAAAAAGATTTCCTTTGACCTTGAAGATCTCATTATAGGCCTGTCTCAAATATTTCCTCCTTGGATAAAATGATTAAGTGACCTGGCAACTCCAGATGGAACCAGATGATTTTCTGGCTCTATTTCAATCAAGCTTTCATCTGAGATAGGATACCAACATCAGCTGTAGGAACAACCTTAAGAGCTTCAACCAAGACGTATAAAATCAATATAAGTCTGAGGCAGAACTGTAATTTGAGAAAGTGTTGCAGGCTTCAACCTCCTTGGTTCTCTTGAAGATACAGAGAATGAGGGGACTGTATTCAGACTTTTGAAAGATTCTGTTTCTGTAACCTTAAAATAAAACTAGTATTAGCGGTCACAATTTTGGCTTCCTACTCTGGTCTACCATGAAGGGCTGATAGGATGATCTATATTAGAAACTTGATGGAAGAAATGCAATCCCAGTTCTCTTGGCCTTCTTTGGGGTTTTCATGCCATGGTATCCTTCTGGACCAACTGTCAGGTTGCACTTTGAGGGCACAGGCTTGCAGTAGTTTCATGCCTTGAACATATCTGTGTGTTCAACACATACCCTTGAATAACCTAATTTCGATAATGGTCTCAAAGGAGGAGAAGAGTGAAATCTGTTTGGGGTAGGGTTGCTCTTCCCTAGAAAGACAAGGTTCTCAGTTCCTTGATTCTCCACTTGGCTCTTCACTAGATTCGGAGGCGGCAAAGAGCTTGAAAACATCCCAACATTTTCATCACTCATGCCTGCTGATAAAATGCTTCTGGGGAGCGGGGGGATGGGACACAACAACAACAAATATGAGTTTCTATGGCAGGGGGTCTGAAAAGCCACTCTTTGCTCCTTTGAAACAAGCAAGTGAAAAGGTGACAAAAGGACTTTGGCACCTTAGAAAGACAGAAAGCCAAACAGCCAAGAGATGGAAGTGGGCAGGACTCTGAGAACTTGCCCACCTTGAAACTTGTGTTGTGAGTCGGAACGTTCAAATATTTGTAGACCGATTGGAGTTGGAAGTTCTTTTGCCTTTGCCTCAAGCACAATCAAAAAGTATTTGGTTGGTTTCTTACCCGGACATAAGAATTCTAATTTCCCATCTATGTGAAGCCAGATACCTGAACTGTCCTAATGTTCATCACTTTATGAGCCTCTCTGGATTAATGCTAATCATCACGATTCCATTTAGCATGGTGAATATATATCACACGATTCGCTGCAGATGTGTGCGTCTCTTTTGCCATTTTTATCACTTACAATCTGACAGAGAGCGATGAATTGGGGAAGGCATACATTTTTTCCTCTCTTGAGGTATACATCTCAATTTTGGACAAACACACATGTACTCCCTGAAAGATTAATCTACCCCTGCCAATTGCCAAAGACTTGCCAGGTCTTCAGCCCAGAAAGGAATCTTTATAGAGAAGAACAGTGAATGGAAGAGGGGCTTCTTGGGAAAAGTCCTTGCCAGTCGTGGACCTCTGAAAGAATGTAGGCCTGACCTTGGCAAGGGAGAAGAAATGATGGAACCATCAAGACAGGTGATTTAGAAAAGGTTATTCAATCCTGAAGAAAGAAGAAAGTAAGAGAAAGAAAGTCAGAATAAGGCCACCTTGGTATAAGGCGGAGCAGAGCAAAATTCTAACTTAGGAGCTTTTGTTATCTACCCCACAGTAGACTTTATTCCTGGAATATCTATTGCTTCTGTTTCCTGACCTTGCCTTTCTCAGAGGGCTGACATCCATCCTTCACAGCGCCCACTGTAGAAGACTCTCGATAACTACTGTCACAATATTTCATGCTAGGCAGATACCATTGTCTTCTCTCCCTTTATCACTGCATTTCTATTGTTTGCAGGATTTTAAACAGCTTTACCTTCTAGCAGCTATTTTAGTAAATTGCTTCACCATTCAACTGCACTGAGCATACCTTTGTTTTACTGTGACTTATACTAGGAACAGTTCTGTCAGCTGGCCAGTAAATCTGAGAAATGAATAATTATGATCCCCTCCTGGTGCTAGGTGCCAGGTGCTAGGATTTGTGAAATGCCTTTTCAGACTTCATGTTTAGTTGGGTCCAGAGAAGACTGGGAGAAGAGTGGGATGCAGGAATGAAGGATACCCACAGTGGAAGAATGGATGGTGAAGTGAATGCTGTTGGCAGAGATGGCAAAATTGACTTAGTTTTTTTAAAAAGACTTTTTTTCTACGTTCACTTCTACATGGAAACTACTTTGGGATTTTTTTGCTTGAAACCGAAAGAAATGAAATTTTAATCTTGGTATTTGATGGCTAGAACTGCTTGTGATGGCAGAAGTACTGAGTGCTGCGATTTACTCTGTTTCAAAGGGTTATTATATTTCATGCTACTTTCTGTAACGAAGGAAGAAGTTACTTTAATTTTGCTTTTTCCCTGTTGTCCCCCTTTTCTCTTTACACCTTTCTTCTTTTTCTTTGTGTTTTATACTTTTCTGAAATGTAATAAAGTTTTACAAAAAAAAAGTAGGTATCAAGGATGGATCAATCAAAAGCACTGAACTATAACATTTAAATGGAATTGCCAGGTTTAACTTCTTGAGTTTCTAGATACAGAGCACCTGAACAAGCTGGTATCAGTGTCCTGGAAGGCAGTTTGCTGGAGCTGCCTACAAAACAGAAAAAAAATAGGACCCTGGGTTTAACTAGTGGTGCTATGGAGGCACCTTTGAAGGTGAGATAGATATGCTCATGGATATTTGTTGATAGAAGGTTCATATTTGACTTTTTTCTAAATCAGATTCTCTCAAAACTCTGGTACACAATGATATTTTTACTTTTTTTTAACAGGTCAGCTTTAGGGAATATCTGGAAATGGTAGTAAGAAGCATTGAATGATGCATAGATGAAAGGCTATCTTTTTCTTTCTTCCCAAGTCCTCTCTCTTTCCTTCCTAAAATGCCATTTAAAACTGAGAAACAGAAGCAAGTAGAAGCCTATTGAGCACTGAAGAGAGAAAATCCTGACCACCTCCAGGTATACTTTTTATGTATTGCATTTTGAAACATTCATTTCAAAAATTGAACTTGAATGGAGACTGGGAGAGATTTTCACATCATAAACTAACCAAACAACTATCCATCCATCCAACCAATCAGAACTATAGGGGGGAAGACACTTGCTGGAGGCAGAGATGGAGACGGCTAGGATATTGAAATATCCATTTTTTTTCTATCTTAGATTTACTCCTAGTCTCCTTCCACATGAGAATTCTACCACTTTGAAATCAGCTCCAGATTTCTTTGAATCCATAATATTGGCTTCACTTGAAAGTTGAATCAATTAATTTCTGGCCTAGCTTTTGCATATTGGAAAACCTAGTAAAAGTCATTGTGACTCAACCTTCTGGATGGTCTGTTTGCCTATTGTAGGAATACTTTGTTCATCACATTTCCTGCTTCTGACCCAATCATGTGTTCCAAGAATGCAATTGGTTTAATGGCTGTTCAGTTCCCAGTATAGAAACCATACTGAATCTTTTTGCTTAATGCTAATGCACATAAAATAAGGATCTGGATGGTTGGTGCGGAGAGAGAACGAATTGTTTAATTCTGTATCTTTTCATAGGGGAGCGAAAATATTTTGGCCTATTCCAGGATCTGCATTAAGTTGTGCATGGCATTTATTAAACAAAGCAGTGTTGTCGGTGTTTGGAGTTTACAGAAATGTGGATGATCACATCCCATATCCAAACTGTTTGAGGGAGATTGAGGAATGGAGTTGATGCCCGTGTGGAAGTATTCCTAATGACATTTCTCAATATGAGGTATGAATTGGACAAAATAAGGCAAGAACAAAGTGGTGAATTCATTAAAAAGGAATGCAGTAATAACACAGGCACGGAAGATATAAATGTAGCAGCAGGAAAACTTGTAGATGCTGCGATTTAAAAAAAAAATTGCACTGCCAACAGTTTTGATTGCAGAGCTTTTTGAATTCCCAGGAGAAATCATAAATAATCATGAAATGTCTTTATACCAGAGAGTGACACTCTTTTGGTGTCACTTACAAAATAGGATCGTGTCCATTTACAAAGAAGCAAAGGGACAAACCTGTTCTCTTCTATACTCTCTAACCCACGCCCCAGTTGCATATAACAGCTTTATTTTATTAGTTTCTCTGAAATGTTGGACGCTCTTCAAAAAAGACACTGGAATGAAAGGATCACATTAAAAAAAAAATCTAAGCACACCTATAAATCAAAACTAATAGAAGTTGGCATTTTTCTTCATTGTTTACCAATCCCCCCCATGTATGTATGTATACATGTATTACGTATGAATGTACGTATCTCCTTAAAGTAAGTGAATATTTCTTGCAGTATCCCAAATTATATCAGGTAGGACAGGGAGAATTGTGACACGCACACCCCTTATGTGCACAAGTAAGTGCCCATGAATGCCATGCTACAAATCCTTGTGCTAATACCACTTGATTCCACTTACATTTTATTTGCAACACTGGCTAATATGCATAGCTCTTTCAAAGCACACTGACAATTCTATTTCCCTGGGATGTTTCAGGGTCTGCTGCTCATTTAATTCTCTACTGATAGACTGTTCTTCTGTCTCATTTGGGTTATTTATAGGATCACCCATTACAATGACATGCCAGGGCCCTGTACAGAGGAGAATATAAGGGGGACTGGACGGGTGAAGGGGGGGGGGAGTTCCATTATGTCAGAAAAAACAGGGGAAGATATTCTTCATACCAGTATAAACTGGTATAGTTTAAACCAATATACAAACCCATTTTCCCTTTTAAAGGCAGTGCAATTATTTTGGAGCAGAAGCCGCAATCTCTCACAAAAAATGGAAATTCTATATAGTAGGCACTTGTCCAATTTTGTCCCTGTTTTTTTTTTTCTGATAGACTTTTCTTTTTCTGGAATGGGAATATATTTACAGTCTGGTTGCATTCAGCTTCTTTCCTTTGCACCTCCTGGTGATATATTTATAAAGTCCTTGGTTTCTGCTTGCTATACTCTATCATCCACGTTTCTGTCAATTGATACCACCATTTGGGAACAGCTTTCTGACAATGGACTGTATCATCCCATGATGAGTCTGTTGATCTGAACAGAAAGAGTAGGGAGGAAAAGTGGAGGAACAAGGCTGATATGGAAAGAGAAAAATATGAAAATAAAAGAAATGTTAAAAATCCAATTCTTTTGCCTGGCAAATTGCATTTGGGAAATAACTTAGCAAGGCCAATCGGCCCCATATCACCAGTGAAAAATACATGGCTAGTAAATTGTTTTCTATTCTTGCTGCAGGCAACTCACTTCTAAAATGTTCCCATTATTATTTTGTTTATTCTTATGTTAAACATATAATCTGTAATAGCTAAATATTGTTTCCAACAAGAGGTTTTTCTAAAACAAGTACTTAATGATAGATGCTAAACTTAAATGTATTTTCTGAATTTATATAGGGCCATATATAACATATATAGGGCCATATATAACTTAATCGGTACCCATGTGAAAACAACTCCACTGCTTCTGCTAGCTGCAAGCTTACCAGCAAGGCGGGTGTGTCCATTTTTATTTCAGGAAGAGAAATGCGATGGCGTTTAAGTTACATTAGGATAATTCATTACTCTGCAAATGACCCACTAGTGGACAGTCTCCATCTTGCTTTCCCCATTAAGTGGAATGAATGGAGACAAAGGAATCCACAGAAGCGCCATCAGACCTTTGACTGTAGGTCCTTTGAGTCTTTTGGAATTGTTTTGGATTATAATTTCCATCATCTCAGATTATTGTTTATGCTGGTTATGACTCTTCTAAATTGTAGATGGTACAGGGAATGGCCTTGAAGATCAGAAGGAAGAACTGCTACCAAGACAATGGTCAGATAAGGGGGGCTTGAACCGAGGTCAACATATTAGTTGAATGAAGGTCTCAGGTAAGTACCTCCTTAGTTCACATGAAGGCAAAGGGGAGGCAGAAGGAAGTGCATTCAGACTTCTGTACCTGTGGCTTTAAAATAAAGGTAGTCCTGACATACGTGGCACTGATATCTGTGTCTGGACTAAAGAGCTGGCAAGAACTGTAATCCAAAATCTTGGGAAGAATAGGCAGCCTTGAATAGCAGCAGTGTTTCAGGAAGGACCTTTCAAGCCATACCAGGAATTAAGCCCAGTGATGGGATTCAATTTTTTTTTTAACTACTGGTTCTGTGGGCGTGGCTTGGTGGGCATGGCAGGGAAGGATACTGTAAAATCTCCATTCCCTCCCCACTCCAGGGGAAGTTATTGCAAAATCCCATTCCCTCCCCACCCCACTAACCTGCTTTCCAGCTCTGTTCTCCTGTGCAGGGCTACAAAAAAAGACCCAACCTATCAGCTGGGACTCAGGAGACAGAGAAGAGATGGAGGCGGGGTCAGTCAGAAGTGGTATTTGCCGGTTCTCCAAACTACTCAAAATTTCCCCTACTGGTTCTCCAGAACTGGTCAGAATCTGCTGAATACCACCTCTAATTAAGCCTAGAATCTTTTATATACATTGCATGACTGCTTTGACTCAGCTGTGTTTTCCAACTTCCCATCTTTCTGACCAGAATAGTTTTTTGTTCTTCATTTTGTCAAATGACTAACATGAGACCCAGGTCTGGAAAGCTCCTCCAACAGCAAAGCTTAGCTGTATATTACTGGACAGCAAGTTAATTCATTTAAGGTATTTCTAGGCCAATTCTTAAGAGCCCATAACATCCCTTTACATAATACAGTTTGATGCAATAAAAATATTGTAACCCATTACAAAATTACATAGGAGCAAGAGTGGAGCAGTAATAAAATTCACAAATTCAGAAACAACACACACGTAACAATAGAGTGCCAATCTGGGATGCTTATGGGTAACTTAGCTAGCTGGTAGATATTTAGTATTTTTTTTTAGTATTTTTAGTATTTATTTGATTTGTCAATCACTTACAAGATACAGGTATAAGAATAAATATAGTTCTGAATACGTGAGATAGATACTTATAAGAAAAATAAAAAACAATAGGACTGGGACGGTAGGCACGATTGGTGCGCTTATGCACGCCCCCTACAGGCCTCTTAGGAAGGGGGTGAAGTCAATAGTAGAGTCTAAGGTTAAAGTTTTTGGGGTTTGGGGAAGAAACCACAGAGTCAGGTAGAGTATTCCAAACATTGACCACTCTGTTGCTGAAGTCGTATTTTCTGCAGTCAAGTTTGGTGTGGTTAACCTTGAGTTTGTATCTGTTCTGTGCTCTTGTATTGTTATGATTGAAGCTGAAGTATTCATTTGCAGGTAGGACATTGCAATGTATGATTTTATATACCATATTTAGATCGGACCAGAAGCGGTGTAGTTCTAGGTTTCTAGGTCTAGAGTTTCAAGTCTGGTGGCATAAGGTATTCTGCAATGAGCAGAGGAGTGGAGAACTCTTCTTGTGAAATATTTCTGGACTTTTTCAATTGTGTTAATATCAGATATATGATATGGGTTCCAGACTGATGAGCTGTATTCAAGTATAGGTCTAGCAAATGTTTTGTATGCTCTAGTTAATAGTGTGATATTACCAGAGAAGAAGCTACGTAGGATTAGACTAACAACTTTTAATACCTTTTTTGCTATGTAGTTACAGTGGGCTCTAGCACTTAGATCATTTGAGATGAGTACTCCAAGGTCCTTGACAAAGTTTGGATCCTCAACAAGGTCTTGACTATTTAGCTTGTATTTTATTTTCTGATTTTTTCTGCCAATATGTAAGACAGAGCATTTATTTGTTGAGATTTGAAGTTGCTATTTGATTGACCATTATGATACACAGTCAAGGTCTTTTTGGAGGGTAGTCGTATTGTCTGTGGTGTTGAATAGGTTTACATCATCAGCGAAGGGAATGCAGTTGCTCTTAATATGATCACAGAGGTCATTTATGTAGAATATGAAGAGAGTCGGTCCTAAAACATTGTCTTGGGGACACCACTGTTGACAGGTACAGAATTTGATAGGACGCTCCCAATTTTGACCATTTGTTGTCTGTTTGACAGGAATGTTTCTATCCAGTTATGTAGGTGTCCAGAGATACCATAAGATTTTAGTTTTAGTAATAGTTTGTCGTGTACCACTGAATCAAAAGCTTTACAGAAGTCTATGTAGATTGTGTCTATTGCTTTGCCCTGATTGAGTTGTGTAGTCCATATGTTTTTGCAGTGTAAGAGTTGCAGATTACAGGATAGTTTTTTTCTGAAACCAAATTGTTTATTAGAGAGTAGGTTGTTTGTCTCTAACTGGAGGATAATGGATTGGTTAATAATTGATTCCATGACTTTATAGGTGACGCAGCATAAGGAGATTGGTTTGTAATTTTCAACTAGGCTGGGGTCTCCCTTTTTGAAGATGGGGATAACCATGGCTTGTGACCATAGTTTTGGCAAGGAGCTGGTCCTGAAAGATTTTTCAAAGATTATGCTTAGAGGTTCGGCTATGACAGTGGATAGCTTTTTTAAGAAGTAGGCATATATTCCATCCGGTCCAATAAATAGAGATGGTTTTAGATTGCACAGTGCTTTTTCAACAATGTCTTCTCTAAAATCAATATGTATTAGATCATTGTAGTTGTCTGTGGTTCGACTAGGAAGTACTGGGCATGATCCATTGCTGTTTACAAATACTGAGCCAAAGAATGTGTTAAAGAGGTTTGCTTTGATGGTGTCATCGTTGCAGTCTTTGCCATTAGGTCTTTTCAGGGGTGGGGTGGACCTTGAGGCTTTTAGTTTGTTGTTTATGAAATCGTAGAAAGTGCTGGTGGAATTGGTGCGTAGAAGTTTTTCTTCTTGTTTAATATGATAATTGGTGCATTCAGTTTTTATCTGGTGGCATAGATTTTTGTATCGGCTTTTGAAATGGGCAACATGACCAGATTTGTTTTTTCGCCAAAGTGATCTCTTTTTGGATTGAAGCTTCCTTATTGTTATGGGTAATTTGTTTTTCCTGGTTTGGGGGCATATAGTTTGATGGCTCTTTTGATTTCTAGTAAGAATATGTTGTAATGGTCTTCAACAGTATTGCATCCAGTGAATAGAAATTGCCAATCAAGGGAAGAGAGATCATTGATTATAAGATCATAGTTGCCTTTTCTGAAGTTATAATTGGGGATTTTGTCATTGTGATGATTTTTGTGTGGATGTATGTTGAGACAAAAGTCAATCATGTTGTGGTCACTGTTGGAAAAGGGTTCTTTAATTTGTATTCCGTAAATTGAATTCAAACTATTGCAGAAGATGAGATTGAGGCAGTTGTTAAGCCTAGTATTGTTGGTTACTAGTTGTTCCAGTCCCAGATTTGTTACAGCATTGTAGAAGGTTGCATGTATGGGTTCAGTTGTACATTTGTTTAGGGTCCAGTTAATATGAGGTAGATTGAAGTCACCAAGGAAGATAAAAGCGTGTGGGCAGGATGCTGCCCATGTTAGTAGTATATTTAGCTTGTTTACATGCTCGATGTCATAATCAGGGGCTCTGTAACATAGTAAGAACCGAAATGTGATATTTAAGGTCAGTTCACAGATAATGGTCTCAGGAAGAGCAAGCTCTTGGGTAACTTGGATGGTTTTTAGATGTAAGGACTTTTTATAGAAGATAGCAACACCACCGCCTATATGGATTTCATGATCAAATTGGTAAACATGATAGTCTCTTACTGAGGTAATGAAGTCAGGGAGAGATGTGTTGAGCCATGTTTCACAGACAAATATGATGTCGAATTTAGCCGTATTTAGTAAGAGGAGAAATTCAGGAATTTTCAGATATGGAAGACAAGAATCCCTGCACATGGAGAAATAAATTCTTCAGAAACCCCACAGAACCATAATGTCAAAACCAATCCAACCCAAACTAAAACTCTCCTTTGTGATTTAAAATACATGAACCAGTAATAAATGGGTTCAACTTCAAACAGAGCTAACATAAATTCTGGACCTTGTTTTGAACTAATACACACTCTTCACATAGAGTGTCCACAGACTGCCGGGATATAAGGAAACAAGCCCTTTAAAAAAAAACCCACAAAACCAGAGAATTATACTATTACCCACTGCAACATTAATCCATTGAGATAGGACAGGGGATCGTGGACGTTGCAAAGAAATGAATTTCCTACTGCTTGTTTAAAGCAAGAAACTTGGATTTCAACTGTCTGACCTTAAGAAGAGCAGGCATAATCTAAAAGCCCGTTAGGCAATAGCATGTAAGTTCTTGCAAATAGTGTAAGCAGATTACAAACATTCCTTTACTTGTATGAAGCACTCTGCCTCAGTGGTATTTAATTTAATAAAAAACGACTTGACATTTTGTAAAAAAAAAAAAAAGCAAGCAAGCAAAACAAATACATATTAGAAATTGTTTGATTTTGTTTTCTAAAAGCGGTTTTCTAAAAGAAGCTAATTATCAAGCGGGTAATTCCCTGAAGTATTTTAAATGTATATTTCCATGTACTGTCTGGAAATCTTTGTATGAAACGTTTAGTGGGAATATATGTGTGTTTAAGTGTTGTGGGACTATGACTATAGACAGATGTCATAATCACACCTGGCTTAAGAGGCAGATCACTACCATATTTATTTCTCATCCTTGGATGCTGGTGTAGAGAATTTGGTAGTCCTTAAAGGTAAAGATAAAGGTTCCCCTCACGCATATGTGCTAGTTGTTTCCAGTTGTAGGGGGCAGTGCTCATCTCCGTTACAAAGCTGAAGAGCCAGCGCTGTCCGAAGACATTTTCATGGTCATGTGGCTGGCATGACTAAACACTGAAGGCACATGGAACGTTGTTACCTTCCCACCAAAGTGGTCCCTATTTTTCTACTTGCATTTTTACATGCTTTCGAACTGCTAGGTTGGCAGAAGCTGAGACAAGTAACAGGAGCTTACTCCATTACGCAGTGCTAGGGATTTGAACCATTGAACTGCCGACCGTTCTGTTCAACAAGCTCAGCATCTTAGTCATTGAGCCACCATGTCCCAATTGGTAGTCCTTACAGAAGGCTAAAAATCATGATGCAGCATTGGTCCTCCAGCCTAACATTTCATATCCTAGATCTTAGTCAAGATATAGGTGGTTTAAATTAGGCTTCCTGTATGCTGCACTATGGGATAAAACAGTTTTTAAAAAGTGCAATTAGTGGCCAATCAACTTCTTATGGTTCCTTGTGGTACTGTAGTTCTTTCCTGTTTAGAAGATCTTTAGAAGATCTGGGCAAATTCAAATTAGAAGAACAGCAAATTCAGGACTTCTTAATCTCTTTATTGAGATTTATTATTATTATTGGAAGTTGGCTTGGCTGCTTTTATATGAACAAATGAAGAGTGATAAGAGTTCACACAGATATCAAACCTTTTTAAGTCTCGGAAACCAAGTAAGGAAGGTTCGCTGGACTCAGTTTTTGATAATTTCTTGTGTAATGTTACATGTTTTCCTCCATTATGTTGTCAGTCAGAGTCAGCAACTTAGTAAATGGAATGTGTGGGAAACTCAAATCTGAAAATAAGCGTAGAGATTATATTTTAACTGATTAATTTTATTAATCTGAAAAAAGAATAAAGATCCAACCAGCCATTTCAAATACTGATTCATAGTTTGACCTTGTTCATCCGTGGATGTTTCACTACCTCCTTCTCCAGCCTCAGGAAAGGAATTGAACTGATGTGAGATGAAGATATTGGTCCTAACAAGAGGAATTTGAGACAATAAGAATTTGTTCTGTAGGCATACAGTCCCTCCAAAAAGAAGAGAGTGGGGTAGATCTATGGTCAATCAAAGATGATAATTGCTCCTGCTACTACTGCTACAATTACTACTACTAAGATCAGCTTTCCTTGCTGAAATACTTCTTAGCATTTCAGACTTTTTTATCATCCTGATACAAAGGTATATTGCATCAAAAGCATAAACACGAAATGCCCCCAACAATTGACTTGTCAATACACAAAAATGAATATTTCAAATGTTTCCAATGAAAACCAGATGTTTTGACATATGGAAATGAAATGCGTACTTTGGATTGTTGATGACATGCAACATTTCTTTTCAATATGTTGATTCAAATGTCAGATCAACTTTCAGCATCCAAATTAACATATTAATGACAATTGTTGAGTCATCTGTCACTTGAATGTTATTCTGTTTTGTGACTCAATGTTTGAACCAATATTAAAAAAATAGGAGCATTCTTTGGAAATATACCCTTTATGGAGCATTTAAATTTAACAGAACAGCTAGCTGGCACTTCTTCATTCTTATGTTAGGTATACAAGCAATAGTCTATTCAGCCACTGGTATACATAAAACACTTACTTACAGTATGTAGAAGGAAAAACAGAAGATTCCCTTCTATATAATAGCAATAGCAATAGCACTTATCTACTACTTTAAAGTGCTTTAGTGCCCTCTCAAAGCAGTTTGCAGGGTCAGCCTATTACCCCCAACAATCAGAGTCCTCATTTTGCCCACCTCAGAAGGATGGAAGGCTGAGTCAACCTTGAGCCGGGTGAGATTTGAACTGTCAAATTGCAGTCAGCTGGCAGTCAGTAGAAGTAGCCTGCAGTACTGCATTCTAACCACTGGGCCACCACGGCTTTAATATTAAATATTAAAGATGGGAATTTCCTCCAGTATTTCCAATCTCTAAAGCATATTTGTGGGCTGCATTGAAAATCACAGGGTGCCAGAGAAAACAGAGCACTCGGTGTATCTGTTGGATGCAACCTTGGATTTCTCCTATACAGATAGTCCTCAATTTACAAACAATTGTTTAGTGATGGTTCAAAGTTACAATGGTACTGAAAAAAAAGTGACTTATGACCATTTTTCATTGTTACAACCATGGTCACATGTTGAAAATTTGGGCACTTGGCAACTGGCATGAGTTTATGACAGTTGCACTATCCCAGGATTATGCAATCTTCCCAGCTGGCTTCCAACAAGCAAAGTGAATGAGGGAAGGCAGATTCACTTAACAACTGCAGTGAATTGCTTAACAACTGTGCCCCCCCCCAAAAAAAATACATTGCAAAATGAGGTGCAATTCAATAACTTTCTTGTTTAGCAGTGGAAATCAGTTCCAGGCCTCCTATGAGGCAGAGAGGGAAAGAGGAAGGTCCCAAGGAAGGGATCGGAAAGGTAGGTGGGAATGGATCATTCTGTCCAGCTCCACCACTATTGTTGTTCGGTTGCTAAGTTGTGTCCAACTCTTCATAACCCCGTGGACCACAGCATGCCAGCCCACCCATCCTCCACTGTCTCCCAGAGTTTTCTCAAATCCAATATTCATCGTGCCGATGACACTAACCAACCGTCTCATCCTCTGCCGTCTCCTTCTCCTTTTGCCTTCCATAGTCCCCAGCATCAGGGTCCTTTCCAATGAGTCTTCTCATTTGCTGGCCAAAGTATTTGAGCTTCAGCTTCCTTCCAAAGAACAGCCAGGGTTGATTCCCTTTAGGATCAACTGATTTGATCTCTTTGCTTAACATTCCCAGAATTCTGTTTTCTCCAGATGGGGAAAAAATATGTCACCCTCAGGACAGGTCCTGCAGAGTTAACCTTGTGATGCCCCTCCTGCTACTCTGCAGACAGTGGGACAAACTGGCACAGACGTTAGGGAATAGGTGGCATGTGCTCTAGGTGGAAGGAAATAAAGGGGAATGGCTTTGAGGAAGATGGGAAAGGCTACCGTAAAGAATTGCAAATTGTAATTAAGGAAGCAGGAAAAGTTTTTTTTTAAAAAAAGCCGGAAGTTCTCTACATTGTTTTGAGCTGGATTTTTTTCCCCTTGTATTTTTTTTAAGTTCCAACCCAGGAAAAACTCTGTGCTGTTTCATTTGATTGGTGGAACCTTTTGCTCAACTGGCACAAGAGGATTGAATTGACATCCTGCCTTCATTCACCTGGATGGCTTTGCACTATGAATAATCATCAATGGTTTTGTTTCTTTAACTTTGGGTCTTCGTTATATCTCTAAACAGGTGTTATATTCAGATACATATTGCTTCCAATATGCAATCTACCACTTGATCAGATTACTTGATAAATAGGACCAGAGATTGCTGATATTGGCTGCTGGCTATCTGAATAACAAGATAAAATGGATGGTTTCCTTACACTCTGATTAGATTTTGTGTCAGTCCTTACAGTGACAGATTTACAAAAAAGTAATAAAAAGACAATGTAATTTAAAAATCAATAATGTGTTTTGTGGCAGCAGCCCAGCCCATCATTTTGCATAGCTGGTAACATTGCACTGTAATGCTGAATGCTCCTTTGTCAGTCTTCCCTTCAATTTATTAACTTTTAAGCAGATTTCTTGGAAATGTTTACTTGGACAACTAGGGCAACCTTTCTCATGAACTGATTTCCATTGCACAATGTGCTTTTTGCTCTTAAGATATCAGAACAAACAATACCATTATGGATAGGAGGGGAGAGGAGTTCTATGACACAAATCCACTTCTTGAGCAAACACGTTTTTCTACATTTGTGCAGTGACTGTACTATTGTGGAAAAAATAAAGGACAAACCTGAAAAGGGGCATATGTGGAAGATGTGAAAGAGGTTTACAAGAAAAAGGACCTATGCTCATAGTATATATAACCACTCCCTATTTATTGCATCAACACTCTATGTCAGGCCCAGCCTACCGATGACATATAGACAATCCAGTCAAAGTTCAATTTATTTGCTCATATTGTTCGAAGAAAAATCTAGGTCCAGTTCCAAGCCAGGAATTAAATGGAGGCTGATTGGAAGGAAAGATTCTGTTTATTCACTCTAACCACTGCGCCTCAGAGGCTCTATTGGTGAACAGAATCAACACACACATAGTGTGCAGTTCTGGAAGAGCTGACCAAATGGTTGAAAGGGCTTGTGTCTTTTGCTAAATGGTGATGGGTTAATCTTATTATGTCCTAAAATGTCCTGTCCTGTACTTCTTAATACCATTACCATGGAGTTGAAGATGTTTTGTTTATGAACAACAGATAACAGATAATCAGAGTTGGAAGACCTTGTAGGTCATCTAGTCTAACCCCCCGCCCAAACAGGAGACCCTACACCATTTCTGACAAATGGCAGTCCAATCTCTTCTTGAAGGTCTCAAGTGATGGTGCTCCCACAATTTCCGAGGGCAAGCTGTTCCATTGGTTGATTCTATTATTTTCTAAAGCGCCTGTAGGCCAGACAAGGAATAATGGATGGAAACTGAACAAGGAGAGATTTAACCTAGAAATAAGGAGAAACTTTCTGACAGTGAGAACAATCAACCAATGGAACAGCTTGCCCTTGGAAGTTGTGGGAGCGCCATCAGTTGAGACTTTCAAGGAGAGATTGGACTGCCATTTGTCAGAGATGGTGTAGGGTCTCCTGCTTGGGCAGGGGGGGTTGGACTAGATGACCTACAAGGTCCCTTCCAACTCAGATTGTCTGTTAAATCTGTTATCTGTTAAATCTATTGATTGTTCTCACTGTCAGAATGTTTCTCCTTATTTCCAGGTTAAATCTCTTCTTGTTCAGTTTCCATCCATTATTCCTTGTCTGGCCTACAGGCGCTTTAGAAAATAGCTTGACCCCTTCCTCCCTGTGGCAGCCCCTCAAATATTGGAAGACTGCCATCATGGTCCTTCTCTTTAACAGACTAGCCAAGCCCAGTTCCTGCAACCGTTCTTTGTATGTTTTAGTCTCCAGTCCCCTAATCATCCTGATTGCTCTTCTCTGTACTTTTTCTAGAGTCTCAACATCTTTTTTATAATGTGGTGAACAAAACTGGATGCAGTACTCTAGGTGTGGTCTTACTAAGGCTTTATAGAGTGGTATTAGTACCTCTCTTGATCTTGATTGTATCTCTCTGTTAATACAATAGATTGGTCTAGCTTTCTTAATTTCTTAATATCCATTTCTAAAGACTTCTTGCATCTGCTGGAGGCTGTTTTACTATGCAGGAAGCTCCGTTTCTCCTTTGAGGAAATACAATATCCTGCCTTTTTAATATTCCACAAAATGGTGCTGACTTTCTACAGCACCCTATATGCAGATCTATACCACCCTGACCCTAATGGATACACACCGGGAGAGTGGCAATCCTGAATATCTTCCTCTGACTCTGATCCAGCTCTGGGCTGTGTTGTTTCTAGTCTCTCCCTCCACTGTCTCAGGATGTGTTTCCTCTTGACAAACTACCGCTTCTCACACCACTGTATTCCATCACACCACCTTCCTTCCCGTAGGCACTGTGCCTCACACTCTGTTAGGGAAAAGGTTACTTAGACCCTGATCCAATTAAATATAATGATCTGGAAAATCTATACAAAGTTGGACCTGCCGTAAGATAGTAGCATATCGGAGCATCCAATAGGTACCGTGTTTCTCATATAACAAGGCTGGGTCTTATTTTTTTTTGAGCCCCGAAAAAATGGTTAGGCCGTCTTTTCAGGGGTGATTTAATTCCCCCCTTTGCATCTTTGGGCGGGCAGTGACGGCTTGGATGTTGACCTCGGCGTTGGTGGGGCACTTCGTATCGGGGTCAACGCAGGCAGCACCATATCCGGGTGTGCAACAAAAGTACTTCCTAACAGCAAGGCCCCCCGCCATTTCCCCCCTATTTTGCATGTTTTAATATAGGCCTTAATTTGGGGGAAGGGGCTTAATTTCATTTCATGCCTATAAAACATGCTGGGACATCCTATTGGGGGAGGCCATATTCTTGGAGAAACAAGGTAGGAAGGAGACGATCTTCACAGACATTTACAATTGGTAAATGTCTGTGAAAATATTCAGTCATCCAGGTCATGGTTGTCCCACATGTGCTTTTTCAAGAGGCAACTGGACTTCCTTTGTTTTTCCTTGAAGATGTTTTGCATTTCACCCAAGAAGCTGCTTCAGTTCAGAACTGAAGAAGCTTCTTGGATGAGAAGTGAAACGTCTTTGACAAAAAACAAAGAAGTTCCAAAGTTGCCTTTGGAAAAGCACATTTGGGACTATCAAATTAGTAGTCACAAGTGGGTGATTGAAGTATGCCCCCTTTATACGCATACACAAAAAGAGGGAGGGCTTTAATCACACACGAGTGGTGTTTATCTTGACTTCGTTGACTATCATGAGGATGTCTCATCTGCAGATCTCTTCTGCAGTTTTGCCAGGAAATCAGCAGAATAAGAGCTCACTGAAAGGACATTCTACTTTTATCTTCAATAACCTGAACTGGAGCGGCTGATATCCTCCGCTTGCTTTCTGGTGTTCACTAGTCTGAGCTAAGATGACACTATTCAAATGTAGGTGTGAGATATCAGGTAAAAAATTACAATTTGTAGAAGTGCAACTCACCCTTTTAATGAATGATTAAAACAGGAGGATTATGGAATGTTCTTGGAGAAACCATCCAAGAATGAGAAGCACAGATATGTGCATTAAGCCCAGGGAGGCAGGAGAGTATTAGGAGGAAGCTGAGGTGGCTTTCCCCTGACTCCTTTGGGCATCAAATGGAAGGAAGGGAAAGCACAGGCAGTCTTGAAAGATTCTAATACATACTCCTATCTTAATAAAGTCTAGGCCTAATCTTCTTGTGGAATCAGGTTTTTTTATGGGGTCTACCTCATAGGGCTAATGAGTAGGAAGAAGGACATTCTGAAATCCCAAAAGCTGCTTTTTCAAAAGGCAACTGGACTTTGTTTTTCCTTGAGGATGTTTTGCTTCCCATCCAAGAAGCTTCTTCAGTTCTGAACCGCTGGTTCCATCAGAACTTTTTGGATGCTTTTTGGATGAGAAGCAAAACATCTTCAAGGAAAAGCAAAGTCCAATTGCCATTGGAAGCAGCATCTTTGGGGTAGCCATGACCCTGGATGACTGAGAATCTCCACAGCCATTCTGAAAGAAGACAGAATATGACTCTGCATTAATAATCATGAAGATTTATTAAGTTAGACTCTTAAGGGATTGTGACATAGTCTACTATTTTTTACTTGCTATTTGAACACTTCACATTGTTATGGTTCACAAAGACAACACAAAGCCAGAATCTTTTAAAACGTAATTTGCGAAAGAAGTCTAAATGTGTATATTGTTATGCCACAATGGCTTTGTGGGAGCAGCACTGGTGCTCAAATAATTCTTTAGAGATCACTTCCAGTGACATGCAATAAACCAAACTATCTTTTCTCCCCTTTCTCCTAAGAGTTCCTCTCCCTGCTACTGTGGGATACTTCTAAGCTCCATTCACATTTGTACAGATACAAAAACCTCAAACTGCAAGATTCTAGTGCAGTTTGGAAATCCTGTTACATAGACTAATTCAGGATGGAGTTTTTGAAGCGTATCTTCCAGGCAGGATTAGGTAACACAGTGCCTGCAGAACTTCCTAGGTATTTGCTACAGCTGATTAACTTTTTAAAAGTAAAAATGGGAAGATGGCATATTGTCAGAGTGTAATTGCACTTTCATGTATATAATGCCTGTGGGCCCTATGTAGCCTCCCCTCGGTATTGTTAGAAAGTAAAAGCACTGATGGCTTCATCCACATCTTTTGATTTGGAAGTGGGCCTGTTGCCTAGAGGAGGCTGCAAAGAACAATCCCTTACTAAGAAATGTTTGCTTCTTCTGGGATCTATCTATCTATCTATCTATCTATCTATCTATCTATCTATCTATCTATCTATCTATCTATCTATCTATCTATTTATCTATCTACAGCATCTCTATCTATCTACCTATTGTAGATAGATGGATAGGATCCATCCATCCATCCATCCATATGGAAATTATTATTATGGGGTCTCACATTCAGCCAGATGTTTAGATGGGATTTTCATTTTTATCCCTCTATCAAGTCCTTCCCAAGGACCTGGGATAGGCAGATGGTGTTAAATATATCGCAGGATGGAAGCTGTTCCAAGAAAAGCTGCCTTTTGCAATTGACTGGTGATGATTCTGTCAATGCGGATGATGTTCAAGTGATGCTCCAGATGTCTTGGGATATTATTATTATATACACAAAACATGTGAAATCCCAGCTGCCGGTTTATTATTGTTATGAGATCCAGCATTGCACTGAAGCATTAACTTCAACACATATTAGGGCAATTCCCTTTTGTGATAGCTGGCCTACCTTCTTTCCTGTTTCATTAACTCACTGGGGCCAAGCATTCTTCCAGAGGAATAATGCTGCTTTCTTTGGGTAGAATTGTCTTGAAATAAAAACTGTCTTGTCCACTTACAGATCGGCGTGGTTGGTATCTGCTTTCTGGTGGTGATGGGGATATTGTTGATGATTGATCTCAGATCAGGGTTTGCTTCCATCCTACGAATGCTTGTATGAAAGTTGTATCATAATACACATCCCATCTTCCTGAGTGACTTTTTCCAATCATATACTCCCACATGAATTAGTACACCTTCCCGGTATCTTCAAATGGACTAGTCAGTGATCGTACTGGTTGGGATGATGTGAGTCCTTTATTTATTGACTGACTCTAGGCGGTGAACAACAGAACGAAAGCAATTCAAATGAACTTGACTACAGACATCATCAAAATATAATAGAAGTGTGACATTACTATTATAAAGTATCAGGGGGGCTTCATTAAGCTTGGGTCAAAGGCACAATGGAATAAGATCATTTTAGCGGGCAACTTGGAAAGAGGAGAGGTGAATGTATATCAAAGCAGAGAGAATTTAAAATAATCGAACCCACTAGTGAGAAAGCCTGATGTTTTCTCCACATCCTTCACATCTCAAAAAAAGGGACTTTCGGTAATCCTCTGTTGTTGCTTGAAATATCATGAGTATTAGCCGGTAGAAAGATTCCAGAGATGCATCTTCTAAATTATGTTATATCCACAGCAAATGATGAGCTTTCCAAAATTTCATCAGACATACATTGTTTAATGCATTTATAATGTATTTACCCTTAGGACACCCATAATTTCCAGGAGTCTGGATTAATTTGTCTTTTTGATTTAATCAGTAAAGGCTCAGAGAATTCCCTCTCTGGAAGAGGAAGAGCTGCAATACCAAAAGCCAAACGAAGAGTCCATTTCACAATATAAGCCTGTCATGTCCATAATGCTGTCTATTTCCCTGAATCAACCTGGGAGCACAATTTAGGCTTGACTTTCAGCGAAGTTGAAGGGTAACATAATTTTTTTCCCTGTTCCCCTAGTCATCTCATCTTAAATTATACACGCTCAAAGTAAATAACTTCAGCAAAGAAGAAATTAATTAAGGTAAATATGTAATAGCAAAAGACAAAAAGAAAAACCACCCTTCACCAACCTCAGGAATTCAATGAACCACACATTTTTAGTAGTTATGTATCCATAATTGCAGGAGGGAAACACAGAAGAGTAATTCAAGGCAGCTTACAGGAACCAGATGGCAATCTAAGAGTTGTTTACTTAATTCAGAAAAGGAAGAAACCCACCTCACGGCTACCAAAGAAATTCTGTAGGTATGAACAACAATGTTCCGTGTGTGTGTGTGTGTGTGTGTGTGTGTGCATGTGCCTCCATTCTTAATTCTATTTTATTCTCCATTCATTAAATTCTCATTCAGTTTGTTAAGTCATTTCCATTACATCTGTTTCATTACCCGTATTAATTATCATGATTTTCCTTCTCTTTTTTATTTGTATTTGCTTGACGACTTCTTCTTCTTCTTCTTCTTCTTCTTCTTCTTCTTCTTCTTCTTCTTCTTCTTCTTCTTCTTCTTCCCCTTCTCCTTCTCCTTCTCCTTCTTCTCCTTCTTCCCCTCTTTCTCCTTCTGGAAGCAATGTGTGTTTTTGCTGCTGCCTTAATGCCTACAGAAAGTAGAAGTAAGTACCATTTTGGGCAGTTCTTATATCTTAAGTTTATGGTATGTTTGGAGACTGGTACATGCTCTGAGCTGATTTTTGTTTTTGACCTGGGATCCTTCTGCCTGGAAAATGGAGCCTTGTCATGGAGGAAAGTGATTGGATGATCATCATTACCTTCTGTCTGGTCCATCTTTAGAGCATTATCTCCTTCTCTCAATTATTATACTTTGAACAGTGCAGCCAAAAAGAAGAATAAAAATGAAATGCTTAGCTCAGCAGCACAAAGAAGAGTTTGAGTCCCTCTAAAGGACAAACAGAAAGCAACGGGCCTATTGTTCTAATGTCAATTTTGGACGAGGAAATCAAACACACTCTAAATTTAGGATTTGGGATAATTAACTGAAAATCAAATGGAGAAAAAGTGGGGAAATAGAAAACTTACCTGAAAAACAAAGGCAAAGCAACAAAAGAGAGACTGAGGGAGACAGATGGCTTGCTGTGTGTGCGTCCCAAATTTTACAAAAGACAAAAACAAGACCAAAGAAGTCTGCGAAAAATATATTTGTGCCATGATCTGAGTGGATCCAATTAAGACCACTTGACTTTTATTGGAAGGCTGACGTTGAATGCCGCCCTTGGAGGAGCCATCCAATGTCCCCCAGCACCAACATTTAAGCTGACACAACTAGAAGAATCAGATTTGTTTACTGTGACACAGCATCTGACAATTTTATCCCCATGAAAAGACCTCTCTCTCTCTCTCTCTCTCTCTCTCTCTCTCCCTCCCTCCCTCTTTGTATGTGTGTGTGTGTAGAGAGAGAGTGAATGGATTCTTTAAATGAAAAAAAAAGACTGACTGATTTCTTTTGCAGGATACAATCAAAACTGGAAATGTGTAGGTTTGCAATGCAAGATGATGATGAAGAAGAAACTTTTAGCAATGCTGGGAGAATTGCAGGCAGAGATTTAGGGGCTGTTTCTGGCTTCAGTTCCCAGATGCCCTTTCTATGTTTCTTCACACATGGAGAACATCATTTATGTGTTTTACAGGCTACAAGAAAAACAGCTTTCACATCGGAGCCATTTTGGGAACATTAGCCTTAATGTAGTTGCAAGCCAGGAGCTCCCGAGCATGTAATGCGGAATGTGTATACTTCTTGTGTGAGCTCCTAACATGCCTCAGCTCCCTCTGCGAGATCACAGTAGGGTTTTTTTGGAGCATTATAAACAAGTTGTTTTCATGAGGAATGCACAAGGACGCACTCATGGAAGTGAGCCAGAGTCATGAATTTTATGAAAACTGTGATGGAAATCACATTAAAGCTCACAAATCAGATCAGTAATTTTTCCTCCCCCCCTACCAGGTTAGTGGGGAACATGATTCATTGTGAATTTATTCCTATGAAGGCCACCATTTCACAAAGTATCATTTATCAGTTTATCAGCCTCTTGAGCCAGAAAACAAACGGTGTCATTATTTTTAATGATATTCGTACATGACTGCAAGACATGCATGCCTTCCAGCCAACCTATTTTATTCCTAAGAGAAGATTTGCTACATTTGTATGCATTTTACACTGGTTGCAAGGTAGTACATGCTTCACATTTTTATATTTCACTGAGACAAGCTTGAGAAAGCTTCATCTATTTCACTAATGTAAAAGCTATAAAAAGAAAGTGGGGTGGGGGAGGAAAATAAAACAAACATAAAAATAATTTAAAAATTCCAAAACAGATGTATAATGCAATTGGAATTTCAAGGTTCTAATAACAAACAGAACTAAAATTAGATTGTGAGAAAAATCAGATATAAGCTAAGTTACCATTGCTTGTTTCACCCACCAGGGTTTTAAACATCTGAGCTTAATGTAATATGTAAATTCAGTCACATCATGTATGTCCCTTCAGCAGGGACAAACTATCAACTTGGATCTTCAACAGACTCTACATGTATGTTTAGGCACTTGCCACATTTACACTTTTAGGTTTCCCTTTGAACATTTACATAAGCCCTGGGAGAACACAGGAAGGCCGCCCAACCCAAAACATAGTTTAAAAAGAGATCATGCCTTATGTTTGCTTGATTTTAGATCAGTCTAAAATAACATATAAAGAAGATTGAGAACAAAACACAGAAGAGGGCACTCTTGGCTAGGCTGGGCATACGCCTGTCTTCTCTTTGTGAAGTCTAAAGCTATATCATATATACTGCACTGTTTCTAAAGAGAGCTTCCAGACATAAATAGGGGTGAATATGGCCCTCCTCACTTGGTCTATTGGGTGTTTGCCTGGTTGTGTCAGAAGCACTGAAGCTTCAGTAAATACATGGCAGCACCATTGCTCTTGCTTAGATTAACCAGGATGCTTAATGCTATAAGGAGAGGACTGGCATCTACCTCTTCCGATTAATTCCACATGATCCTGCTTATGGAATGCACTAATTAGTTTCTGAATCGTTATCCTTGGAGTTCTGAAAATTACAGAAACTCATTAGGGTTAGATCAGCGCAGCTAGGAAAGATAAAAGGCCCACGCAATTTTCTAGAGTTTCCTGCCACCAGGGATTAAACAATCCAGGCAAAATATTTACGGCGACCCTGATTAACCCCCCAAAATAAAAATGAAGAGTTCTAAGAACAGGTTTCACTGGCTACTCCTTCCTAGAACCTAATCGTTTGGTGAAATAAAAGGAAATAAATATCTGTATTGTAGAAGAGAGATTGCGTGTTTGAAAACAAAAATCTCTTCTTAAAAGCCTCAACATTGGAAGGCAAGCCATTCCATTGGTTAATTGTTCTGACTGTTAGGAAATTTCTCTTTAGTTCTAGGCTGTTTCTGTCCTTGATTAGTTTCCATCCGTTGTTTCTCATCTGGCCTTCAGGTGCTTTGGAAAATTTCTTGGGATGGGTCCTCTTATGTAGGATCTAGAGCACAAGAGGGAATATTTAGACCTGCAGTGACTATGTCACCTATTTAGAGTTGGCTGCTTAGTAACTATAAAGGGGATAGATTGTTGACATGAATTCATAGTGTTCTGGACTAGCAGGCTTGAAAGCCTGCAACTTGGATTGGCCTGCTGACAGCGGATCGTGATTGGTCACCTCAGACTGATCCGATTGGCTAGTAAACGGGCTGCCGCGATTGGTCTACCAAGCGCGGCAAACTCAAATCACCATCATTGGCTGCCTAGCTGCAGCCAGCCCTATATAAGGGGCTGCTGCGGCTGGGATATTTCGCTCAGATCTGAAGTCACTAATAAAGAGCTGTTGCTATCTGAGTCTGGTCTCCGTCCTTGGACCCATCCTCCCAGATCTAACACATAGACAAACCGTTGGCTCAGTTTGTTAGGCTGCTCTACCTCTTGCAGTATTTATACCTAGGAACATCACATTTTTGCATTTTTTATCCTGTTATCCAGGTGATATAATCGTAGAAAACAATATATGGTTGCCATAGGTTAAATAACAGTACCATACCTGAGATGCCAAAAATCAGAACTTCCTTTGTGGTTGCACTGCTCTGGTGGCCCTCTCTTTGGTCAAGTAAAGCAATATGGAATATGTGTAATTGCACTTCCCCTCTTGAAGAGGAAAAGGAGGGAGGCAGAAACAGTGAGCAGGCACAAGGTTAGCTGATTAGAAAGCCTAGCTTTTTTCACCACGATGCAGCCATAACAAAAATATCACTTCTGTGGTTGCCATGTCAGGACTAACTTGCAATAATGAATAATAATATAACTTACTGTATAATAATGAAAACAAAAAAACATCTAATAAAGGTAAATAAATTAGACAAAGCAGATTACAAAGCCCAACTTCCAGGCACAATTCCCTTGGTCTTGAGTAGGTGTCTCTGTTCTTTCTAAATGGGCTTTCATCTTCACAAAATGTCCCACAACAACCTACAGTTGGAGCTGGTAGGAACCTGCAAAATTTCAGAAACATGCCACTGATGCTCATGAACAACTGCCATAGCAGCATTATTCCATTCCATTGGTCATTTCCACCCAGGACTGCCATGCTGAGTCTGGGACCATACACTGATGGCTTGCATGAAAAAGCACACTTTTGATGTTGCTTCTCACATATTCCTTTGATACTCTCCAATAAAGAGCCTGAGATGCCTGTTTCTGTGGGCACATTTCCAATAAAAGCACAAGGCTGCAGTCACCCACCATTTTTTTTACTTTGTACCAATGTCTTGGAGGCATATATAGACTCAGATCTGGTAAACAAAGATAATCCTAAATGTTAAATATTTGGCTATGCAGCATGTTAATCTCTCATTTCATTTTTTTTTTAAAAAAGTCAAAAGGTGAAATAAAAGACCAGACAGTTATCTGACGAAGCATACACTTATTATCTCTTCTGAGGAAACTACCAATTTTGGTTTTTTTTCTCCATGTTTCATATATCCACATGTTGATTTACAGATTTTCTCTTCATCTGATGTCATTTAAATTTCACAAATTTGTGAAAGCCAGCTTCAGAGGGAAGCCATGGTTATAAATGTGATACCTTCCTTCAATCAGCTCAAGAATTGGGAAAGGAGGCATCACATGTGTAACCATGGCTTCCCTCTGCAGCTGGCTTTCACAAATTTGTCCCAGAAGAGGAAGAAAAATTACGTTTGTGCTGCATTGTCAGGCGGCTTATGAATGGGTCTCATTGCTCTAAAAATTCAGTGCTTCTCTTCACCCTTAGCTGATTTGCAAAACTGCCTTATGAGGCTAAGTATCCTGGAAACTTTTTCTTTGAGCTCTGTCTCCACAAATCACCTGCTTCTCTCACAGACATGTATTTGCCAAACACATCTAACAATCCAGCGCGGGCCAAGAAATTGACACAAGCTGTGGGTTAAACAGATGGGGAGGAGGTATAAATAAAGCAATGACAACATTAACCAGGAATGGGGGTCTGCAGCCAAACCTTCTGTTTGGGTAAATCAATGTAGATCAGACAAAGTTAGGGAGGCAGCATTTTATGCTTCACAAGAATTTGGCCCAGAAGCTGAGTGAAAAACGTCACAAATGAAGTAGATTTGTCCAATCATATTCATGGTTATGTAGTTCAGCACTAAGGAGAATGCTTCTGCACCATTCAAAATTGGCTTGGTTTTATGTCTTCAGCCCGCCCCACTCCCCCTCTCAGGAATCCCCAGCCCATGACTGGGATCCAGGAAAAGTTAATGGTAAATAAAAGGCCAATTCAAATATGCTTAGTTAGAAGCAAGTCTAAATGGTTTCAATCTGAAAAAAAAACCCAGCATAGTTTAGGAAAAAAACTTTCAGCTCAGGATTGGAGAAATGCTTTGTAGGCATAGAAGCTGCACATCCATCTGGGAAGAGATTGGGAAGAAAATGTGATTGATGAGGATGAGGATGACAACCAGAATAAGGTTCTTCGCTTTTTCTATTAAAAAGCAAAATGACTAAGAGAACAATAATTAAGACAGAAATTAAAAATATAACACAGGAAGTCCTCGACTTATGACCACAATTGAGTCCAAAATTTGTGGTGTGAAGTGAGGCAGTTGTTAATTGAGTTTCGCCCCATTTTATGGTCTTTCTTGTCACGGTTGCTAAGTGAATCACTGCAGTTGTTAAATTAGTACCACAGGTGTTAAGTAAATCTTGCTACCTCATTGACCTTGCTTGTCAGAAGGTCACAAAAGGGGATCACATGACCCCAGGACACTGCAACCATCATAAATATGAGTTAGTTGACAAGCATCTGAATTTTGATCATGGGACCAGGGCATGCTGCAATAGTCGAAAGTGTGAGAAACGCTTATAAGTCACTTTTTTCAGTGCCGTTGTGACTTTGAACAGTCATTAAATGAACTGTTGTAAACCAAGTACTACCTGTATCTATTTAAAACCAGAATTTTAGAAAGACAATACATATACATTTCAGATAAAAACATCAAAATGTCTGGATCAATTAGAAAACATGGGGGGCGGGGGGGAAAGAGCCATAAAAATCAGGCCAGATTTTCACTCACTGTCTTTGGCTTTAGACTGTGTTTTTATATTTTGTATTTTGAATTGTAATTATCCAACATGAATATTCATGTGAATAGCAAGGTGAGGTGCAAATTAATCAGAAAATACATTTGAAGAGTTTTATAGCTTTTATCAGTCCAGTTAGGAGAAAGGAAGAAAAAGACATGCATTCTAGGTTTTTTAAAAAAATACATTTACTTCTTTTACCTCGGTTTTTGCAGTATATGGAGAACAGAAGCAAATGAACTGAGATTGGGGACCGTAAATATCAGGAAGAGAGGAAGGAAGAAAGGAAGGAAGAAAGGAAGGAAGGGAGGGAGGGAGATCAATTATGATGACAATTTCTAAGATGATAAAACTCTCTCATAAACAAGAAGGATCAAGAAGAAATGATTGGATCAAATAATTGATTTATTGGTGAGAATGAGGAGAAAGAAGAGAAACAGTATTTTTGAAAGAAAGGAGAAAGAGAGACATAGGTAACAAGAAAGAGGTAATTGGGATTAAGCAAAGTGCTTGTTTACAAGTAGCAGTGGTGGGACAAATGAACAGCACTGTCTAGAACAGCGGTCACCAACCGGTGGGCCATGGCCCACTGGTGGTCTGTGAAAAAATTTTAGTGGGCCGCAGAGAAATCTCACCCTAAGAGCACCCCCCAAAGCAATTAATCCAGACTGCGCAGAAACACAAGACTGCCCCCGCCCACATGGCCCACAGGAACCCTCCCCGTCCAATCACTCCTTACCCAGCAAACTTGCCTGCTAAATTGCGATTTTTTCCTTTTTCTGACCATCAGCTGTTTTGCTGTACAGGAGATTTAGATTAGCTAGGAAGCAGGAAATGGTTGGATTTCTTGTTTTCTAGCTAGTCTTTAGATCTTTGGCTCTGCTTTTAAGCACAGCCAAACCTCCCTTAGGACTGAAGGTTCTATTATTCAGTGCGACTCACAGCAAGCAATTTTGTGTGATAGACTGAGCTACCCAATGGCAGATAGATAGATCACTGAATGATTCTGTGATTCTGCCTGCCTGCTTTGCCTGATTTTGGGTAAAGATTGCTCTTTTTTTTACTAAAAAATGCAATATTTACATACATGCTGTGTTGTGAGTTAATTTTGTGAGGTTGCTTGCAAGCAAATTTTATGTGACAGACTAAGCTAACCGATGGCAGATAGATAGATCTCTGAATGAATCTGTGATTCTATGAGCAACTCAATCTGCCTGCCTGCTTTGCCTGATTTGGGTAAAGGTTGCTATTTTTTAATAAAAAATTAAATATTTATATAAGTATGTATAATATTTACATACAAGCCATGCCCAGCCAGTCACATGACCACCAAGCCACATCCACAAATTAGGCCATGCCCACAGAACCAGTTGGTGGTCCCTGGGATTTAAAATTATGGGTTTAGTGGTCTCTGAGATCCAAAAGGTTGGATACCCTTGGTCTAGAACAGGCTTGTCCAACCCGCGGCCCCTGGGCCGCATGAGGCCCAGGTCGCCTCGTAATGCGGCCCAGTGCCCACCCCAACCTTCGTGCCAGAGCCAGCGAGGAGGAGGAGGAGAGGCAGGCGCAAGGCGGGACGAGGCGAGCGCCAGGCCAAGCAGCAACAGAAAAGGCGGGCGCCGTCAGAGCGCCACCTCCTGCTGTTCCTGCCCCCGCCCCACTGCTGCTGCTTCTGCCCCCGCCGCCGCTGCCCCCGCCGCCGCTTCTGCCCCCGCTGCCAATTCTGCCCCAGCTGTCGCTGCCGCTTCTGCCCCCGCCTCCACTGCTGCTTCTGCCTTCCAGTCCTGCCTCATACAGCTGGGCCAATTGCAGGAGGAGAGGTAGGTGCGAGGCGGGTGAGCTTTCTCCCTCCCCCCCCCTGCAAAATTTGGCTAGAAAATAAACCGTGATAAAAAAAGGGATAAAAAACAGTGATAAAATATAAATAATTTTTAATAAATAATTAATAATAAATAATCAAAACATCTCACTAACTTCATTTCCAAATAAATTTAATATGTTAACTATGTTTTCTATGGTTTTTTGGGATGATCGGGTATCGTTACTGTTATTTTATTTTATGTGCGGCCCAAACCAAATTTTCATCTTCTAATGTGGCCCGGGGAAGGTGAAAGGTTGGACACCCCTGGTCTAGAATGAATAATACTACATCAGATAAATAATAGTAATAATTGTGTCATAAATGTGGGGCTCCTTTAAAAAAACCTTCCTCATCACTTTTATATACTTTTTGTTCCTTTCTGAAACCCTTTTATAGAATGGAGGGAGAGCCTAGTTAAACCACTTGGGAAAAATATTGTTTCCTTTTCCTATGTAAAAACGCAAACGTCTCTTCAAAAAGAAGAAATGCAGAAGAACAGATACTCTTTTGGTGTAGACCTGCACGCATTCAGGAAAATAAACATAAATTGTTCAATTTTGACAGGAGCTAAATCTTTCAAAACAACAGAAAAAGGCAGAGTAATATATCAGCTCTAACTTTCTGTCTCCCTTTATGTTTTCTAAGAAAACACTTCAGACAGCAGAAATTCAAGATATCAAGAATCACTTTTATAGCTACTGCTAGCTTGGTTAAATTCAACTTAGATAATTCCCTTGTCTTGTTCTTGTGATTGATATACATGAAATAAAATATCATAACTACTGTCTCTTCCTTTAACCATGTTGTTGCAGTCATCCCCACTGTTAGAAACCACCTCGATTCTATCTCTTATTATCTTGATGATCTTGCAGCTAATCTTTCTGACTTTTATCCTTAATGAAATCTGGTCTATTTTTTTTAAAGAATAGAGAATAAGGTTTAAGGTTTCTTACTGAAATAGGCAACTCATCTCCATATCTTTTATTGTTCCTTCTGAAGAGGAAATGGGGACGAATAGATACATGACAATGGATGCCTCAGATGTACTCTGAGGGAATCACTCAGGTGGATTTACACTGTGGCCTTGGTTTCTTAGAGGAGGAAGGAAGGGGAATTTACAGATTTTAATGACATGCTCAGTTGAAACATTAAAGAGGGGTGGGAGAGAGAAAGAAAAGATGAAAAGAAGACCAAAGGCTTATTCTTGCTCAAAATCCATACCCCAAAGGCTTGGATGAAGGATAACAAGTCCGGACAAGAAGCATCAACCACAAGTACTAACCATATTTTTATCATAAGTTTACAGTAACAGAATCTTGCAAGTATGAAAGAACATCTCTCTCCCTTCACCTTTACAGTCCAAGAAACGAGGGTGGGTCCCTTTGCCAAGCTCCCATTCTTTTGGCGAGCTAAGCTCTTATCTGACCACAGAATTCCAGATGCCGCATTGTGTCATGGCTGAAATATTTCTGTTTCGAAGAAACACCCTGGGTGGGATTCTCTTTTCTAGGTAGAGTCTCTGGAACTCCTCTCTGAGTCCTTCAGTCTCCCAGAGGTAAGAAGGAGGGGAAACTAATTTCAGAAATTGATTTGGATCAACAAGCAAAGCCAAGGCAAAAACTAGAGCTTGGCAGGTGTCAGCATAGTGGCCTTAGGCAAAATTATTTTGTCAATTGTAAAAAATCACTCTGAGGGGTGATAGCCCCGGGCTGTGATTTGTTTCCATATTCCCTCTTTCTTTATGACACTAAGCCCATCATCCTTTGCTTACATCTCTAGGGGTAAGGACTTTTGGGAATGGCCTATAATTACTGTAGATTTTTTTTTTAAAAAAACCCAAAGTTCATATTTTAGGGAGAATCCATTGAGATTCAATTATATAAATATAAACGACATAAATATTTGTATCTTAAACTTGATTTATCTTCTCTCACTTGAATTAACAAGGAATTGAACAACTATTTTTTTTCTGGGTTCAGACCCCTTAAGTCCCAAAGCTTCTACATTCTTTAAGAGTTTGATCCTCAAAGATAAAATTTTAAGTTCTTATGCGATTCTGTTACAATCTTGTGTTTAAGAAAAAATAGATGTGTGTATGGTTTGCTGTTAAAATTGCAGTGTTTCACTACTTGGAAATTCGGATTTTATTAAAGAAGCCCTTTTTAAAAACATCAGCTACTTAAATCTGTTCCTGTCCAGAAATGCCACTTCATTTCTACAGGATACAGTCAATCTTCTGTGATTTGGCTTTGAATATGCAGAATACAACATGGAAAGATATTGTAGTTTTCAACCTCTCTTTTTTAGTTGTCACTTGCTCATTTTTTTAACCTTTATTTTCCCATGGATCATCACTGAATTTATTTTACTTTTTTTCTATCCTGCCTTTATTATTTTTACAAATAACTCAAGGTGGCCAATATATCCTATACACCTTCTACCTTCTATTTTCCTCACCATAACAACCTGTGAGGTGAGTTGGGCTGAGAGAGGGATTGGCCCAAGGTCACTCGGTCAACTTTCATGGCCAAAGCGGGACTAGAGCTCATGGTCTCCTGATTTCTATGCAAGCACCTTAACCACGATTCCAAATTGGCTCTCCTTAGACATTTAAAGGGAAGACTGATACAAACTCAGGCCTAATCATTTTCAAGTGAATGAGAAAAAATGGTTTATATGGGTTACTGAAAAATAGGACCACTTTGTACCATTTTACTCATTCCATCCTTTTACATATTCCACCCAACATTCACTCTGATTACTTGATAATAAATATGAATTGAACTGAATGGCTTCCACAATTCAATTTTATATTCATTCAACTTTTAGTGAGAATTGTAATGATAATGGAAGATAGAAAGATATACAGGAGGGAGCCAGTAAGTGGTAGGATTACTTAATTCAGCATCCCTATCTTATTCCATAGTGCCTTTCCCAATTATCTTTTTATCTCCAGAGTCAAGATCAGAGAGAGGTTGCACTTGAAAATCAGTCCAGAAGGATCAAGCAGATAAATACCAATTTTGTCCATCTCACACAGTGCCATAGAGATATCACCATTACTGCAACGCAATTCCAGAAAATCTAATTCATTCTGGTATTCTGGTTCTCCCAGCTCAAGAATATGTGAATGATCTCGTATATGTTAGCATTTTTTCATTGACTGAGTTTATTTATTTATATCCCACATGTCAATCCTGACATCATATTTATTATACATGGGATAACAATAGATAATTCAAGGCAGCAAACATACCTAATATTCCTTCCTCCTCTTATTTTTCCCACAACAACCACCCCGTGAGGTGAGTTGGGCTGAAGAAAATATCTGGCCCAAAGTCATCCAGCTAGTTTTCATGCCTAAGGTCAGACTAGAATTCATGGTACCCTGGTTTCTAATCTGGTGCCTTAATCACTAGACCAAACTGGCTGTTATATATACTTCCTTTTTGCTATAAATCTTTGGTCATGCTCAGTAACTTAGCCATACTTATTGAAGTCAAACTGGCTAATGACCAAAACATCCATATTCAAAAATTTTATTCTACTGAGATTCTTTCTCATATTTGTCCTGGTTGTAAGAAATACATAGTATTTCAGGATAGTACATTTTCCTCCCTCATGTCTGGCAATAGTAGCTACATCCTGAAGCAATGGCAGAATTGGGAGAGCCAGTTTGGTGATTAAAGACCAGGCTAGAAAACGGGAGAGTTTGAGTTCTAGTACTGCCTTACCTGACTGGGTGACCTTAGGCCAATCACTCTCTCTCAGCCCAACAGGGTTGTTGATGTGGGAAAAATAGAGGAAGGAAGGAAGGTTAGGCATGTCTTCTGCCTTAAGTTATTTGTAAAACAATAACAGAAGGATACAAATAAATAAATAGCTGCTTTTTGTCTGCTGCCATTGTTTTTCTCTGACCCTGTAGGGGCAGTATAGAGGATAAAGAAGGTGGCCTTGAGGAAAAGGGGAGAGAGTTGTTACCTAGGGGATGAGAAGAAAAGCATAGATCATGCCTGGGAGGTGTAGCATGTAAGCACAATGAGAGAGGATACTTCTTCAATTTCTTCATTCATATGGGGTGTATTGGAGATTGGGGAGGGGGGGAAGCAGAATCAGATTTGTAAAATTAGGTTACTATAGCCAGCCTAGATAACAGTAGACTTTAATCTTCCATGGACTTTATTTCTTGGTCTAGTTTGTAGCTGATGGGCTGCTAATATATGAGAATCTGCTCATATACAGGTAGTCCTCGACTTACAACCACAACTGATTTCTGTTGCTAAGCAAGACAGTTGTTAAGTAAGTGTGTGTGTGTGTGTTTATGTATGTTTGTGTGTGTGTATATTTATGTGTGTGTGTGTGTGTGTGTGTGTGTGCATAATATACTTATACATGCATATACATACATACATACATACATATATATAAACTAAAATTTGAAAACAAAAAGATTTAGAAAACAAAATCTATTTTTCAATTGGAAATTAAAACAATGGCAAGGAAGAGGAGGAGAAAGAGGATGGGGGGTGGGGAGGAGGACTCTTGCACACACCTTGCTTCCAACAGAGAGCTGGGAATTCAGACTCTGCATTTGCTTCAGGAAATGTTGGAGATTTGCTGTTGGTGTAGAGCACATGGGCACATGGGAAGCTTGTTGAGAACCAGAGATAAGAGAGTTGGCACTGATTGTCTCTCTCAGGACCAAGCAATGCAAAGCATCCAATGTTCTGGATGAAACCCAAAGTCTACTTCAGTTCTTTGATTTTGTGGGAGGCTTTGCTTTTAAGGACTCAGAGTTTCCCTCACATTTATCTGTTGCACAGCTCTTCATCTGTCCCACTGTGTTTTGCTCCCTTGTGAGCTAGGGTAAAGCAGCCAATTCCTTCCCTGCAGATGTCTTCCTTTAACTCAGCATTCAGAAAGAGACAGCCTTCTTTTTTTTCCGGAGAGCCCATTAATTATTCACCTCTGGTAGCAGCATAAATGGCCCCTTCCATTTTTTCCCCTCCTACTTCCCTGGGTAGCCTCCTTCCTAAATAGGCTCATGTGATAGCGCCTGCAAAATGGCTTCCTTGTGAATCTCTTCTAGCAAACCCATGGACTGCCTTTCACAGAGAAGGACCTGAACCCCAAGAGATTGTGGGATCTTTCAGGTTTACTTTGCATTGGAAATGGAAATTATGAGGAAAAATCAGTGAAAAAAAACAAAACCCCAGGTGTCTGTGTGTGTTGTGGGGAGAGAGATAACATGTGCTTACAAGTGCCTACACCTCCTTGGAAGTTTTGAATTTATTTATATTGCAACAGCCCAGGGAATCCTAAGTTCTCATTCCTTCACTTGATGCCTGCTGTGGCCAAGTAGCAACTGGGAGAATAGCACTCTCTTTTCACTGTAGGAGCTACCATGACTGTGAGGAATTTTTTTGAAGTGACATTTTCCCTCCCCCTCACTTAAGGCTAAACACCAGGCAACGTCTAACTGCGCCCACTATGTACTTCTTGGCTCTTTTTTGTTGTCCATAGCTTTTCAGGATAGGATAGTAGTTAAGTCTTGTGACCTTGCTGAGTGTGCTAGGAAAACTAGGCCCCTCTGCTCGTAACATTAAAGCTGCTCCCACAGCCCTTCCCCCCTTGAACAAGTGAATCCAGATGTCTTTCCACTTGATTGCAAAGCAGTTCGTTTTGCAAAATTGCTGCAGCTCTGCTGAGCAGAATGCTGGACCCAGTTCCCATTAAAGGGATTTCTTGCACCACCCTGCCTCTTACTCCTTCAAGCAGATTTCACAGGAAACTTTCGTTTTTATCACCAGGCCAGATCTGAAGCCTTTTAGCTAAGTCTCTAGTATTTTTTACAATCCCTATAACAAAAGGCCCAACTTGATTTTCCATATCAGATTAAATAACATGAACCTCTGTATTGTAGACTCAAGCCACTTAGCCACCTTATTGATGAGAGGGGCGGTATATAAATGTAATAAATATGTACTTTCTCTTTTCCCCATCCACAGAGTTAAGGAAAGGTGCCTGGATGCAAAAAAAAAAAAAAAAAGCAGCCTAACAGAATAATTAATCAGTGGATTAATCAACTTGCCTCCAAAGTTATGAAAGCTCCAACACTGGAAGTTTTTAAGAAGAGATTGGACAACCATTTGTATGAAACAATGTAGGGCAGGGATGTCAAACTCACATTGTCACGTGGGGTATCGGGACTTTTTTCCCCTTTGCTAAACGGGTGTGGGCATGGCCAGCATGTGACGCATCCTGCTGCAGGCCTGGAGTTTGACAGCCCTGGTGCAGAGATTCCTGCCTGAGCAGAGGGGTGGATTAAAAGACCTCCAAGGCAGGGGTGGGATTCTACAGGTTCTCACCTATTCGGTGGAACTGGTTGTTAACATTCTAAGCAGTTCAGAGAACCAATTGTTAGAAGAAATTACTGGCCTAATCCTGTAAGGAAGGCAGGAAGGACACATTCTGGTGTTGCTTACAGAAACTGCCTCTCCGTTAACCCTTATTAGCAGGACTAGACTTCCTGTCTCAGGAACTTCTCTGGAGTTCTTTTCCCCTCCTTTGCTGGTACTTTGCTTGTGTGGAGTGACCATTCAAAGTTACAATGGCACTGAAAAAAGTGACTTATGACCATTTTTCACACTTACAACTGTTGCAGCATCCCAACAGTCATGAGAAGCCAGGCGAGGAGATGCGTGCCTCGATGTGAGTGATGTTGAGTTGGCCACACCCAGCCAGTCACATGACCACCAAGCCATGCCCACCAACTAAGCCATGCCCACAGAACCGGTTGTTAAAAAATTTGAATCCCACCCCTGCTCCAAGTTGCCTCGCAACTCTGTTATTCTCTTCTGTTAGTGTCCTGTCATCACAGGTTTCAATGGGATTTTATTACGCAAGGAAAGACATCCAGACCGACAAGCTATTTTCTACTGATACCAACATTTTTAGCAAATTTTCTAGCCAATTGTACATGGCACATACATAACAATGCCTGGGAATTAGCAGTTTATTCTTCCTTTCTAAGTCTGGTGTGGGGTCATAGGGCAGGGCACTGACCAAATGACAATTTTTTCCCACTCCTATTAGCTGGTGGGAGGAAACAGTGATTGGCTGTGGTATTTCCTACCTAAGGGGGAGTTAATATAGACATAATACTATACTGATAAAAGTGAATATTTAACAAAATAAAAGAGTTGGAAGGGAAGGACCTTGGTGGTTTTCTAAACCCAATCCCCTGCTCAAGCAGGAATTTGTAGTTCAAGTTTGAACTGTGGGATTCTTGGTACTCTCTGAGCCTAGCTGTTTTTTGTTTGTTTTTTGGCAGACATTTCATTGCCATCATCATGATGATGCCAAGTTTGGTAATGAAACATCTGCAAGAAGACTATCAAGCTCAGAGAGCATCAAGGACCCTACACAGTATTATGTGGAAGCGCTGTCAATTTGCTGATTCCAGACAATAATCAGGGAGAAAGAGATTATCAAGGAGAGAAAGAACAATAAATCACTTCCGCACGGGGGATGAGGGAGGTAGCTCTTGCTTTTGTTTTGTTTTTTGCCCCCAAATATTTTTGCCTGCCAATGACTTTCTTGCACCAATCTGCTTAGTTTGGCTGTCTTCCATGTTCTTCATACCCAGTGAGTTAGGTTTAAGGTTATCCATCAATGGTTGAAAGTTACTTCTGTGAATGTACATATCCATAGCTATAATCAGAACAAAGCTATCGCACCGGTTGATTATGTCTATGGTGGCCAAAATCGTATTGGACATGGGATTTGAATAGTGGCAGTGGCTCAAAAATGAACAAGAGGCCTGAAGATGAAGCACTTGACAATGGAAAAAGTCTCAATCCAATGTCAACACTGTTGGTTGCTACTTGCTCCGTGTATATAATTATGTATATAATTCTTTCAACCCAGAATGACTCATTTCAGAATTTTGGGGCATGTCAACTTTTTTTTTAAAGTCCAACCAAACTTGCGTGCAGGATATTATGCAAACATTCTGATTGAGATGGCATGTTTATCTGTGCCAAAAAGGGTGAATAAACCCTTTGGCATGATTTTTAACTGTTCAGACATTACAATTTACAAGATCTGAGGCATTTGGGGGGGTGGGGGGAGGGGAGGAAAAGCGGGGAAGAAAATGCACAGCATGGAAAAGAAATTAATGGCCCTCAATAAATTTGGGGACAGTTGGCAGCTCCGCTTTGCATATTATAATAAAAATGGTTTATTGGCCTAACATTGTTCAATTCAAAATCCCGGTGAAAAGTCAGGCTCTGTGGTGCAGGCTGGCGGCCCAAAGGAGGGGGAGGGGAGGGTCAGTGGCTGACCCCAGTCAGCCCTGAAGCCCACCTGGATTTCTGCCTGGGCTCAAGGCTTCCCAGGCTAAAGTAAATATCCTTCCTCCACTTAGCTATATTTATTCTGTACGGTACTTTCCTATGCAGCAGCTCCTCTTAATATCCCCAGAGTCCTGGAGCCCATTTATTTCCCAGTCACTGCCTGCGTGCTTTCATGAAGTGGAGCTAATGTACCCCAGAAGGCTTAGAGATACCGTCAGCTGCAGCAGGAGAAAAATTTCAGGGCCATTTGTTGTCAGGCCAAGAAAATAAACAGCCTCAGGATTTCACAAACGGGAGAGAGAAGGCTAGAGCAAAAGTTGACGGGGGAGGGGGGGGGGCAGAGGAAATTGTGTCAGAAGGGGACAAATGGTTATCTTGGCAGAAGGCAATTCTTACATACATCGGACAAGGAGAGCCAAGGCTTTTTGTAATGGACAAGCCCAGATTGAATGATTCGCTGCCGTACCATCTTATCACTGGTTTAATAACTGGAAGAACGGCTGGTGGTGGATTCGGGTTCATAACTGAACTTTCTCTAACTCCCCCACAGACTAAATGATCTGGCCTGTCTTTAACCTGCATTGTGAAGTGCTTTAGAGTTGCAATGTCTGCCTGTCTCAATAGGAACCTGTCCAGGCATCCAGACGAGTGGGAGAGGTTACAGCTATTATCCTTGGGTGGCGGAAATTCAGACAACCACTAGATGGCAGCAAAATAACACAGGACGCCTAACTCTTTGCTGCCATCTACTGGTTGTTTGTATTTTTGCAGCCTGGGTTATGATATGCCAGGAAGAGCTCCTCTTAAAAATGTCCCTAATTCCAAAATCTGCTGGACAGACAAGGAAGAAGAGCACATCCAAGCTAAAGAACGCACACCCCTGTTGCTGTAGGGAGTGCCTTTAATCTCCCACTCTCTATTTTCAGGAAAAAAAATTAATGTCTTCCTCCTCAGTCAGGTTGTTTGAATTTGATAATTGTAATTTTAGTTGTTTTTACAGTTTTTGCACAATGACTATTTAGTGAAACATTGAAATGAGAATATGTGTGTGCGTGAATGTGTGTGTGCATGTGTGTGTGTGTGTGTGTAAAACTTCCATTCAAGCTGAAATGCAAGTAATCTTTGATCACAATGGAGCTCAAAATTTCTGTTGCTAAGCAAGGTATTGGTGAGTTTTGCCCTATTTTATGACCTTTTTTGCCACAGTTGTTAAGGGAATCATTCCAATTTTTAAATTAGTAACATGGTTGTTAAGTGAATCTGGCTTCCCCAATGACTTTGCTTGTCAGAAGGTTGCAAAAGGTAATCGCCTGATCCTGGGACACTGCAACCATCGTAATCGTGAGTCAGTTGTCAAGCATCTGAATTTTGATCACGTGGCCATGGGGATGCTGCAATGGTCATAAGTGTGAAAAATGGCCATAGGTCACTTTTTTCAGTGGTGCTGTAACTTCAGATGGTCACTAAATGAACTGTTGTAAGTTGAGGTCTGTTGTGTCATAGTTCAACCACTCAGCAATATCACGTCATTTTAAAACATAGGAGTAATAAAAATATTTGATACCTGGAGAAAATATCTGAAAGGTTAAATTTCTGAGCAAAAATGCTACATCAACTGTTGAGAATACGGTCAAGTCAGTACGTAGTGGAAACTGACATGAAATGCCTGATCAAAAGATTGCAATTGCTTTCTAAAGTTGGTTATAGCTTAAAACCGAAATTCCCTCTGACTTGGTTTATCTAAGTTTATTTTTAAAGATCTTTCTAGTAGAAGTATTAATGAAAAGTTAATCCATGGCAAAAAAAACCCCCAAAACCTTTAAGCATAACCTGCCTTGACAAAACTGTCTGCCACACATGTAACCCAAAACCATTCTTGGGAAATTTAATGGTGCAACTCAGTTCTGGATTTGCATTTTGATCACAGGGTGGTTTTGTGATTAGTTAAAAGCACTGTAGTGTGAGCATGCACATAATCTGTTATCAAAATTCCAAGTTGGTAAAGGCTTAAACTGACAGTCTCCAAACAAACTGGATGGTTGAATGTGTCTCCCGCACAATGTATATCAACAGACATGAGTTCATGGATCTCCATTCATTTTTAAGGGGATGGTTTATCAGAACGTAGCAGCAAACAGGAAAATGTGTGACTGTATCCCATTCCAATAAGTACAAAATATTATGTACTTTGGACCTGGGAAATCAGGCAATTGCAAACCAATTGACCCAATGTAGAAGAAACACTCGTAAGCCATTGCACTTTGCATATTACATCGAACACGCAAACAAGCTAAATACACTACTAACATTGGCAGCATCCTGCCCACACGCTTTTATTTTTCTTGGGGATTTCAATCTACCTTATATTAACTAGATCCTTAATGAATGTACAACTGAACCTACACATGCAACCTTCTACAATGCAGTAACAAATCTGGGACTAGAACAACTAGTAACCAACAACACTAGACTTAACAACTGCTTCGATCTCATCTTCTGCAATAGTTTGAAATCAGTTTACGAAATACAAATTAAAGAACCCTTTTCCAACAGTGACCACAACATGATTGACTTTGTCTCAACATACGTCCACACAAAAATCATCACAACGACGGAATCCCCAATTATAACTTCAAAAAAGGCAACTGATCTTATAAACAACAATCTCTCATTCCTTGACTGGCAATTTCTATTCTCTGGATGGAATACTGTAGAAGACCATTACAACATATTTTTACTTGAAGTCAAAAGAGTCATCAAACTATATGTACCATTAACAACTCCCAAAACCAGAAAAAACAAATTACCCCCAAAATAAGGAAGTTTCAATCCAAAAAGAAATCACTTTGGTGGAAAAACAAATCTGGTCACGTTGCCAACTTCAAAAGCCGATACAAAAATTTACGCCAGATAAATTTATACCAGATAAACACTGAATGCATCAATTATCACATTAAACAAGAAGAAAACCTTCTACACACCAATTCCACCCGCACTTTCTACAATTTTGTAAACAACAAACTAAAAGACTCAAGGTCCATCCCACCCCCGAAAGGTAATGGTAAAGACTGCAATGACGACACTCTTAAAGCCAACCTCTTTAATACATTCTTTGGCTCAGTATTTGTAAACAGCAATGGCTCATGCCCAGTATATCCTAGTCAAACCACAGACAACTACAATGATCTAATACATATCGATTTTACAGAAGACACTGTTGAAAAAGCACTGCGCAATCTAAAACCATCTTTATTGGACTGATGGAATATGTGCCTACTTCTTTAAAAAGCTACCCACTGCCATAGCCGAACCTCTAAGCATAATCTTTGAAAAATCTTTCAGGCCCAGCTCCTGGCCAAAACTAAGGTCACAAGCCACGGTCATCCCCATCTTCAAAAAGGGAGAGCCCAGCCTAGTTGAAAATTACAGACCAATCTCTTTATGCTGCGTCACCTGTAAAGCCATGGAATCAATTATTAATCAATCCATCATCCTCCACTTAGAAACAAACAACCTACTCTCTAATAAACAATTTGGTTTTAGGAAAAAACTATCATGTAATCTAAAATACAGTCTGAATAGTCAAGACGTTGTTGATGATCAAAACTCTGTCAAGGATCTTGGAATACTCGCCTCAAATGACCTAAGTGCTCTAGCACTTAGTGTAACTACATAGCCAAAAAGGCGTTAAGAGTTGTTAACCTAATCTTATGGAGCTTTTTCTCTGGTAATATTACACTAATAACTAGAGCATACAAAACATTTGCTAGACCAATACTTGAATACAGCTGATCAGTCTGGAACCCATATCATGTATCTGATATTAACACAACGGAGAAAGTCCAGAAATATTTCACAAGAAGAGTTCTCCACTCCTCTACTCGTTGCAGAATACCTTATGCCACCAGACTCGAAATTCTAGACTTAGAAAACCTAGAAGTACGCCTCCTTCAGTCTGATCTAAGTATAGTATATAAAATCATACGTTGCAATGTCCTACCTTTCAATGAATACTTCAGTTTCAACCATAACAAAAAAAGAGCAAGCAATAGATACAAACTCAAGGTTAATCGCACCAAACTTGATTGCAGGAAATATGACTTCAGCAATACTCTACCTGAGTCTGTGGTTTTTTCCCCAAACCCCAAAAACTTTAACATTACTCCGTCTACTATTGACCTCACCCCTTTTCTAAGAGGTCTGTAGGGGGCATGCATAAGCGTACCAACATGCCTACCATCCCTGTCCTATTGTTTCTTTTATATATTTTTTATTTTTCTTATATGTATCCATGTGTTCATAACTACGTTTTTACTTATACCTATTATCTTGTAAGCAATTGACAAATATAAATAAATAAATAAATAAATATTGGTCACAACTGACTGGCAGGAAAATTGAGGCAGGTGACTGGAGTGCAGCAACCTACAGCTTAATCACCAAAAAGCTTGCAGGTTGCAGGCAGGTGGGGAATGAATGATCATAATAAGTATCTCAGCTTGAGCACCTAGAAAATGCTGATAGATAAAATTGGAGGGAGGGGAGTGGGTAGGAAGGAACTAGCAACACATTACAGACAGTTGAATATACAGGAGACTGAGGTTTTTCCTTCCCATTCACATCTGCTTTTCTGGACCATTTAAAGCTTTTTTGGATGGTTGCAGCAGAATTTGCCTAGATGGAAGTGCCTTTCTGGAAGCTAAAACATATAAAGAAGGGTTGCTGGAATTGGGTATGTCTAATTTAATGAAAAGAAGGATTAGGGGTGACATGATAGCAGTGTTTCTACAGGGAAACTCGAAAATTAGAATATCGTGCAAAAGTTCATTTATTTCGATAATGCAACTTAAAAGGTGAAATTAATATGAGATAGACTCATTACATGCAAAGCAAGATAGTTCAAGCCGTGATATGTCTTAATTGAGATGATTATGACTTACAGCTCATGAAAACCCCAAATCCGCAATCTCAGAAAATTAGAATATTGTGAAAAGGTTCAATATTCTAGGCTCAAAGTGTCCCACTCTAATCAGCTAATTAAGCCATAACACCTGCAAAAATCATAACACCTGAGCCTTTAAATGGTCTCTCAGTCTGGTCCAGTAAAAATCACAATCATGGGAAAGACTGCTGACCTGACAGTTGTGCAGAAAACCATCATTGACACCCTCCATAAGGAGGGAAAGCCTCAAAAGGTAATTGCAAAAGAGGTTGGATGTTCCCAAAGTGCTGTATCAAAGCACATTAATAGAAAGTTATGTGGAAGGGAAAAGTGTGGAAAAAAAAGGTGCACAAGCAGCAGGGATGACTGCAGCCTGGAGAGGATTGTCAGGAAAAGGCCATTCAAAAGTGTTGGGGACTTTCACAAGGAGTGGACTGAGGCTGGAGTCAGTGCATCAAGAGCCACCACACACAGACAAATCCTGGACATGGGCTTCAAATGTCGTATTCCTCTTGTCAAGCCACTCCTGAACAACAAACAAGGTCAGAAGCACTTTACCCGAGCTAAAGAAAAACAGAACTGGTCTGCTGTTCAGTGGTCCAAAGTCCTCTTTTCTGATGAGAGCAACTTTTGCATCTCATTTGGAAACCAAGGACCCAGAGTCTGGAGGAAGAATGGAGAGGCACACACTGCAAGATGTTTGAAGTCCAGTGTGAAGTTTCCACAGTCTGTGTTGATTTGGGGAGCCATGTCATCTGCTGGTGTTGGTCCACTGTGCTTCATTAAGTCCAGGGTCAATGCAGCCATCTACCAGGAGATTTTGGAGCACTTCATGATTCCTTTCGCAGATGAGCTTTATGGGAATGCTGACTTCATTTTCCAGCAGGACTTGGCACCTGCCAAAAGCACCAAAACCTAGTTCAATGACTGTGGGAGTACTGTGCTTGATTGGCCAGCAAACTTGCCTGACCTGAACCCCACAGAGAATCTATGGGGCATTGCCAAGAGAAAGATGAGAGACATGAGACCAAACAATGCAGAAGAGCTGAAGGCCGCTATTAAAGCATCCTGGTCTTCCATAACACCTCAGCAGTGCCACAGGCTGACAGCTTCCATGCCACGCCACATTGAGGCAGTAATTGCTGCAAAAGGGGCCCAAACCAAGTACTGAGTACATATGCATGCTTCTACTTTTCAGAGGTCTGATATTGTTCTATGTACAATCCTTGTTTTATTGATTGCATGTAATATTCTAATTTTCTGAGATTGTGGATTTGGGGTTTTCATGAGCTGTAAGCCATTATCATCACAATTATGACAAATCACGGTTTGAACTATCTTGCTTTGCATGTAATGAGTCTATCTCATATATTAGTTTCACCTTTTAAGTTGCATTACTGAAATAATGAACTTTTGCACGATATTCTAATTTTTCGAGTTTCACCTGTATATCTCAGGAGTTGACGCAAAGAAGAGGGAGTCAGCTTACTTTTCAAAGCACCTGAAGTCAGGACAAGAAATTAATGGATGGAAATTAATCAAGCAATCTAGAACTAAGGAGAATTTTCCTGACAGGACAATTAATCAGTAGAACAACTTGCCTCCAGAAATTGTGAATGCTCCAACACTGGAAACTTTAAGAAGAACCTGGACAACCATTTGTCTGAAAGGGTGTAGGACTTCCTGCCTGAGAAGCAGGTTGAAGATCTCCAAGGTCTCTTCCAAGTCTGTGATCCTTATCCTTTAAGACCTATGGGTGGATCCAGATGACGGTTTTCCAAACTCCTGCTAAAATTGTGATAGGATAGTTCAGCCTTGATTCTGAGGTGCATTTGAGATCTTAGGGATGAGAATATGGCTGGGAAGCAAAAGGCAGCAGAGAGAAATACTCTCTCCTTCTTGATCTTGCACTTGACATGCAACATTAAGATGCCTGCATTTCAGCAAGTGTTTCAAAAATTAAACTATATAAAACTATAAAACTATAGACTATAAAATAAAGAACTGTAAGGTTTCAATAATAAGGCCTTCCTTCTCCTCTCTTCACTAATTATAATCTGTTTGCAATCTGTCTTTTGGTAGGGATGAGCATTGCAATGTCAAGTATGTATACAAAGATGTCTAATTTTTATTTAAATATAAATGATAAATCCAGGGAATAGCTCGGATTTAAATCCCATTGATATATTGGATATGTAAAATTGGAGAATTCTTATTGCTGTGCAATGCTTCCAAACTAGTTCAGAAAAGGCATATCAAGCACACCTTAGCAACGGTCTGCAACTCTTTAAACCGGCCAGATACTTCCTGAGATTGTGTAGCAGCTGTGTGACCCCAAATACAACAAAGCTGATATAAAAAGGTCAGGGAGGTACTAGCTTTGTGGTTCTATAGACTCCAAGCCATTTTTCTGGAAATAAACCTGAATAACAACACCAACACCAACACCAACACCAACAACAGTATATAAACAAAGTTTATAAACAAAGTAATAAACAAAGTTTTGGAACACAATACCCCGGATATCACGATAGTGGAGAAGAAAAAAGTGTGGATTGTCAACATTGCCATACCTGATGACAGCAGAATCGGCAAGAAACAACTTGAAAAAGTCACCAGATATCAGGACTTGAGAATCGAACTGCAGAGACTCTAGCATAAACCAGTGCAGGTGGTTCCAGTGGTACTCGGCACACTGGGTGCTGTGCCTAAAAAGACCTAGGCAAGCACTTAAAAACAGTTGACACTGACAAGATCACCATTGGTCAGCTGCAGAAGGCCACCTTACTGGGATCTGCTTGCATAATCCACCAGTACATCACGCAGTCCTAAACACTTGGGAAGTGTTCAACTAGTGATTTGTGATATGAAACCCAGCATGGTTATCTTGTTTGCTGTTTATACTGTCATTTTTGTGTATAATAATAATAATAATAATAATAATAATAATAATAATAATAATAATAATAATATCTGAAATCACCTTCATTCTAAAGGGACAGAAGTATGATTTGAACATTGTAAAGACACATGCTAATTAAGACTTGGTCTTAGTATGAATTTGAGAGACATTTCCTTGTCTACAACAATTCTTGAGCTTTATTTTGTTGGACATTTAGGATATCTCCCTCATCAAAGAACTGACCAATAGATTAAAATCTTGGAAAGCAGTAGTCCTGAAGAAGCCTTGAAAGAACCAATGTTAAGAAATGACATCCTGGGCTTTGGAGATTTACAATGTTTTGTATGGGTACATTTGTTAAGACAAATGAGAAATAGAGGAAAAGCTTAACCATGGAAAGACGATCATCCAGGGTGAAATATAGCCAACATTAAAACTTCATACTACATTATATTATTTTATTATGTGATTATTCTCCATTAGTTTTATTGTTTTATGTATGAGGTTTTTATATTCCTGTAAGCTGCCTTCAGTTGCCATGTGTGAATAGGTGGCAATATAAATTTCCTAAAATAAAGTTTTGTACAAGGCATTTGTCTGGAACGGTATAGGGTCTCCTGTTTGAGTTGGGGGTTGGACTAGAAGACCTCCAAGGTCCCTTCCAACTCTGTCATTCTGTAAAGCAGGTAGATTTTTGACTTTCTCTCTCTCTTTCAATGTTAAAATACAATTTTCCATCATTTGCTGTAAGTTCTTGCATGTTCTTAACCCTTTTGTTTGTGCAGATAGAATACAATGGAAACATTGTCTTAGATACCTTATGCACCATGGCCCTCTATATCTTTATTTAGTAATAAGTAACATTTTAGAGAAGCCCTTGGAGAAGTCCACAGGGGGAAAATCTGTCGGCACTGATTAATGGCTCCTAGTTTCGAAGCATATATCTCTCAATAGCAAGTGCTGAGGACAAACATTAGGGAAAAGTGGCTCTCTTTACATTTCCTAATTGTGATCTCCCTGGTCATGGTGAAAATAATAATAATACTGGATTAAATTTATCTTGTTCTGCTCCAGCAGTTCCCCCCTATTATTATGATTGTCTTCTGAACTGATAGTGAAAATAACTCCTCTGTATATTTCCAGTCTGAATAAAGCTTTCGACTAACTAGTCTCAAAATAAGGTATGAAGGTCTTCTACCTTTAGTTTCATAGGAACAATAAGGTTATTTGATATTTCCAAAACTATCCACTCTGAAGAGCAGAGCTTTTAGTCTGAGATAAAGCTTTTGATCTATTTCCTAAAGCTGCCTTTTACAGAAATAACCTGTATATGTATATGAAAACATTTAAATAGCTATCACAAGATGCAACTGTTCAATAAAACGTCTTTTCTGAAAATCCTTTCATTTTTAAAGTAATGGTCCATCTCTCCCCGTTTCTTCAACCTTGCCATATTTGATTGATCGATTGATTAAATGCCATCAAGTCCTTTTGGTGTATGTACCAAGATGTACCTCTTGATGACCACATAGGTAGATTTTCTTCATGACAATCTATTCCTATTGCAGTCTTTCAAAATGCAAATTCTCCTGCTACAAACTTTATGTAAATATGCTCGCACGCACATACACACACATTTTATACATCTACAACTACTTAGTTATATATTTTTTAAAAAAATCAATACTGGACTTTTTATTGGAGAAAGATGAGCTGCTGTGAGATCTTGCGGGAATGCAATGCTCAATTTATTGTAGGGAATTTACATTATAATTCTTTTAGATCTTTCTTGCAAGCTTATCAGAGTGCTGTTCTACACTATTGGAAAATAAATTAGTAATTTACAGCTTTTACAGAACAGCTTTAAGGGAGCTATCCTGGGAACACATACTTTTATTTTGAAAAGTTTAATATCTCGATTGCAAGAGATAATACTGCCTTCTATTCTGCTTTGGCTGGTGCCTACCATTTCTTCAGGAACAGGTTAGAAAGTTACAGTGGAAGACAAGAGAGAGAGAGAGAGAGAGAGAGAGAGAGAGAAAAGACACTTGGTGATTATAGCAATTGTATGTCTTTGGTTTTATAGCTAAGGAAAAAACCCTGTTTTTTCTGATGTAACTGTAATTATAAAATGAATTCGTATTACAAAAAGATTTATATCCATTAAGCTTCCTTGCTGAGTCTTGCAGCCTTTTTTATCTAACAATACTACACTGAATAATGGAATACAAAAACTTAAAACAAACAGCAAAGTTGGTTATTATTTCTCAGACTTCCAACAGCTACTCTTTTCGCTGTCAAAAATGACATTTTGCTCCTTTGAACATTCGTGAGACATGCTGGCATAAAATACAAAGATGATCCAATTACAATTTCTGCAGCTGCATCTTATTTTGTTAATGCTTGCAAATTAGTGGTATCAGTTATTGGCCCTTCTTGTGAGAACAAACACAGCTAGCATTAAACACAATGAATTTTATAAAGAGCCTTATTTTACTTTTTTAAAATCCCAAACTATAAATAGTTTGACATGTCTAGACAGTATAAAAATGGGACTTCATAGGAGAATGCCAAATACAGGTTGCAACCTACTAGGAAAGTAAGAGGAATCCTGCTAGACCACAGGATAAGATCCATTTTAGTTCAAAATGTTGCTTCTCACAATCGGCAACCAAATTCCTCCAGAGTGCTTAAAAGCATGGGTCTTAGACCCATCCTTCTGATATCTGGAGGCATGCTGGTCCCCAAATTGTTTCTCAAGATTAATGGCCCTTGATAGACCTTTTTCTCCATTGGTGGAGCCAATGTCTTTTTCAAGCAATCAAGTTAATAGACATTATCATATGTTATGGCAATAATTTCCAGATATTAGATATGCCCTTTGTAAAGAAGTGTTTACTTATTATTATTTTTTCTAAACTTCCAATCTGCTTCATGACATGAGCACTGATCTTAGTGCTTTGAGAGAAGTTAAGAAATGTCTGCCCGTCCATTTTCTCTATGTCACACAGAATTTTATACCCCATCATTCATGTCATGAATGTGCGTCTACCCCCTGGGTACTTTTTCCTCTAAATGAAAGACCCCTAAATAGTGTAAGAAGACCCAAATTGCTATAGTGGTTAAAGAAACCAAGCTAAAAACTGGGAGAGTTGTAGTCTTTCCTTAGGCATGAAGTCAGCTGGGTGACTTTGGGCCAATCACTTATAATCTTGGCCACTTAACACCCAACCACTTCTTTGGCTTGTTTTTGCATTTAATATATTTTGAGAGATACGTGGTCATCTGCCCCTGAAGACACCCTGGATCGACCTAAATGGAAACAGATTTGCTGGCAAGCAGACCCTGCCGTAACACAGGAATAACACTAGGAAGAAGAAATTTCAAGAGGTCCTTATTGAGCTTCTGCTTTGCTGTGGTTGCACTCCTACTTTGGGATTAAGGCACTCTGTGGTTATTAGGCTGTGGGGTGCAACAAGATTAAATCAGGTAATTTAATATCTTTATGAGACTACTGGGTGCCATTATTAAAGATATGGGACTGGGTGCCATCTCTGTGTTGATGATACCCAAGTCTATTTCTCTTTTCCATTTTTATCAGATTGGCTGATTTCCCTGATGGTCTCCTGTTGGAGCTGCACTGAGATCTAGGTGAAGCATAATGGACAAGAGTTTGGTGGCTAGCGTGATGTCATTTCTCTTTAACTTTGTTGTTTTGCTTTGTTCCTACAAAATCAATGCTGGTGTTAATTCTGTAGCCTGCCGTGTCAGAGTTTGCGCGGGTTTTCCCTTCAAGGGACTTTGTGGAGCCAAATAAAGATAATATGTGGCAGCTTAGAGTTTATCTTGAATTGGTCAAGGGTGCACTACAAGAATAATGTCACATGGAAAGTCACACTATGTCACATTAAAAAACAGAAAGAAGATGCACAAGAAGGAAGAGGTTCTTTTGGCTTCGTATTTCAATTTTTAGAAATGGAGATCTGGAACTATGAGAAACAACAAGAAACGCTTGTAGAACAAGGAGGTTGGGACAAAGAAGAAGCCATCTTTAATGATCAAGTAATTTTATGTGGGGAAAAAAGGGCAGGGGAAAGAGAGTGAAAAGTTTAAGATTTGAAAAAACAACCTCCCAAAAAAGAATAGTTTGAAAAATAATTACAATATTAGGAAGCAACAGAAGAGGGGATCACAGAAGAGAGAATTAGAAGTAGAAAGACAAGGGGGCAAAAAGGGGAGGGAGAAGAAGAGGGGGAAGAAGGAAAGGAAAAGAAGTTATAAAAGACAGGAACAAGATATAGAGAAACAGGGAAAATGTATAACGATTGAAAGTATAAACCTATTTAGAGATAATGGGTGAAAATTTAATTGAAAAAGGGATTCTGCAAAGGTACATAAGATAGTATTGTTATATTAGAAGTAGAAATAATTTTAGAAAATATGAAACAATGTATGATTAAATGATGGATAAAATACTTATTGTAATGCAGTGGAATATTTGTTAATAAATAAATGAAATAAAGTGAATGAGAGAATGAAATTAGGAAAGGATGGGAACATTTTAATTATTATTAATGATTTATAAAAAATATAAGTGAAGAGAAATATGGAAAAAAAGAATTAATTATGGAAAGTGTATAAGTGTTCACAAGGAAATATGATATTTAATTGAAAAGAAATGTTAAGACTCTAACTAATATTAATAATAGAATTGGAATGGAATGAGTGTTTCATTTACTATTGTGATAGATAGATAGATAGATAGATAGATAGATAGATAGACAGATAGATAGATAGATAGTGAACATAGTGTGTATTTTAAGAATGCACCAAGCAGAATTCGATTGGAATTATGTACTATATTGAATGTTATAATTTTAAAGGCATGAACTGATGCTCCATTCAAAATCCAAGAAAGAAATACTTAGACTCTTTTAATCAGAGAAAAGATATCTTTTACTGGAAATCAAGTGGTAGCAACAAAAGAATTCTGAATCTGAGAAAATGGGCACGTAAATCATATATACAAAGTAAGGGCAATGTTCCCACCCCCAATAGTTCAACTGGTTCATCCAATTAAAAGTTGTGTATATCATCATGTGGGCATCTCCAGGTGGTGATGAGGCTTCTGTCTGTTGACCTTGACATAGTTTGATAAAGGGTTGCAGTTGCGCATAGCATAGGATAGAAGCCTAAGCAAGAATGTACCCCCCCCACAACTTATACAGTTCTGGTTTGTAACACCTCCAGCTTACTTCCCATAACCATTCCCCCCTCCCCCCCATTACTTATGACAGCCAAAAGATGCAAAGCAAAGGGAGAAAAATCTTGAAGGAAAAATCTTGAAGATTGACATTGAAGTTTAAATAAGAGTTGAATGGATAAAATTAAAAGATATAAAGGTGTCATACTCCAATTAGTAACTACAGGGGAAAATTTGTTTAATGAGAAAAGATAATATGAAATTGAAACAGGACAGACAAAAGTATAAATATAATGATTGGAAAGACATCGAAACTTAGAAATATATATATAATTGAATTTAGATATGTGATAATTAAAAATAAAGTTGAGAAAACCAAGGGAGGGGAAAAATTATGGAGAAAATGTTAAAATAGTAATAAGATATGGAATAGAACACAAAGATGAATATGAAATTGAGTTTGTGTCTGTATGAAGAAGTGATAACCCAGGATCATGCTATTCTCAAAAAAATATGTTTTATTTTATTATGTTTTTGTGAAAACCCAAATAAAATTTTTATATATATAAAAAAAGAATAATGTCACATGGAAAGAGTCTGAATCAGTTTGAAGGACTTTGGGATGGGGTAAAATAATATTCCCATAAGAGATTGAATTGTGCAGTTTAGGGGTGATACTACACCTTGTGATGAATGCTCAGGTCAGTATAACTGGGAGTACTTATAGGGGGAAAGATTATTTACCAAGCGTGCCCGTTTATTGAGGGTTGACATGGCTTTTGTTACCCAGAAACTATTATTATCTAATTAGATTATTGTTACAGGCTCTATAATAGGATACCCCTGGTAGAAGTACTAAATCATAGATAGGTTCCTGTCTGGATCGTTGTGGTGGGAGTATATTATGCATGTGCCAGTTAAACACCCTTGGCTTCTGTCTGAAAGTCCTTTTATTGCAAATAACAGCCTCTTCCATATGGGATGATCTGTAGATACTTTTCCATTTGTAGAAATAGAAGTACAAATAAAAATGGGAAGGTTCCAACATGGAATCAAGCAGAATTGGAGTCTTTTTGGTGTGTTAGTATCACTATTTTGGAATTCCCTTCCTCAGTCTATTTAGTCAGCTTTGTATTTTATTTAAAAATATTCTCAAAATGTGTCCTTCTTTGTTAGCTTTTTCCTTGTAGAAGTTATATTTATTTGTTACCTGTTTTTTGTGTCTGATGTTGTAGTTAATTGTATGTTTTATTTTCAATCGTTCTAATGTTATAATTTGTTTCTGATAGTTCTGTGATGGTGATAATTCACTGGAAGGGAGCATTTGACCTTTGATGTTTATTATAATTTTGTTATTGACTACCAGGGACCATCCTATTAGTAAGCATATAATAAAATGCTTCTTTTTCATTTTTTTTTGTCCACATGCTCCTTAGTTTTCTTTGCTGCGTTCCTTAGTACCTTATCCTTTTTCTGTTATTTTTTTTTAGGTCCCTGTTAAGACAATAGTTCCATTTGTGAAGCAAACTTCAAAAACTATGTTGGCCTCTTCCTGGGCTTGATTGACCACTTCTTATATTGTGGAATACATTCTACTTGAACCTCCATTCTTGTGGTTTAAATACCCTTCAGACATTTGGCCTTCTTGACTATTCCTTTCAATGTCTTTCTACCAGTTCTTTTCTTATTGAGAAGTTTCCCCTTTTGTAGTCAGTGACTTGGTTAGAGCCTGCTGGGAAATTCCATTTTGCATGATGTTAGCTATTACACAGCATTATGCTCCTTGTTTTTCATCACTTCCACAAGGCGTAAGTCTCCACAGCAAGCTACAGTCAAAATGGAGGCTAAGAGCCATTCTTCTAAGCCACAATCATTTAGAGCAGAGGTCTCCAATCTTGGCGACTTTATGACTTGTAAATTTCAACTCTGGGAGTTGAAGTCCACAACTCATAAAGTCACCAAGGTTGGAGACCCCTGATTTAGAACAGGATTTTCCAACCTCTCACTTTAAGACAGATGGACTTCAACTCCCAGAATTCCCCAGCCAGCCTTTTGGACTTGATTCTTGCAAAAGAAATCCTGCTTTGAATTCTCTGTTTGCATTTGCTTGGTGCTACTTATCTGGAGAGTGCTGGCTTGCTACCAAGGAATTTATAGCTCTCTTGACTATTAAACTGAAAGTTAAACTTGCTTTCCTTGGTCATGAGCACCAAGGTGTCTGCTCTTTTCTAAAGAGTGTTGTCTGACAATCTTTCCGCTGGTGCAGTCAGTCATTAAGAGAAAGATTGACTATTCTCAGCAATATCCCATTAGTCATTTATGGCCCTTTGTGTACAAATTGGACATGATTCATGAGTTCTCCAGCTGTCATTACCTATATCCCTGGGTTATTCTATTTCACTTTATACAGCCAAATCATCAGACCCTCTATAATATTCAGATTTCCTGTCACAAATTTCAAGTCTTAGAATTGAAGATGAGAGAAGCTGGAGAAACTCTACTTTAAGGAAAAGCATTGTGGTCAGAACAGTGGAATGATTATTAGAATCACTCTTTTAAATGGTATAACACCTTTCCAGTGGCTTCTATCCTGCCTGAGATATTTTAGAGAATTCTGCACACAGCAATGCATTGGATTAGATGAACTTAAAAGTCTCTTCAATCAACAATTCAATGAAGAAAAATTATAGTTTTCATGCCAAATCATATTTTCTTTCATTTTTGTAACAGAATCTGAAGAAATATTTCCTTCCTTCCTTTCTGCTTTGAATCCCCCATCTCCCTTGGGGAGGGACTCTGGCTGGTACCCAGTAAAATTACAGTAAATATGTTTGCAATGCAACTGTTCTTCATCAATACAGTAGAAAAATATTTTTTAAGATTAAGTATTCTAGTCTGAATTTGAAGCCTCAATATACTTGGTGCTGCTCTGCATCTTTTATTCCTATAACAAACCTGAATTCTTGGTTTATATTTCGAGGTGGCATGGCTCAGTAGGCACAATCTCTCAAAATTCTTTTTGGAGTTCCAATTTATTGAATGATAGGATCTGTTGAAACTCCGATCCATCTGCCTGCCTGTCTGTATCCAAACTCTAATGGGCAAAGATACCTCTAATGCAGGGGTCCCCAACCACCGGGCCCCGGACCGGTCCCAGTCCGTGGATCATTTTGTACCGGGCCGCAAAGAATGAATAATCATGATTAAAATATATATAAAAATATGTTTTTGCTTCCGGATGTCTTATTTTGAAAGACAACCACTTCCGCCTTCGCTTAACTTCCGCGCTTGACTCTTTGGCACGTATTTATCCTGCATCAGCAATGCAAGCTAGCCCTCGCAAAATGAGAGGTTTTTTGGAAAGGCTAAGTTACGGGTTCATCGCTTATTTATTTACTGTTATTGGAACCTTCATGCCCCTACCCGGTCCTTGAAAAAGTGTTTCTGTGTGAAACTGGTCCCTGGTACAAAAAAGGTTGGGGACTACTGCTCTAATGTAAAAGCACAAGAAAAGATCTTGTTTCTCAGACCAGAGCAATACAGAAGTTAAGAGAAATATATATTAAATGCATATTAAAACAAATGATGGATTATTTTTTTGAACTGATTTTTTCTGTCAGAGCACGTGGGAAGTCCACGAGTCACTAGACCACTTCATTCTCGTCCACACCTTAGTATGGAAGTGCAGAGTAGCGTCTGGATCCTCAGAGATTAAATTCTCCAGAATCTGGAGCTAATGCAGCCTTTGAGCTTCATTCTGAAATGGTTCTGAGAAGCACAAGATGTTCCTTCTCCAAACAACTGGATGTGAAAGAGCCAAATGTCACGTCTGGAGTACCAGGTGCGTCTTTCTCCTTAGCAGATTGCTTACTTTCGTTGTGTTCCAGATCACAGTTGTGCTTTGTGTTAAAAATACAGAAATTATGTATCTGTATAAGTGGCCAATTTGATAATGTGGATTTGGAAATTAAAAAAGGACCCAGTGGGACCTAGGCTGAAGTTCAGCCTGCTTCACAGGAAACTTCTTGTGAGGAAAAGAATGGAGGAAGTTGACTATATATACCATTTTTAAGATCCTGAACAAAAGCCAGACTATAAATGCAATGAATAAATTAATAAACATATAAAACAACCATTTATAATGTCTCAGTTTAAGTTGCTTTGCCTTATGTTTGCCTCTTCATCTACAAGTAGTCCTCGACTTATGACCACAATTGAGTGCCAAATTTCTGTTGCTAAATGAGTGTTAAGTATTCTGTTAAGTGAATTTTGTCCCATTTCACGACCTTTCTTATCACAGTTGTTAAATGATTCAGCTGTTAAGTTAGTGACATGGTCGTTAAGTGAATCTGGCTTCCTCATCAACTTTCTGGTCAGAAGGTTGCAGAAGGTGATCCTGGGACACTGCAACTGTTATAAATATGAGTCAGTTGCCAAGCGTTTGAATGTTGATCACATGGCCATGGGGGCCCTTCTACAGTCATGTGAAAAATGTTTCATAAGTCTGACTTATGAAAAATGGTCATAAGCCACTTCTTTCAGTCCCGTTGTAACTTTGAATGGTCACTAAATGAACTATTGTAAATCGAGGACTCTCTATATTTCAGAGACTTTCTAGAATAATACTTCAATCTTTCTCCTATTTTATTTGTTTTAGCATACTTATATCAGTGAAATTGTGATTCTTCTAAATAAGCCAGATTTAAAACAGTAACAGCTTTCAAATATGTCAATCAATCCCACTTTCTGCTTTGCTCTTCTAAAAATAAAATTGTCGTTCCATTGTTACTGTTCTTCTTTACTTCCTCTTTTACTTCTTTGGGTGTCAAGGGAATTTTTATTATTAATATCAGATTTACAAGTAGCACAATCATATAGAGAAACTCTAATAGTAAATACAACAATACAATGGCAACAGCATGAAAGATTAGGTGAAAGTATGCTGTCCGCAAGAAAGGTATAGAAAAGGAACGCTGCCTCTTAAACTGCAGAAAATGCATTTGTTTGTGTCATTTCTACAGTCCACATAGGGGCTATTTTTTAATTTCCCCGCCATTGACATCCATAGACGTCCAGTTAACTACTCCAGTTCCAAATAAGGGATAGATCTTAGCCTTTAGAGGAGGGGAATCCAATAAATGAGGAGGCCTATGATTCCATGTACGCTCAGAGTCTTTGAGATCCTTCTAACATGATCCAGACTGTTATTTATTCCTTTGGACTTTGGTTGAGCAGAATAAGGAGGTCTCACATCATGAACCTTCTCTGCTTGTATCTACAGCACTTTCTAGGATAGGAGTGAACAACTACGGCCTCTTTACGACCTGTGGACTTCAACTCCGAGAATTGGCTTAGGAATTCTGGGAGTTGCAGTCCACAGCTCATAAAGGGGCCATAGTTGGTCACCCCTTTTCTAGGGCATTAGCTGTTCTCTCAGAAAGTGTAGGATCTTCCTCTCCAACTTCTGCATGGCCATCTATACATGCTCTCCAGCTAATTAGGGTCATGGAATTCATGTAATAATGTTGTAGTGTTACACAACTCATTGGATTTGAGAATGAGACAATTTCATACAGCAAATGTACTTTTTGTCCTCAGCTTCACTGGGTGGCTATGTGGCCAATCTGATCTAGCAGCAGGATGATGTCATGTGCCCAATTTAGTGTGAATGATTACTTTCTATCCTTGCCCTGGTTGTGGTTTGTAGCAATTTAGGCAATTAATTACTCCTCTTTTGACAATATCAAAGACATACTACAACATCAATTAACAATGGTTGAGGGCGCAAGAAGAGCAAGAGCCAGAACTTTGTTATCTCCCTTGATACTCAATGCAAAAAGAAAAGAGGAAGTGAAGAAGTGTTCTTCCTCACAGCTTCCTAGGATTGGGGTGGAATAGCCCCCAGTTTGGAGTCATGCAGCATGCAATGGGAAGGTGAATACTAAATAACTCACTCCAGTGGTGCGCTGCAACCAGTTTAACAACCAGTTCTGTGAGCATGCACTTCTTCTAACATGCTTGCGTGCAGCGTTCAAAATACAGCAATTTGAAGCTCAGCTGTTTATCTTCCAGGGTAGCCCCAGTAAGTACAACAGCTGAGGCATGGAAATCAGCTGTGCCACGTGACTCAGCTGAGCCAGAAAGAAGGAAATATAGGACAGGATAGGGTGGGGGCCAGCTGATGGTCTGAACTACTGGTTTGCTAAAACCAGTCCGAACTGGCTGCAGCCCACCATTGGCTCACTCTGAGGTTGAATCAGAAATGTGGAAATTCAGTGATGGATCAGGGTCAGAGATGCCATAAAAATGGCACAAAGCGGAAATACAAACTGAGAAATCATGTTGTATATATTTCCCTGACAATACAGGTAGTCCTCAACTTACAACAGATCATTTAGTGACCATTCAAAGTTACATCGGCACTGAAAAAAGTGTGACATGACCATTTTTTTCACACTTATGACTGTTGCAGCATCCCCATGAATTTACATTCAGATGCTTGACAATATGGTACATATTTATGACGGTTGCAGGGTCCCTGGGGTTATGTGATTATCTTTTGCGACCTTCCGTGACAAGGAAAGACAATGGGGGAGCCAGATTCACTTAACAACAATGTTACTCATTTAACCATTGCAAGAATTCACTTAATCACCGTGGCAAGAAATGACAAGAAATGGGGGGAAATTTTACACATTTCTCACTCAGCAACATAAATTCTGGGCCTGGAGTTGGGAGGAGCCGGGGGGAAGCCAGCTGCCGGAGTGTACTGCAGCAGCTCCTCTTGGTTTTATTTTATTTTGTCAACTTTTAGTACTCTCATTGGATCCTTTTTAATTTAAATACTATTTTTTGGAGAAGACCACAACACAGACAAAAGTTTTTGTTCTGCTAAGGACTAACAAGGCATGGGGAAAAGAAAGAAGCGCCATGGCACCAGCCCAGGATGTCTCCCACCAGCGAAGACTGCAAAGCAACCAAGAATTGAGGAGCACTTTTCTGGCAAGAGATCTGTAAGTAAAACTAACCCCCCCTCCATTTCCAACAATCTTGGGAAGTTAGAACGGGACCTGCAAAGAGATCTGACAAAACAGCAGATATTAGACTTTCCTGATCTAGTGGGGGAGGAGCAAAATGACGGGCAGATTTTTTTTCACAAACAACTAATCCAGTTACAGCTGATATGGAGACTGTGATAGAGACTAAAGAGGTTAACAATAAACTAATTCAAAGTGAGGAGAGCTAATTCTGGGCTCAGTTGTGGTTGTAAGTCGAAGACTACTTGTAATTGGCACAAAAAGCGATGTGATGGTTGTCTGACCATTACTTAGACAACCTTCTCTAGAAAGAAAACCAGAGAAGAGGAAGAGGAAAAATAGAATGTGGTTCTGTGTTTCCCATTTCATCTCAACCCTCATGGGATATGTGAGGAATTCACTGATATTTTTTAAGTCAGGCTGAAAAGTCCAAAGGACAATCAGTATGTATTCCAGATGAAAGGCACAATTTCATTTGGAGATAAAAATATGGATGTCAGCGTTGTTAGCAATGGCTAGTTTTGGCCGTAAATTTCCTCGGGAGCAGTAAAACCTTTCTTCATTGTTGCTTGGCTACATCTTACACTCTTGCATTCAAGACTGTGGAAAGCTACTGCAGAGAGACAGAATCAAAGGACAAGCTGGCTGTGTTTACAATGCCTTTACTCAGGCATAAAGGACTTCTATGGGTCTGTAATGACTTAGAGGCCGCATGCACAATTAGAGGAGGAAACAGAAGGAGACTTCCCCTTGGATGTTTCTTATTGCACCTGCACAAGGATTATTGGAGGCAGGTGGAGATCTCAGGGGGCTCAGTAGATAGTAATGTGTAATATCCATTCAGGGTTTTCTTTGTATCCTGCTGCTGGCAAGCCCCAAATTTTGCATGCTGGCTAAACATTTTCTGTGAACACAATAGCTCTTTGGAAAAAAAAAAAAAGGATCCGTTGATTTATTGACCTTCAGTGGCTACTCATCTCAGTGCATATCTCTGGGCGACTAAGGACAATTTAAAACAAGAACAATGCAACAAATAAAACAACATCCACAACCAATATAATGTTATGTTGCTGAGGTCTGACAACCTCTCAATTGTGCAAGACATCACATAAGCCTAGTTTACAGAGCATCCTAGCCCAGACGTAGCGGGTGGGGGGTGGGGGGAATCCTAATGAGAATTGCTAAAGACAATTTGTAGCTATATGTTGAAAAATGCCATTTTTCTCAGAATGCAGCATGAAAATAATTTATGTATGCCATGAACTGAACCTTGTGTTTTCCTTTGTATCACGTACTTTGCATTTTTCTTCTTTAAGACATATTTCTATAATCCTTCTTTGTCTTAATAAATTTCTAATATATTTGGAGCTATACCTACTGCCCTTTCAGGTCAATCAATATTGATTGATTGATTTAATATATTTGTATATTGCCTCCCTTATTGCATCTTCCAAAGCCTTTTCACCTGTTTTGCTTATTTTGTGTTCCTACAGAAATGAAGAAAGAAGGACTTAAGCAATGCCTAGTCTTGGTCAGTTAGGAAAAAGAATGAAATACGGAGTGGTTTAATTTCAAACTCCTTGCTTTTTATCTGCTCCTGTTTCTTGTTTGATAATGGAATATTAGCTCATTAATGTACCACCTCCATTGCTCATTTTCCTTTCAGCCTTTCTATATATCATGCTGCATTACTTAATTACAACCCTGTTAGTTCATATGCTATCTACCCACTGGCTTTTCTTCTACATTCTTAATTGCAATAAGTGAAGTCACTTTTCATTCTGGCACAAGAAAACTGTTGGTTAGCTGCCCATAGTTAGTGCATGTATGTGTATTTCCAATGGTTATAATATACACAATACAAACACCTGCTAAAAGGCATCAGAATGTTCTGGGTGGGTTTTGAAAGTGTATTCCTTTTTCATTCTATATTTAAGCGTATTTTGTTTCAAAACTGAAAGGCACATAAATCCTCAATCTAATTATCCTTCCAGTAGCTTGTGAGAAACATTTCTTATATACATTTTCTATCTAGCAGCCAGTGGCCCTCTGATAGGGAATCGGAAGACTAAGGAGTCTCTCTCTGGTTGTTTCCACCATTTCAGAGAAATGGTGCAAAGCTGATTTTGGATAAATTAGTATTTCCAGATCATGTTCACAATACTTTCTCTCTCCCCCCCGACACACCCTTCTTTTCTCTTTCTCTCTTTCCCTTTCTCTTTTCTTTTTTTTCTTTTCTTTCTTTCTTTCTTTCTTTCTTTTCTTTCTTTCTTTCTTTCTTTCTTTCTTTCTTTCTTTCTTTCTTTCCTTCTCTCTCTCTCTCTCTCTTGAGAGAGAGAGAGAGAGAGAGAGAGAGAGAGTGACATACAAGTGGTCCTTGTTTAAAGACCACTGTTCAACAACTGCTTGAACTTACGGTAATTCTGAATGAGTGGTAGTCACCATGAACCTCCTACTTATTTCTGGTGCAACATTCCTACAGTCACACAATGGTGATTTCTGACCTTTCCTGGTGGTTTCTTTCAAGCAATGTCAGTGGCAAATTCACACACACATAAAGTCCTCGCTTAACAACCCATACAATCCTTGACAATAGCAACTTCAGCTGCTGGAACTGCTACCTGTTAGCAGCACAGTCATTGGGTTATTCAATTTATGACCTTGTGACTTAACTATGGAATTTCCAGTCCCAATTAGCTTCATTAAGCAAGGACTACTTGTATGTCTTAAATGAAGAAAAGAGAGCATTGGATTGCCTCCTTGGATGATTTTCCTGCCAAACCTGAAGTATAAAAAATACATTTCAAAAGAGGATTTACTCAGTCCTGTTTCAAATGCTCATTTACATGGGAATGAATCGCTAAATTCTGCTTCTAAAAATAAAGACAGTGCAAAGAATCCACATGCATTTTATTACTGTCTGGAACCTGTTAAAATAATAGCCCAATTTGAAATGCATTAAAAAAATGACTCTACTTCAGCAGAGTCACTGACATGGTATCTTTCTAGCTATCAATTGCAAATGATTCAAAAATAACCCTGATACAGGATAACAGTAAGTGTTGGTTTACCATCTGGAGAGGGAGACAGAGAGAGGGAGAGAGAGGGAGAGAGGGAGACTCTTTTATATTTTCCCTGAGTCCATAAATGCGATCAAGCTGTAGATTGCAAATGGATGTTTACAAGAACAATGTTTCGCTCAGATGCCCTGACAGTCTTTCAAGGGGGGCATTTGCTTAACATTTAAAGTTTTAAAGCTGGAAGATTGCCCTTTGCAGTATTTATTTTAGTCAAATGATTTTTGTGTTTTGTGACAGGTTGTGGAAATAGCTGTTCAAACAAATGAAGCTTCCTCCACATGAAGACGCTCCAGTTGTCTAACCCGCCTTGAATGTCATACACAGCAAATGGATTGTCCAGAGCCATTCTATCTTTCCAGAGATAGGTCTGTTGCTATTGTAACTAATTTTAAACTGAGGAATAGCTTCTTTCAAATGAATACTATGCCTGACTTTTCAACACAAGTTTGGGATTTTCCAGAAAATTATCATACCTAATGTATACCAGCACTAGCTGATAATCCGACATTGCCTGACTATTTATTTACCCCAATCTGTATTAGACAGAAAAATCCTGTAGTCGGGCCTCACACTGTTGTACTGTCTGTGAAGCTCTAGATGTAGTAGCTCTATCTCTCATATTCTTTAGTCGGGGCTCACGCTGTTGTACTGTCTCTGAAGTTCTAGATGTAGTAGTTCTCTCACGCAGTGTCGCAAGGGAGCCCCCTTGTGGAGTACTGTGAAGCCATTACCATGGCAACTCCACTGTTTTTAAGGCACACTCCCCACCCCTAAGGGGTGTTAGAAGTGTCTTACTCCCACAGTATTTTTTTCCAGCGGGTAAGTCATCTGTCTATGATATTTGGTTGAAATTGCTTGAGGCATTCCAGAGTTGCTCGATGTATTACACACACACACACACACACACACACATATATATATACCAGAAGCTGCACTGCAGCTGCATCACTACCCACTTCAAACCCCTCCGAGCCATACATGAAGCAAACCGACACCCACTATGAAGATGCAGCATGACCACGAACTCGAAGCCAAACAGCAAGATCACAGCTCACCAACTCAAATCCCCCAGCAACTAAGACTAACCTGAGTACAACCAAGCCCCCACCTGAACAGAACACGCCTCCAACCAATCAGAACACGGCCAACCCCCCAACCAATCAGAACACAGACAAACCCCCTACCAATGAGAGCACATCCCCACCCAATCAGAACACAGCCAAGCCCTCACCCAATCAAGTCCCACCCCCACTAGCAGTTAAAAGGAAGAAGCAGCTGCAATCTCACATCACTCTGAGAAGCACAGAGCCGAAGACAGAAGCCTGAAGATGATGAATGAGACTTCATCGAAACATTGCCTAGATACTTCAAATCTTACGCGGGAGAAAACCCGAACAACCAAAGATCCATATATATATATATACATATGTATGTATTTGTTTGTCCGAACACAAACACCAACTGGCTTAGATATGTAGATGACACTTTCGTAATTTGGCCACACGGGAAAGAAAAACTGGACAACTTCCTCACACACCTCAACAGCCTACATCCCAAAATACAATTCACCATGGAAACAGAAGCCAACAACCAACTTCCCTTCCTGGATGTCCTAATTTACAAAAAAAAAAAAACAATGGCTCCCTAGGACACACCATCCACTGGAAGAAAGCACACACCAACTGCTACCTAAATGCACAATCCCATCACCACCCTGCACAGATCAACTCCATAGCCAAGACACCCTCACTAATGTATTAATTTCCAATGGATTCCAAAGAAATACAATTACCAACCTAATCCTAAGGGAGACACCCCCAAAAAACTGAGACACAGAACAGGACAAAGGTATTGCCTCCTCCCCTACATCAAAGGCACCACAGAAAAAATCAGCAAAATTCTTCACAAACACAATATCAGGACAGCCTTCAGCACTGACCAAAAAATAGCCAACATCCTAAGAAACACCAAAGACAAGATCCAGCTAGAAAACCAAGGAGTTTATGAAATACCATGCAAAGATTGCCCAGCCACATACATTGGATAAACCAGTAGGAGAATAAATGCACGCATCACAGAACACAAGAACGCAGTCAGAAAAGAAGAAAATACTTCCTCCCTTTTCCAGCACCTTAAAGCCACAGGACATGAAATTAATTTTGAGGGAACCAAATTAATCTCCAATACTGAACACTTCAACAAGAGAATAATCAGGGAAGCCATCGAAATAGAGAAACACCCCCATAACATGAATAAATGGGATATTACCTCCCGCCTACCAGACATCTGGAAACTAGCCCTTATCAACAAATGAGTCCCAGCCACGAAAACCAACACCAGACCCAAAACAATACATGGCACGACCACCAATCTCCCTCACCAGACTCAAATCAAACCCATCACATAGACGAAAGGCAGCCACTGTCTAGAAGCCAGACCACGGCTGCATCACCAGCTGCCACACACCCCGACCCCCAAACTAAGCAAACTGACACACACCATGAACACATAGCCAGACCTCAAACTCGGAGCCAAACCAAAGCCCAGAACATTGCACCACAGCCATCCGCTCAGGATATCACATCACGGAACTCAGGAGGTTACACCACAAAACCTCAGGATGTTACAACACAGCCAACGACCCAAGAAATTACAGCACAAGACCCAGGATTTCACAACAATAGAACTCAGAAAGTCATCACACAGCCCATTACTAGGTAGTTAAAACACAGGAGACTGATAGAAACACAGCCAATACTTCAGCCACACAGGTTCTTACGAAAAAGCTAACCAATCTGCAAACATCAAATCCATCCATCAATCAAGAAATAACAACACAGCCAACCAGCCTGCTTACAACAGAGCCAGCACACCACACCTCCCCACCAGTATTTATAGAGAGACGGCAGCTCCAATCATGCTTTGCTCGCGCAAGCACAAAGCTGAAAGCACCAGCCTAAAGATGGCTAGTGGGACCTCATCAAAACATCACTAAGATACTCTCAATCTTACACGGGGGTACTTACATGTATGGTATACAGCTTTGTTTGGGTATTTTCCCACGTCATTATAGTTGTGCTTTTAAAGTTGTAGCAACATTTCGGCAGAATCTCATCTGCCATCATCAGGCTTCTGTATTGTGTTCGTGTGTATGTATATATATATATATATATATATATATATATATATATATATATATATATATATATATATATCTTTGGTTGTTCGGGTTTTCTCCCGCGTAAGATTCGAAGTATCTAGGCAACATTTCGATGAAGTCTCATTCATCATCTTCAGGCTTCTGTCTCCGGCTCTTGCTTCTCAGAGTGAATAGGTGAGCGACACATCCCCACAGAAACCATCATTTGCGGAGTTGAAACCAGCCTGACCAGAACCAACCCTGATGATGCTAACAAAATCAGACTTGAAATCACCAACATCCTCTGCACTAGCAAACCACCCAAAAGCAACTTATCCAAAGAAGAACAAACTGCACTACTTAACCTGAAAGAAGACACCAGCATAATAATCCTACCAGCAGACAAGGGCAATGCGACAGTGGTTATGAACACATCTGACTACCAAACCAAGTTAACCAACCTACTCCAAGACCCCGCATACAAACCCCTAAAGACAGACCCCACCACCTACCTAGAAAAAACTACCAAATCCAAAATAAAAGCCTCCCCCATCAGTGAAGAAATCCAGCAACGAATCATACCCAGAGAGAAATCATCCAGATGTCCCAAGCTTTATGGTCTTCCCAAGATACACAAAGAAGGAACCCCACTCAGACCAATAGTCAGCTCCATAGGCTCACCTCTACAAAACCTGGCCAAATTTCTTGCCAAACAACTACAACCCTATGCAGAATCCATCAACTCACACGTAAGAAACTCATTCCAGTTCATCGAGATCATAAAGAAACAAAACTTACAACCTAACGACCTACTAGTAAGCTTCGATGTCATATCCCTCTTCACCCAAGTGCCAATAAAAGAAGCCTTGACAGCCATCCAAACCAAATACAACCCCCCCAAGCACATCTTAGATCTGACCAACCACTGCCTATCCAATACATACTTCACCTACAATGGACAAAAATACAAACAAATAGAAGGAGCACCCATGGGATCACCCCTCTCACCTGTCATCGCAAACCTCTACATGGAACACTTTGAAACACAAGCTCTAGAAAAATACGACCACAAACCCAAACTCTGGCTCAGATACGTAGATGACACCTTCATAATCTGGCCACACGGGAAAGAAAAACTGAACAACTTCCTCACACACCTCAACAGCCTACACCCCAAAATACAATTCACCATGGAAACAGAAGCCAACAATCAACTTCCTTTCCTAGATATCTTGGTATACAAAAGACCCAATGGCTCCCTAGGACACACCATCTACCAGAAGAAAACACATACTAACCGCTATCTACATGCGCTCTCACACCACCACCCAGCACAGATCAATTCCGTAGCCAAGACACTCATCTCCAGAACAAAATGCTTAGCCGATGAACAACACCAAAAAACCGAACTACACACTCTCACCAACGTACTTACAGCCAATGGATTCCAAAGAAAGAAGATTACCCACCTAATCCAAAAAGAAACCCCAACCAAAATCCAAGACAGAGAACAAGAAGACGGCAAAGCCCTCCTCCCATATATAAAAGGCACTACAGACAAAATTAGCAAGATCCTCCAAAAACACAACATCAAAACAGCATTCTGCACAAACAGAAAAATATCCACCATCCTAAGAAACCCCAAAGACAAAATCGAATTAGAAAACCAAGGAGTATACGAAATCCCCTGCACTGCCTGCCCTACCACATACATTGGACAAACTAACAGAAGAATAAGTGCACGCATTGAAGAACATAAGAACTCAATCAAAAAGAAGAAACGACCTCTTCCTGGTCCAACACCTCAAAGCCACAGGACATGAAATTGATTTTAAAAATACCAGAACCATCGCCAAAACCGAACACTTCAACAGCAGAATAATCAGAGAAGCCATAGAGATAGAAAAACGCCCACACAGCATGAACAAATGAGATGACACCTCCCGCCTTCCAGCCATTTGGAAACCCGCCCTCATGAACAGACGAGTACCTAACATGAAGAAGGACACCAGACCCACACCCATGAGAGCCACACAAGATGCCACCACCACACTTCCATGTAGAAAACAGACTCACACCCACTCAGAAGATGAGACATGACCATGGACCAGAAGCTGCACTGCAGCTGCATCACTACCCACTTCAAACCCCTCCGAGCCATACATGAAGCAAACCGACACCCACTATGAAGATGCAGCACGACCACGAACTCGAAGCCAAACAGCAAGATCACAACTCACCAGCTCAAATCCCCCAGCAACTAAGACTAACCTGAGCACAACCAAGCCCCCACCTGAACAGAACACGCCTCCAACCAATCAGAACACGGCTAACCCCCAACCAATCAGAACACAGCCAAACCCCCTACCAATGAGACACACCCCCACCCAATCAGAACACAGCCAAGTCCCCACCCAATCAAGTCCCACCCCACTGGCAGTTAAAAGGAGGAAGCAGCTGCAATCTCACATTACTCTGAGAAGCACAGAGCCGGAGACAGAAGCCTGAAGATGATGAATGAGACTTCATCGAAACATTGCCTAGATACTTCAAATCTTACGCGGAGAAAACCCGAACAACCAAAGATCCACATACAAATACCATGAGAACCTCAGAAAACATATATATATATATATATATATATATATATATATATATATATATATATATATATAAGAGAGAGAGAGAGAGAGAGAGAGAGAGAGAGAGAGAGAGAGAGAGAGAGAGAGAGAGAGATGTACGTACATATGTACGTATGTATGTATGTATGTATGTATGTATGTATGTATGTATGTATTTTACATAAACCATTGCATTGGCAGGACCCGGTTATCCAATCTTTTCAGTAGCCCAGCCCAAAATGGAGGAGAATGCCCAGGACCTAGGGGGTAAAAAACATCAATGAGCCTTTATACATCTTCATTCTACAATATTTGTGTTGGGAAATAAGAGAATCACTGCCTGAGAATAGAAACACCAAAAACAAACCATAACTGCCTCTTGTGGGCTGGGTTTGAGACCAAGGATGTATCGTGTGGACCTGATTTTTAAAAATGGTTAGCAGGGCATCCTCAGTTTGATGTTCTGCAGTGCTGAGTTAAATCCCCAAGTCAATGAGTATATAATCTTTTTGAAATAATATGCTGCTCTGTGTCATGAGATTATTTAAAAACAAGAGGCAGCTGAGGAACTTCTCAGCTTTCTGTAGTTTGTAGAGATTTAGAAGGATTGAGAAGCTGCCAAACTACAGGAATAGAATACTGAAGCTGCATATTTCATAGAGGTTTTCTGCTTTCTTTATTTCCATATTATAAAATAGAATGGACTGTGAGATCCTCTCTGGAAAAAGAAAAAGGCACATAGTTTTCTGCAAAATTTAATCAGTCTAAGATATGTTGTGGGCTTGGTGCCAGGGGTGGGATTCTACCAGTTCTCACCTATTCACTAGAACCGGTTGTTAACATTCTAAACAGTTCAGAGAACTGGTTGTTAGAAGAAATTATTGGCCTAATCCTGTAAGGAAGGCAGGAAGGAAACATTCTGGTGTTGCTTACAGCAACTGCCTCTCCATTAACCCTTATTAGCAGGATTAGACTTCCTGTCTCAGGAACTTCTCTGGAGTTTTTTCCCTCTCCTTTGCTGGTACCTTGTTTGTGTGGAGTGACTATTTAAAGTTACAATGGCACTGAAAAAAATGACTTATGACCATTTTTCACACTTATGACTGTTGCAGCATCCCTACAGACACGAGAGGCCAGACGAGGAGATGCATGCCTCGATGTGAGTGATATTGAGTTGGCCACGCCCAGCCAATAACATGACCATCAAGCCATGTCCACCCAGTCACATGACCACCAAGCCACACCCACCAACTAAGCCACACCCACATAACCAGTTGTTAAAAAATTTGAATCCCACCCCTGCTTGGTGCCATGTAATTTCCAACATAATTTCACTGTATGTTTATCTGTTTCTCCACCCATTCATATGTATATAAAGTAGCCAGAAATCAGGTGGTGAGTGATAGATCATATAGCAGGGCCTGTTCTCAGTATTAACTGAATACAAATGTAATTACATTTGATATTGTGCCCGTTTCTCATTTGTTAGATTGCTGAGTATTTTTAAGTGGGTTGCATAAAAACTTTTTCTAAACCGCCTTAATTTCATGAGTAGCTGATAAGTCAAATTGGGGAGTAGAAATAGAGATTTAGTTAGTATTCCTAAATATATTTGTGAGGGAGTAAGATGAACTAACCACAGTAAAACTTTCATGTTTGTGAATCCTCAATTTCTTACTCTTACCATTTCCATGCTTGTCTGCAGCTTTTTTCCATACAGATCAGCTTCATCTATTTCTTTGGCCTTTTTTTTTTAGATTTTCCAACCTCCAAAACAGGCAGACCTTTTTACAAGCCAACAATAATTTGAGAGATATTCTTGGGCATCTGTGGGGACAAATACCAAAAACATGAGTGATAACGTTCTCATGTAAAATTCTTAGACTTTAGACATTGGATTCAAGTCTGTAATAGCAGCATTTGCAAGATGGTGTTACTGTGCATGGGTGGTGATTTTGGGATCATCGTGAATCTGCTGGTGGTATCACCACCTAGCCAAATCTGTTTACCTTAACTGTTCTTGGGAGTTTTGTGTGTATTTAATATCAATGATTTTTTTATAAAAAGGATAAAAAACAGAATGGCATATGCTATGCTGTGATGATGGTGGCATGGACACAATTGCTTATTTTTCTTTCCTGCAGCCAGCATTGCCAGAAAATACATATAGTAGCAGAAGAAAATAATTCTGAGATACTTAGTGTGATTTAATGACACAATTTAAGCCAGCTACTAGCTGTTTAGCAATAGCAATAGCACTTATGCTTATATACCACTTCACAGTGCTTTATAGCCCTCTCTAAGTGGTTTACAGAGTCAGCCTATTGCCCCCAACAATCTGGGTCCTCAATTTACCCACCTTGGAAGGATGGAAAGCTGAGTTAGCCTTGAGCCTGGTGAGATTCTAACTGCCGAATTGGAGGCAGCTGGCAGTCAACAGAAGTAGCCTGCAGTACTGCAGCCTAACCACTGCACCACTGTGGTACCGCGGTTTCCCAACAAAACTTCTCAACACTTTTCCCCAACACTCACTTAACTACCTCCCCTCTCCCAATCTGTCCTAGCTACATTCAGTTCTCAGACAAAGAAGCTGCCCAACTATGAGAACAAGGCATGAGGAATGGAATTTCAGAAGGTCAACTGGTTCAGGTTCTTTGCTCAAAACTTCTGGCCTATCAGCATTCTTCTTCATTGTCTACCATCTGTGTGATCAGAATAGGCCTGCTTTCCAAGATACAGTTAGTTTGGCCTTAGATTTGAATTGGTGACTTCAAGGAGGACCCTGTCAGTCTACAGTATAGACCTTGCTTGAGAATAACTTAGCTCTCCAAAGTATTTTTGCCCAGTGTACTTTGCAGGAGTGAAACATGTTTGAATGACATCCACATCAGGAATGAAGAATGTTTAATCTAAATATAACAGTCTAAATAAAGTAGTCTAAATATATAGTCTAAATATAACAGTCTAAATAAAAATAAATTCCCCTCTTAATTAGGGTTTATTCCTTTAGTAGAGCTGATGTCAAATCCTCTAAGCCCCTGGTTGTTTAAGATTCTGTAGAAAAAATAAGAAAAAATATACATCTAAATGCATGTACACATCTAGGCAGACTTAAAAGTGAAAAAGACTGCTTCTCTTAAACCTATTTATTTAGAAAAGGTTTCATTCATTTACTTCAGCTGGGTTTATGTCTACATTTGAGGTTTTAGGTTTATGATTCCTCTTACGAATTATATAAGGATATGAGACAAAAAAATCAGCAAAATGCTCTAAGAAAAAAGAAAGCAACAGTAAGCAAAACAATTTGTTGGCAAATCTCTTTGTGGGCACTGTTGGCAGGGTAGCCAATTTCCATTTCAAACTTTGAGCACAGAAAACTCTTCAATCGGCAGGCAATCATCCCAAACTACCAGTGATGCCCGAATGATGAAACACACATGAAAACACATGAATGATGAAATACCACAATTCCAGCTCTGCTCTTACTTATTTGCTTCAAAACATCACACCCAAGGACAGAAGGCTCAACAACTGTGTCCCCACACTGATGTGTGTTTCATCATTTGGGGAAAAAAAATCCGTATCCTCTGTAGCCGTTGCCTATGGCTTCGACCTTGGCATATTTCTGGTTTCTGAATCTGCCATAGGAAACCCCATGTTGCGTATTGATAGCTGAAATTACCTTCCACCTTCTTCCTCAATATTTCAGGTAATATTTCAAATATATTTAAAATGCTTTTAAATGACAAATATTTCCTAGATGAAATACACTAATCATTTGTCTATATGTGAACAGATACATAAATATCTCCCACCCCCCACACAAGCAAACCTAATGCTTTATTCCTATTGAATAATATTTCTACTGAAAACATCTTCTCTGTATGGTAAATGTTGAATTGACTGTTGAGGAAGTGACATATGGACCATTGGAAAGATCTCAAAGCCACTTTCCTTCCTCAGCCTAGGGACCCAAACAATTGATAACACAGGGATATACCAGACAGCTAGCAGGCAATTTTCTGCATTTGTGAAACATTAACATTGTAAAAGAATGCCAAATTGAAGTTACTGTTTCATTGCTTCACACAATCTTAAAGAGACGCAAAGCAAGAGAAAATTAGAAAGCTACTACTAAACTCTGGAAATGCCGTTCAGATGAAGATCATTCCTTGGCAAAATATTATAGCACCTGAATATTATGTGCAAGGCAACCTGGTTTACTTGGTTGCAAGATCTAGAAATTGCACTCAGAAATAATTGCTGGTCTTTGGGCAGCATTAAAACCTGTACCTCCTTCGTAAAAAGATAATAATTTGTCCCCAGAAAAGAAATATTTTAATCAGTAAGCAAATCTATTAAGAAAGCTAACTTACTACAAGCCTTGCTTATCAACTTTTGGAAATTGTGTGTGTGTGTGTGTATGTGTGTGTCTAAGGAACAATAATTTGTATACAAATAATAGGTGCTTGCTTCCCTGTCAAATAAGTCTATTTGTATATTACAATATTGCACCCCCACAGTGCTGTAAAACCTTGTAGCTTAACATTCTCTTGATTAAATCTGCAGCTAGATCCAAATTCTTTTATTTTTAATGAAACAGGACAACATTATATTACCTGATTCTTTCTTTTGTCTTTTGGCATTGCAAAAACTCACCTGAGTCTAGCTGAGGCTGCCAAGCAAGTGGAAATACATAAGCAACACCGAAGTTGACAGTGAATGCTAAAATAAATCTTGCTGTGATTTATATAGCTTTAGCTTATGTAGTTTAGCAGCAACGATGGCTTAGCAGGATCAGAACACCTCCATTTTGGAAGAAAAATGGTGATGTATATCTCAGTGCATAGGATAAGGAGATTGTTAAATCTTGATATAGATGTTATAGGATCCCAATGTAATCCTTAAACATGAAGCCTCAGGGCTGTGACTGGCAAAAGGTAAATCATTGGCTAAAGACAGAACAGGTGCATCTAAAAAGACCTCAGAAATGGCCCAAAATCTGTTAACCACTGAAAGGGTTGGAGAAAAAAAAAATCTTAAAATATGAAGATTGACAGACAGACAGAGAAAGGGAGACAGGCAGGCAGGCTTGATTTCTGGGTTCTCTAGCAGATGCGCTGTTTCATCCAAATAAAGCAGGGGTGTCAAACTCGATTTCATTGAGGGCCACATCAGGTTTATATTTAACCTCGAGGTGGGGGGGGTTGGGGGAGCGTGGCCACAGTGGGTGTGGCCAGCTCAACATTACTTGTATTGGGGGAGCCTGTGGCGGCCCGAGAGCTCTGCCAGCGAAAAGGGGCTTCTGAGCTCCCTTTTCGGCTGCAAGGGCCTCCTGCAATCTTCTGCCAGCGAAAATGGAGCTCAGGAGGGCTGCCCCCCCCCTCAGCTCCATTTTCACTGGCAGAGGCACCGTGGGCCGGTCCTTTGCTGTATCCAGGGCAGGCCTGCGGGCTAGATCTAACACCCCATGGGCCAAATCGGACCCACAGGCCTTGAGTTTGACACCCCTGAATTAAAGGTTACAGACCCAAGAGTTTTAGTAATATATAGACGTGTGCATGTATGCATATACAGACATCTTTCCATTTTTAACACAGATAGATGAAAAACAGCATTATAAAAACACTTGAAAATTACATTTTAAAATAGAGTTGTGGATACTGTTCAGAATCCTAAATGTACTATCATTCTTAAAAAGAGATAGAAGAGGAATTCTAAGAACTTGGGGACAGTTCACACATTTGTTGGACAGAGTTCTAATGCTTGATTTGCTTATGTAAGACCATCTTTATATGATAACCTGAGATGCAAGCTGGACTATTATTCATGCCAACAGCCTAGGTACTTGCAGAAATTTTGCAAAATAAATTGTACTGGAGCCAACAAGATTTTTTTTTCATTAGTTCTCAATTAAATCAATGAGAACTTCGCTTAACCTTGACCATTTTCTCACACTAACTTTGAAAGAAGATGAAAAAGAAAGCAATTTAATTACTTGGGCTATCTCACCAGCCATCATTTGGTAGATTTGACATATCTTTTTATTAAATAGAGCTTTGTGTGGCATCATATCGGTCTAACCTAAAGTCAGTCAGTCAGTCAGTCTGTCTGTCTGTCTGCCTGCCAGCCAGCCTGCCTATTATCTATCTATCTATCTATCTATCTATCTATCTATCTATCTATCTATCTATCTATCTATCTATCATCTATCTATCTAATATATCATCCACCCATCCATCATCTATCATCTATCCCTCTATCTACCCACTTATCCCTTATAGTATTTTCCTTGTCCTTGTCCTGATCAAAGAAGGTGGTAAAATTATTGTCAGGTGTTATTTTAAGTTGGATAGTTACTCTCTCTCTCTTGTCTATTTCTTAGGAAAATGAATAAGTAACAACTTGAATAAATATCTATGACTGCACCATTACTTCCACTTTTAATACAGAAATGAGCTAAACTATATGTTGACCTAAACTCTCTCAGAACTTGTAAATATGCCACGTACAAGAGGAAAGGTAGATGCTACAATCTCAGTGGTTTCAGTGTGTGAAGAGATGGGGAAAAATCTTAAAAGCAGAAGATTAAACTGGAAAAGATCTGAGTCTGGAATACCTGATTGTCTGAATGGGCTTCAAGCTCTTACCTTGCATGTCATACTTAGCAAAGTGCCCTGGCAGTTGCTGAATCTTTTATATAGCTCTGTTCGCGAGCTTTTTTTTGAAGTATGGATATATTCTTGCCAATTTGGAAAGAGCAAGAAGTAAAATGGGAGATAAAGTCTAGGAGTCCTCATAGAAGTTTCTGCTGGCAATTTGGAGAGATAAGCAGCTTCAAGACAGGACAGTTTTAGGAAGAAAAGCAATGTGTGTTTGTGTGTATGTGCACACAGTCATATGCATATATGCAGGAATAATGAGAACTGAACGCTTCCTTACCGCACACACTTTCCCCGTACAACATACACCATCTACTGATTTCGTTTTGTGGGTTTCTACAATCTGTTTACCCTTGCAGACATAATTAACACCCTAAAACTGGAAGCATACTTGTTTAAAAATCTGTACTGGTTATTCAAAAGCCATCTGTGCTTCAGATATTAAAGTCTCTAATCCTTCTAAAGCATCCCTCCCCTCCCAACTGCTTATTTAACTGAGCTGTAAAATACATAAAATATGCTAATAATGAATAATGAAATAATAAGCTTGGAAAAAATGCTCGTGCAATGTCTCTCCATCTCCCCTGCCTTCTTATGCACACACAAACATGCACACACAACAGAGCATACATTTGTATTAGGATCACAGTCCTGACAACATATAGATAATCTAATACTCTTCCCTGGAAAACTCTTCCCCCTCCTTCATTAATGAGAAGTAAATGACTTTGTTGTCAGGAATGAACAATTAATGGCATTGAAATGATTCATTCTTCTGAATGCTGGCTAGTGTAATTGGTTTTGCATATCGATGAAATGGAATGTGCAATATTTGCAGCAGCGCAGGACAAATGCTAGAAGCATGGTGGCAAGAGAGAACAATTGTTTACTAGGAAAAATCGGGTGCTGGTACACAATTTCTAGCTTTATCATTTCAAACAGCATCGGCAGCCGGAGATGAAACAAGGTCATTCCACTGTGTCCTAGCGAAACCAAAGTGTTTCATCCCTGCTCTCAAGTGTTCCATTCATTACCAACCAACAGAAGCTACTGGCTTGTGGAAAACTGCAGACTGATATGAAGTAGATGCTGCTCAACCGTGTAAGTACTGCTGCAGGGATTCTTGGGAGCAAGAGGAGAGGTGAGCCCAACCGGCAAGCACAACCTGAGGCAGCAGGTTGGGCTCTACAGAGTTTTCTTGAAGAGCGGCCATTTTTATTTCACATTTCAGTATTCATGGATAAGAAGTGTGTTCATCCTTCTGCACTTGACTGTCATCAAGACCAAATTTTGTTTCTTTGTCCTTCTGATCCCTACCTATCTACAAATGATTAAGAATACTATTTTTAATATATTTATTTATTTTTCATCCCTGGAGAAAACACTGACAGGTCATCCTCGAGTTATATCCATTTGTGTAGTAACCATTCAAAGTTACTATGGCTACAATGAAAAAAGAACTATTTTTCACACTTACGACCGTTGCAGTATCCCCCATGATCAGATGATCAAAATTTGGACCCTTGGGGAACCGGCATATATTTATGACAGTTACACTGCCCTGGTGTCATGTGATCACCTTTTGTGAAATTCTGACAAGGAAAGTCAATGGGGAAGCCAGATTCACTTAAGTGAATCTTAATAGCAGTGTTACTGACTGAACTACTGCAGAGATTCATTTGACAATTGTGGCTAGAAAGGTGGTAAAATGGGACAAAATTCACTTAACAACTGTAAGTTGAGGACTCCTATTATCTTGTCATTTCTCCCTATAGACCACAGAAATTTCATCAAGATGCCAGCTTGTGCAGTGGTGGGGTTCAAATTTTTTTAAAATACCAGTTCTGTGGGCATGGCTTGGTGGGCGTGGCAGGGGAAGGGTACTGTAAAATCTCCATTCCTTCCCCACCCCACTAACCTGCTTTCCAGCTCTGTTCTCCTGCGCAGGTCAACAAAAGAAGACCCAGCCGATCAGCTGGGACTCGGGAGGCAGAAAATAGGTGGGGTGAGGCCAGTCAGAGGTGGTATTTGCCGGTTCTCTGAACTACTCAAAATTTCCACTACTGGTTCTCCAGAACTGGTCAAAACCTGCTGAATGCCACCTCTGAGCTTGTGCTGCTGAGTTCTTTTTTACATTCACGCTCCTGAAAGAGTATAGATATAAGTAAACAAGACTTTACAAAATGAAGTCCAGGTATTTAGTGCTGGAGGAAGGGTGTGTGAGAGAGATGCCACTAATCTTTTCTTTTGGAGGGTGGAAGACAAACACATCCCATAAACAACCAGAACCCGGTTTTGAGCTTGTCAGTCTCACCCTCCTCTATTCTAACAGCCGCTTGCCTCATCATGAAGTCAGTAAAGGCTAGGCCAGAACTGCAGGATCTGCAAAGCATCAGCAGGCCTTTGCTTACGGCTGCCAGCCAAGACAGATTGCAATCGGTCTGGATTTGTGCACAAGCAGTGCAGATCTAGTTTTGTTAGCCCAGGATTTGCCTCCCTTTGGGTTTGTCTGGCAACTCCCACTCCAGCTACAGGCGAAGGGTTCCCTGCTGCAATCTCACACCTGCTTGTACAGAGCCCAGACAAACTTGCCGATGTTGCCATTGTGCCTCCTCCATGGAATGAATGCTAGAAGCAGACAGCAGCTACTAAATTGAAATGCTGAAATTGAAATACAGAGGAGCACTGCACTGCTCAGCTGGTGGTTCTGACAGGTGCTTTAAGCTCTTGCTGGTTTAATGCAAGGCTGAAATAGCATTAATTAGTAAAACCATAGAATCGTAGGGTTGGAAGATACCTTGGAGTTCTTCTCGTCCAGGCCCCTGACCAAGGCAGGTGTTCTTATACCATCCCAGACAAAATGGATGTCCAATCTTTTCTTGAAAACCTCCAGTGATATGGAGCACCCACAACTTCCGGAGACAAACTGTTCCATTGATTGTTCTGACTATCAGGAAATTCCTCATTTTCAGGTTGGATCTTTTAATACAGGGCTCCCTAATAATAATCCCCAGTCCATCGCCTGACAGTGGGCTGAGGTCCATTGTGAACTGGGCTGCATAAGCGGTGACCAGATACACAAAACCATCCCTTCTCTGGACTTCCGGTTTGAAGGGCTTCGGCAACAGACAGGAATCCGTAATCGTGCACAGATTCTGTCTGGGCTTGCCGCTGGAGTGCCCCGAGCCAGCTGGTTTTGGGGCTAAGCCACCCTGTAGAGGTGGTGAAGAGGAGGGAGCCACATTTCTCCTCCTCAGCTGGCCATTACTCCCTTTCCCAAAGGCGGTAGGAGTGGTGGTCAGAAATGGCTGCCTCAAAGAAGAACTCAACCAGAAAAGAACGTGCAGGAGGAAGATAAGAAGTGAAAGTTTTGGCTGACCAGGTTAAGTCAAAAAAGCAACAGCTAAGGTACCCTGGAATTTAAATTTTACAAAAGATAACATCGCTCCCCAAGAAGAGTCAGAAGCAACGAAAGAAAGTGAAAAGGGAAAGGTTTGGCTTTTTTTTCTTCTTCTCTCTTTTTCCTTACATTGACAACTAAGAGACCTAAATAAGAAATCGGAAAAATCCGCTTTGGCATCAATAGGCAATTAAGCTGAAAATATAACTAAATGCCAAAGGGACAATAAAGATTTCTGGACATTAAAATTTTTTTCTTCTATAAGCAGGAAGGGAGAGAAAAAGAATAAGGGCAGGATCTGGAAGAGTGAGGAGACTTCCTGGACTTCAAAATAATTTAAAGTAAAATTTCAATAAGATTTCTTAAAGATACATTTTAACTGCAACTTTGCAACTAAATAGTAACCCCAGGAAGAGAAAGGGGAAAAAAAAGAAAGTGTAAAAAGAAACAGCTTGTGTGTATTTGGATTGCTTGGTGACTTTTGGATATTTGGTTATTATATTTGAATGACTAAAACCAATTGGGTGGTTGTTTAAAATTTTTACAATGGCATCATTTCTGGATTAATTTGAAAATGGAACTTAAAAAATACAAAGAAGATGCACAAGAAGGGAAGGGTTCTTTTGGCTTCATTTTTCAATTCTTAGAAATGGAGATTTGGAACTATGAGAAACAACAAGGAACGACTGCAAAACAAGAAGACTGGGACAAAGAAGAAGCCATCCTTAATGAACAAGTAACTCTATGTGGGGAAGAAAAAGGAAAGGGGGGAAAGAGAATGGAGAATTTAAGACTTAAAAAACAATAAAAGAAAATAAAAATAATTTGAAAAATAAGTATAATGTTGGAAAGCAACAGAAAAGGGGAATACAGAAGAGGGGAATAGAGGTAGAGAGACAAAGGGGTAAAAAGGGGAGAGAGAAGAAGAGAGGGAAGAAGGAAAGGAAAAGAAGTTACAAAGGTCCGGAGCAAGATATAAAGAAACAGGACCTATTTAGAGATAATGGGTGAAAATCTAATTGAAAAAGGGATTCTGTAAAGGTACATAAGATTGTATTGTTATATTTGTAATAGAAATAACTTTAGAAAATTGGAAACAATGTATGATTAAAAAGAGGGATAAAATAGTTAGTGTAATTTAGTGAAATGGTTGTGAATAAAATAAATGAAATAAAATAAATGAGAAAATTGAATTAGGAAGGAACGGGAACATTTTAATTTGTCGATGTTTTATAAAATATAAGTGAAGAGGGGAGGAATTAACTATGGAAAGTTTATAATTGTTCCCATAGGATATTTATTTGAAAAGTAACGTGAAAAATGTTAAGAATTTAATGAATTAATATTAATGATAGAATTGAATTGGAATGACAAGAATACAGTGTGTAGTTTAAGAATCAGAATCAGAAGAATGGAAGTTATGTATTATATTGAGTGTTATAATTTTAGGGGAAAGATATAAAGGCGTCATACTCCAATCAGTAACTACAGGAGAAATTTTGTTTAATGAGAAAAGATAATAGACAATTGAAACAGGACAGACAAAAAAATATAAATATAATGATTTGAATTGAGATGAAATAAATAAAATAAAATTGAGAAAATTAAAAGAGGGGAGAAGCTATGTAGAAAATGTAAAATAGTAATAAGATATGGAATAGAACATAAAAATGAGCATGAACCTGAATTTGCATCTGTACAAAGAAATGTAACCCGGGATTATGCTGCTTTCAAAAAAGATGTTTTACTTGTATTTCTTTTCTTTTTGTGAAAACCCAAATAAAACTTACAAAAAAACCCACCACCCATCCCTTCTCTCCCCACCATTACTGCTGCCAATTTGTGGAGCTGGAAAAATGGGGGACCACTGCTTTAACAAGCTTCCACCAGGGATGGGATACGACAGGATTAACTACCAGTTTGGGATTAACGAGCTTCCCTGCACGCTGTGAGCTGCGCACCTGTAAATCATCATCAGCATGCTGTGTGCAGAGACGCAGCCTTCGAAACAGCCTTCTTTTCCTGCTTTATTAACTGCAGCTGTGCCTCGTTTGAAATATCAGGAAATAAAGATCAGGTAAGAGCCTGCGTGGGTGGGTGGGCAAAAACATCAGCAGACATAGAACCAGGTCTATGTCTGCTGCTCTTCAGAGCTACCGGTTCTACAGAGGTGGACAGAACTGGTAGAAACCCACTCCTGGCTTCCACCCATTGCTACTTGTCATGTCCGTTGGTGCTATGGAGGATAAATCTACTCCCTCTTTCCCCTGACAGCCCTTCAAGTATTGGAAGGCAGCTATTGCCTCACGCCTAAGTCTTCTCTTTGTTAGGCTAAACCTCCCTGCCATTCATCATATGGTCTGGCCCAGCAGTGGGATCCTACCTCTTTTACTCCTGGTTCAGTGATTGTGGACGCACGCCCACACACCTAATGTGTGCACACTTAATATGCACACGCAGCTTTCCCCACACCAGCTGAGGCCTGCAACACCAATCAGTTGAGAAGATAAAGAAGAGAAAAGCACAGGGGGAGGTGGAAGGGCCGATCCTGTACTTTTCTTTCTCCTCTCAGCTGATGGTTAGAGGCTTGGGTTTTTTTTGTTTTTTGTTTACTACTGGTTTGGCAGAACCATTTTGAACTGGTAGCATAGCACCACTTGTCTGGCCTCTTTCGGACTCCTCTCTGCAATCAATCTAGGGCCTCAGCATCTTTTTTTGTATCAAGGTTACCAGAAATGGATGCAGGATTCTGAGTGTGGTCTTACCATTGGTATATCCAGTAAAACACCAAGATCCCTCTCTGTTGAGCCAGGTACTGTCTATTCTGTACCTGCGCAGTTGGTTTTTCCTGACCAAGAGCAGCCCATCCCCTCCCATCGGCCTCTCAAGGCAGAGCGTGGAGGAAACTGGAAGTTGATGTTGTTATTCCCCCAAGGGAAGAAATGGGATGAAATGGGGAATCTTAAGTAAAAGTCTTGGTGGTAACTCAGTTCCTTTTGTGATTGTGTTCTGTTTTTTAACTTTATTCACCATGAGTTATGCCAGAATGGGATGAAGGAGGAGAGACCAGAAAAGAGCCTAAATTTAATTAAATTCTACAATCAGACTCATCTCATTCCTGCTGCAGTGTATAATGATTACTTCCTCACCCCACCCTTCCAGATGCTGAAATTCAGAAAAGGGCAACAAAACTGGAGGAATCAGTCTATCGCTTTGCCCGTCATGCATTGCATACATGAAGGCAGCATCATTCAATCATGAATCCAAACAGGCGCAATAGAGGCAGGACATGGACTAGTGATGGTGGTCGTATTTTACATGCCATTTCATGTGAACTCAAGGATGGGTGGATGCCCACTTTAATTCTTCAGTGTGGAATAATCTTGTACTTTACAGTAGTTGTCTTCAGTATGTCAAATGTGGATTTATATTAGGATATGTTGCTCTTGTAGTAGTACCTGCATCACAGATAGATAATTCTGTGACCTTCATAGTTACAAAAGTGATGAAAAAGTAACTTTGCAAATAACCCTTGCATTTACAACCTTCACAGGTCTGTAAAATAAAAGAAAGCTGATAGTAAAGTTGTAATATTTCACTTAACAACCAAGTTGGCAGTCCCAGTTGTGGTCATTAAGTAAGGAGACTAGTTTAAGAATTAGTTATTCTGATCATTTTTTTAACGTGTTAGAAAACATTCACTGATATAATTATACAAAGGTTTCAGGGTATATTTAATGTATGCATTTCTTTCAAATACATTCTTGAACACATTTTAATATATTATTGGAATTCCAGACTATAGAACAATAGTCTGAGAGGTACAATTTTCAACAAGCAGAAATAGTCATTCTTCTAAAAATTCTGATGGATCGAATCTGTCAGTCGGCCTTAAACTAAATGGACAAATGATCTAATGCAATAAAAAGCAGCTTTTATGTTTTACATCTTGGGGAATCAAAGCAATAGCTGAGTAAGCCCAATTGATTTTGGGAGAGAGGGAGGGAGGGACAGAGAGTCAAGATGAGTTAATATGCAGGGAAGCTATTCAAACATCTTTTTGAGTTTGTATTTGTTTCAGAGCAGATGTCAGGGAGGGTGTTTTTGGCAAGACCCACTCATTCAAACTGTCCAGGGCTGACAGTTGCTTGCTAAAAGGATGGCTGAAATGCAAAGCATTTCTGATCAGAGTATCACGTTTATCTGGAAGTTAATTACTGTGGCACCATTGGTTATTATGCAAAACCTGTGCAGCTGCATCTGAGCTAAGAGAAGGCAAAGCTCTTCAAGATCTGCTGAGGAAGGATAAAGAGATTTTGGAAACTCTGCCTCTCTCGCTCCTAATCAGAAAGCAGTGGGATTCCCACCAAGGGCCCTTCTGAAACAAAATTAAACATGGAAGATACATATATATATATGTTTTCTCTCATTCAGCTACCAAGGAATCCTTAATAGCCTTCTTTATAATGCCATCTCCTCTCTGAGCATTAGGAAAACTGCCCCATCTGTTGGTGTTGGGGATGAAATCTGCCAAGCATGTTTGCCTAGGAGCTTAAGAAAAAGGACAAGGGAGATGGATTGGATTTCCATCTTGGACCAGACGAGAGTTTGTTTCTCAGTAAACCTTTTAAGGATTGTACCATGTAAATCAATTCATCTGGAAATTGGGAAACCACCAGCCCCTGTTGTGGTACCTTGCCCTGCTGACTTGCACTCTTAACTTATGTGATGTATGGGTGGTTTCTTCCTCGTGAACTCAGTGCCACCCAGATATACGGTGTTGGCTGAGCCATGGAGGTGAAGGTGATGGAGACTGTGATCCAACCTATCTTGGAAGTGCTAGATTGGAGAAGGCTACAGTGGAGTCTGAAAATATTTCAGCAGTGCTATTTTAACATTTGGTTGTTGTTGTTGTTGTTGTTGAATGGATCAGCACCATCATACCTGACAGTTTCCAGGAAAGATAACTGATGATATCACTTCTACATCCTCAACCCAGGCAAAACCCTTTGAAGGAAGACAGTTTAATATTGTTATGCTAAGCACAGGCCTGCAAATGCAAGATGAAGCTTTTGGCTAAAGATCGGGCACTGGCAATGAATTCTTCCGTTCACATAGTAAGTGCTGAAATAATAGCACATGGCCTCTCTGGTTGTAAGGCAAGCAGGCTGCCAAATGAGTAATAGTGACACATTAGGTTCAAAGGTGTTTAGCTGCTAGCTTCAGCAAGAGCAAAACTCATTCTATTATAGCTTGGAGGGAAGAGCATTGTTACACTCAATTTAACAGTTCAGGCATCACTGTCATCAAGATGCAGCATTAATGGCTGAAAAATCTATGTGAGCCCTGCCAGAGCATTGTGAATCTGGAAGGGAAAAAAGAAGAAGGTACTGATAGCTGACAAATGTAAATGCTTTTTACATATTTGAAATACTCCTATATAACTGGGAGATATATTTATACATCATCTTTATCATGATTTCCTAGGCTTTTTTTGCGCCATGCAATTTAACATGTTATAAAACTGTTCCCTTTCCAAGAACAGAGAAAATAGAACTGTCTAATGCATTGCAGTTTCCAGCAGGAATGTGCTTTAAAAATTGTTCCATAGGATGACTATTATCACATAATAACCGAAGACGCTTGCACATGCATCCTTTAATTCCTCAAAACATGTTCATCAGAAGGTATATGTCCAAGTGGATCCTTTCAAACACACTCGGAAAGATCAAGTGCTACTTTAATTCAATCAGCAGAGATCAGTCTGTGATGATTATTCATCCGTAGTAGCTATCTTCAGATATTGCAGTAACCAAGAAATATATGGGTATTTGTTAAGGCCTAAAACATCAAGTTAGGAGTGTTGGAGACATTTAGTCACACAGAATTTGCTCGTGCTAATTATATTTACTTAACATCCATATGAAGCTGAGAAGTCCGCTGTTAATTTGGGATGAAGTGCCATCAGTACACTTGTATACTTAAATGCCGTTCATCATTAGCTGAGGCCATTCAAGGGTGTCTCCCAGAGACGCAAGTAAAAGTCCTGAACGAATGCTTGGACTCAGTGGGGAGAAACAAATGCAGATAAAAATCCTATCCAATGGAACTCCAGTCTATCTGTAAAAGTTGAGAGATCCGGTGACATCAGTGCTGCTACTTAGATGGGTGGGGGGGACGGGACAAAAAGAGAAATGACAGAGAGAGAGGAAGAAGGAAAGATCAGAGAGAGAGAGAGAGAGAGAGAGCACTGATGGGGAAGACCTGCAAAGCATGTCTTCTGGAATTCTTTTTAAGCTCTTAAAAATAGTTCTCTGTCCTAAGAGGAATCCAGGAAGTAAGGTTGGAAAAGAGGAAAAGAGGAAGCATTCTGAGCTTCTCCATTTTCCTCCTCCTCACTCCTCATATTTGGTGCTACTTAGTTCTGTTTTGGAGGATTATCCTATTGTGGATGAAAGTCAATCTGACAAACTGGGAAAGCCAAGCTTTCCCCACTCAAAACAAACCAAAAACACATTTCCAACATTCCTTTCTCATTGCTTTATTTGTTGTCCACCTGCAGCTCCTGAAAGATTACCCAAGAGAACATGCAGGGCTTAAAAATATTTTTCCTATATTTTATTTTAGTATATTGCATCCCATCATGCTGCTTACTTTTACTACCAAGTTTATCAACAAGATGGGATGGCCTTGTTCATATTCCTGCAGATGTTTCTGAATTAACAGGTGTATAACCAGATGAAAACCATCCGATCTGAGATGAACTGAGGGACTTTGGAGGTTTGCCATATGGTCAAATTGTCATTTGAAACAACTAAGTGTCCACAATTACGTCCGTTGTTTGCCACTTATTCATCCCCCTTAGAGCGAATGCATGAATCTTATTGACAAGCAGGCAGAGATGTAAAAGAAACCCACAATATATTCTATGAGTAAAAATATATAAAATTCATCAAAACAGACTCTATTGAAAAGAATTTGTATCTGTCTTTTTTCAGTTACCCCCCACCAAACAAAACATTTTAAAAATTTGCTTAGAAGAAGAAAAACTTTACATTTTAAAAAGAAATTACATCAGGCAAATATTTGGAAAAAAACATTTTGCATAGATTTATACTGATTCTCCATATATTGTGTGGATGTTCCATGAAAAGGGAACATTCTCCAAGGGAACGTTGCAAATTATTATTTGTTTTCTTATTTATCTGTGTATACGTGCAATCAAAGTGCCAGATTTAGGAAAGCATGAAAACTATGATCTCACAGACCTTCAGCAGCTTGTCCCCTTTCTCTACTGCTGCTACTTGCCCTTCTCCTGTTTTATCTTCTGCCCTCTTTCCTTTTGTCTGCCAATGTCCTCATTGTCCCCTTCTTTTCCCCATTCATACGCTACCAGAAGAATTTGAAAGAATTTATTTTACTCTTTCTTCTTGAAATGTTTAGCTGAGCATCCTATCTACCTAACAAAAATTTGTATGTTTAATGAAGTGAATAAAGCAGCTGTTACGATAAATGCTGAAAACTCCCCTTTTTGGTGCTGCTACTGCTACCCAGCATCTGGCCTTCCAGCTTCCTTGGAGGCCCTCACAAACACATGACCCTAACAAAGCCATTGTGTATCTTGGGTGCACTTATTCATAAGGCCAGGATTCCATTCTTCATTTATCACTGACTGTCTGAAATGATCAACCTGGTAGCTGAGGAGTCAGTGTGCTACTTAAGCTTAAAATCTCCCAGGATTGATCGATTGATTGACTGATTCTCTCTCTCTCTCTCCGTCCCCCTCTCCCTCCCCTCCTCTCTTCCCCTTCCCTCCCTCCCTCTCCCCCTTCCCTCCTCTCTCTCAACCCCTCCCCCCCCCAAAAAAACCCAAATGTTGCTGAAAAGTAAGTGGTTCTCTTCCAGTTTCTTCCTTTCTAAGAATACCTCTGGACTCTCAAAGCTTTTTTTGATAACAAACAAACAAAGAAGTAGCTTTATGTTTTCCTTCAAAGTATGGTCCCTCCTTTAAAAAGGATAAAAGAGGAACTGGGTCTTGATAAGATAACAGTATTTTTCAAGTTAATTGATGCATTATAAAGTGTTGTGGGATGGGCATCCATTTTGTAAGCCATCCAGGCCATTGGCCATTGTGCAAGAGTGCCTCCATGTTCTTAAATGGATGTAGGATACCCTCCATACAAATGCAGAAAGACCTCTGCTTAATGTAGTTATAATGAGGTTAATACACACCCTTCTAAAGATCTAAAGATGAGGAGAGTGTGTGCCCCTCCTCTCCTGGTTGTGGTTCCTTTCACAATCTTTTGTCTTCATTTTTGTATGTTTGAGTGCCTTTGATATCTGCATCTCCAGAAATTGGTACCAGATTTGCAGGCTGGCAATTGCATCCAAATGCTGCTCTTTAGCAGTAAAATTTGGCCAGATTCTAAAATTACACTGAGGACAATTTTTGCTTTCTATATTTTTAGAGGTGACCTTTTCCTAGGCTGTCAGTGCCAAATATTTATCACTGTAGCAGAGACTCTGAAACTCATGGATAACATTGTGAGATTTTAAAAAAAATAGCAAAGAACTGGCTTAGATTTAATCCTAACTATTACAGCAGTTCCAATCGCTGACCATTTCAGAGAGATTATCTTCCTCTTCCAGGAGTCTCTGGCTGATAAAATGACTTCAGCAGCTAATACATTATTAACTCAGAAGAAATAGTGAGCCACCCATTATAAACTTCTGCTTTGAATTCCCAGCAGGAATAACGCAGGGTCACAAAGTCATCAGTAACCAATAGCTGACAGGTAATTGATATTATACATTTGGAGCATGCCAGAAGTTTTAAAAGCTAATTTGTCTCATATCTATTACAGGTAACCATTTCAAAATATGAATATCTCTGTCCCACTCCCCAATTCCTTATTGTCGGTCAGACCCTCTGAGCATGCAATTTAAATATAAACCTATTTTATTGATTCAAAGTAAGTTGATGTATTTATTCATTCATTTGCTAAAGCCGCCCATCCCAGCCAAGTGACTCTGGGCAGCTTGCAATTTTAAACTATAAAACAGAGAAAACAAGAAAAACATCCCAAAATAAATATATAAAGCAGCCAAGATAGTTGGCCAACTAACAAGAAAGCCAAGTTGATATACAATATCAAAACGTCCATCCACCCTTGTAAATAAGTAATTTTATTGTCTTTTTAGTAAAAGAGGTACCAGAATGAGATCTGAATTTGACTCAATCCATTCATTTATCAGAAGAAAAGGCGCAGACATTGAGTAATTTATTAATACATCATCAAGGCCACAAACCCACCAAGCTTGGGTGAGCCTCTAGAATGGGTTTCCCCCGGCAAAACTTGAAACGCACTTTATAATAAACGTGAATGCATGGTTTCTATTATCATATCTCTGCCATTCACCCCATGTTCTTGCACAATGTAGATTTATCCACAACAACCAAATTAGATTTCCCCCAAGGTATTTATTAATGTTTTTTTTAAGGCTTACTGGTGTGCTATACACTGTATGGTGCATAAAGATAACCAAAGCAGCGTTGGAAAGAAAAACCCTGATAAAAAGGGAAGGGGGGGGGGGTGAATGAAGTCGAGGCAGGCTAAGAAAATAAAAGGCCAGAGGAAGGTGAGGCTCTAGTGGTTGCCATGGTGATGCAGGCATTATGATTAAGCTTTTCTACTTTCCTTAGAGGGGATGGGGCTTGATCACTGGGGCATCAGAAACCGTCAGGCATCTGTGCCTGCAGGCAGGAGCAGAAAGTGGATTGTTTCTATCAACTTAGCTTTCAACATTGGTCCTCTATGTTTTTGGGGTCCTTAAAATTTACCCTGGAAAAATAAGAGGAAAATCATTACCTAATAACTGTCTGCACAGATAAAGATATTAACCTGCAATTTTATGCCTTTCTTGAATAGCTGGATGAGACAAGCAGAATTCCTGGAGATTCTTAGGATGAATCTCAAGGGTAGAGCTACTACTACTAATAGTGGTAGTGCTACTCCTAACAGTAGACATGGGCTGGCCTAAAGTTTCACCATTACAGGGCAAAATAGGCTAGAGGTACATTCTATGGCATCGTCAGTTTGGTTTCATGGTTAAGGCGTCAGGCTAGAAACCAGGAGACGGTGAGTTCTAGTTCCACCTTAGGTATGGGAGCCAGCTGGGTGACCTTAGGCCAGTTACTCTCTCTCAGTCCAACTCACCTCCCAGGGTTGCTGTTGTGGAGAAAATAGGAGGAGGGTTGAATATGTTTGAATTATTTTAAAAAATAATAAAGGCAGGGTATTATTAAATAAAAAACAAAATATTGCTCTTTCCCTAGTCATTATGTGAAAAAATTATTTCTCACACATACCTACTTCAGGCTGATTTCATGACCAATTTACTCCAGAAGGCCACTGTCCAATTCTCCTTTACTCATCTCCTTGTCCCACACCCCATGACTTTTCTTTGTGGACAAATGCTTCCAATACAACTAGTTACCATGAACTGTGCAGGAATGCGCCATCCTCTTGAGTTTGGAGTCACAGCCTTCTGTATCCCCCCCCTTTTTTTTCTTTTGTAAATGTTACCTAAATATTTCTGATTATTTTGTTGTCCAAATTTACCGATGAGTCATGGACCATAGAAAGGAGGAACCTGTCCATTTCCACCACCACCCCTTTTTAATAGGATGACATTGACACAGGTTTTGCCAGTTACTCTTCTATTGAAGTAATAGAAACAACTATACAAGTAGTCCACTTTCAGCAACCAAAACTGGGAGTGGTAACTCAGTCGTTAAGTGAAGCAATCACTACGTGAAACATCACTATTTTATGATTTGACTTCAGATTTTCTTTCCTTTGCAGACCTGTGAAGGTCATAAATGTGGGCATAGATCACAAAATTACTTTTTCGTCCTAATCAGTCACTAAATGAGGCAGTCACTAAATGAGGACTACTTATAAAATTATGGTTTTTTTTTTTAAAAAAAACAGTCCTTTGAAGATGCATCCAAGGAAAACAAAGTGTTTTGGTTCTTGCTTTCTCTGCATGGATGAAAAGGATAAAGAAACAGGGGAATTCACCAATTAGAAGCCATACCAAATGTGGACTGAGCTGAACCCGAGGCCATCCCCATCTGGCCACAATGGAACAGGGAGTTGAAATCCAGGAAGGGATTTGTTTTTATGGGCAGTTTCATTTCTTGCCAGCTTATCTATAGCTGAAGGACTTTAGAGGAAAATTCACTGATGCTGATCAATAACATCATAATAAAAAATTAATTTTAAGAGCAATTCTGGAAAAATCTTGTAAGTTTATATTAAAAAAAACTCGCTGCCAGTTTCTTAATATGCTGATACTTCAAGCAGGTGCAACATATAACAAGAATTATTCTTTCACAGGTAAAAAAAAAATCCTGCTGATTGCTGAGATCAATTCAGATATATATCTACATCTACATCTCTCCTTTCTCCAAAGAATTTTGGATTGCAACAATACAGTCTCTTTTATTTGTAGAATGTGTTTATACAATAAATAAAAATTCTCGAAGGTAGATTAATTGCTAAGGTAATTAGATGAAAGTTGCACATTCTTGTAGTTACCAATAAATTGGTGAATAAAGGTTTAAATATAAAATTACATGGAATATATATAATTAATAAATAATTTACTTCTAAAAAAATTCCATAGTATCTTATTTTATAAATCTTCCACCAAGACATTAAGGTATGATTTCTATTTTCTCCTACTGTTTAGTTGTTTTTTAATCGATTAAAATTTATACACTTTCATTCTTCATTCTTTATTCTAAGTGTCTTCCAAGTTACTATTACAACCTAAGAGACCCATAGATACTCTTGTGTTTTGCTGTGCAAAGTTGTTTTGTCATCATGGCCTCCAAAAGTATTTCATTTGTGGGCAAAGATCTCATATTAATGAGATATCTGCTTTCATGGTTGCACAACATAAAAGCAAAAAGTAAAGTTAAAAAATCCATAGCATTTTTGAATATACATATTTATTTTAATTTATTATGATCATCTATATTAGGAATTATAACATATTAATTTCTCTAGGCCATCACGTGGTGATATAACTTGTTTTCCTGATATAATTGCAGCCTTTATTGGGTATTTCTGAACAAAACTGTTTCAACTGAAACAAAAATAAAAGGAAGCATATGTATGATTAAGATTTTCCTTACTATAATTTTGTAAAATGTTGTAGGCCAGCAATAGTGTGATATAAATGGAATATTTCATATGCACAACCATCAAATAAAGTCACAAGAATGGACAAGCTGTTATCCACTGGAAATGTATTCCTTTTGGAATGGAAATTACAAAAGGGATACATTCCACATCACAGCAGGGCATCGAATAAAAGTAGCCACAGTATGTACAAAATTAATAATTTGAAGACAGGAGAAAAGATTTTTTTTAAAAGGAATCTGAATATTGAGCCAGGTCATGCTACATCTTCTCTATCTCATAGCTTAAGTGTAATTTTTCTTAATGGAACAGTGTGATACTATGATTGTCAATTATCTATACAGAAAGAATTCCTGAGGAGATTTCCTTCCTTAGAAATGATGCAGTGAGATTTGGCAGCAAATATGATGAACGTTAGAGTGGGAGCAATGGAATACATATACAACTCACATTTGCTTGACTATTTTAGATGCAAGCTGTTTCTGTTTAATAATGAACAAAGCATATAGCCCTTTTCCACATACGATTGCTTTGTTGCAGCTTCCTCCAACTCTATCTGAAGAAATATCTTTGTTGTGATGCGAGGTTGCTATGCACAATATTTTTGTTTCCGGGAAAACAGTATGCTCTGGATTGTGTTGGGCTATGATAAAAGATGCCATCACCTCAGCAGGAATGTCCTGTCATGTATAAATCCTTGACTTCCTTCCTTCCTCCTGCACATCCTTGCTTGCATATCTATGGCTGCTGAAAAAGGGCACTGCTGTGTACCGAAGGCTAGTCAACAGCCTGGATTGATGATGGCTGGAGGATTACTACACCTCTGACTGCTAATCAATAGGTATTGAGTGTAACCCTAGGCTCTAAATTCAACAGGGTTAATAAGTGTCTACACAAAACAATGGCCTGAAATACAATCTTTCTATTGAGTGAGCTACAGGGGAGGTGGGATTGTTTGCTTCAGCAGCTGCAGATAAAGCCACTGGGAGACCAAGCTATCTTCTGTTCCCATTTGACCTGGAGCATTCTTGATTTACTATGTATTCTGTGCCTTTATTTTGGTCCTAGCAGAAAGAAATAACTTACAGCACTATAATCTGGACTCTTTCTAAATAAATGCACTGCACTACAGAAAGTAGATGAGCAATTCCTTAGGATCATTTCTATTGGACAAATTGGAAAACATTAATCATACAACATGAATAAGTAGCACATAATGGAAGGCAATGTAGCCTGTGGAGCAATTGGTTGCTATGTAGATGGGAATGCTTTTCTGAGAAAGAAAAGTCTTAATCACATAATAAATAATGTGATTTCCTAACCATTTGAAGTAGAAGCTGAATTGTTCAAATATGGGCTTGATTTTGAACATACATACACTATTATGTTTAGAAACCCTGACCTGCAGATATTGGTCATCCATGCGCAATCAATAACTCCTTTGTTATGTGTCAATCTGCAAGCCTATGCAAATATATGTAGAAGCCATCCTAGCTACGATGTTAGTTGACGTTCAGTTTTCTGCAATTGGACTCAGGGCTGGATGGTATTTGACTGAAGGCAATCTCAACTATTTAATTTCCTTTGCAGAAATGGAATATTCTATTCAAGCCATAACAGAGATTGCTTTGGTGTTACAGAAGTAAGAGGCATCCATCGCCCAACTCTTTTAATTAGAATCTGCCAGGATAACCTCTGTTGTGGTATGCAAAACACCAGTGGGCTCCTAAAAGTCCATAACTGTTAGTATAGATTTGGAAATATTGTCTTAAAAATTATGCTGGACTACATTTCTTTTCAACTACATTGAAGAAAAGTGTAAATTTGGATGATTATAGTTATTGCACGAAGATGTATAGAGCCATAGTGGTGTAGTGGTTAGGATGCAATATTGCAGGTTAACTCTGCTCACATTGCCAAGAGTTCGATTCCCTAAACCTGAACTGGTTCAAGGTTGACTCAGCCTCCCACCCTTCCAAGGTGGGTAAAATGAGAACCCAGATTCAGGGAGGGAATTCTATCGGTTCGGACCGGTTCTATAGAACTGGTTGTTATGATTCTGCACAGTTGGGAGAACTGGAAAATCATGCCCCTGGCTGGCCTGGCCTATGCCACTCTGCCCACCCCTCCCCTCCCCACCCAGTCAGTCTTTATCACACATGCACAACATTGAGTGCGTGCCCAACATTGCTGACTGTGTTCTTCCCTGCCCAGTCACTCCTTAAGGTATTTCTTTTTTTCCATCTGCCCGACAATCAACTGTTCCTATGTTCAGCCGTGCTGGGATTCCCCTCTCTTACTTACTGCTTTGTCCAGGAGGCTTCCCAGGAAGGCAAAAAATGGAGGGGGGGGGCTCCATTTTTTTCCTCCCTGGGCCCCAGGGAAGCATCCTGGGAGCAAAAACACCACCCTAGGAGGATTCCCTGAGGCCCAGAAGGCCCCAAAATGGAGAGGGGGTGCTGCCAAAGAATAAGAAGCCATACCTACCCCGTCACATGACCATGCCCACTTAGCCATGCCCACAGAACCGGCTACTACAAAATTTGAATCCCATCCCTGCTCAGATTGTTGGGAGTAAATAGGCTGACTCTGTAAATTGCTTAGAGAGGGCTATAAAAGCACTGTGAAGCGGTATATAAGTCTAAGTACTATTGCTATAGAAATTGCAGGGAAAATACATACAAAGCCCATAGAAGTACATGTGTGAATTTTCTTAGCTATTTCTTTAAGAAATGATTCTCTGAATAATTAAACAGAGTAGGAAAGCTATCTGAGTATAATGTAGGTAGCATTGAGATGGAGCCAGATTTTCACTCTGATGTGTTGTAATTTGGTTTTTGTAGTCACAGAAGATGATGTTCTACCTTTTTTCAGGTTGCCTCCTTGCAAGATAAAGATTTTCGTTTTGGCCTACTTTGCAGTATGTTCTAGTTATGATATTATTGAAATAAACTGAACAGAATTGCCAACAGCCAGGTTGTCAAATGAGGGTGACTTAAGTTTTACACAGACTCCTCTCCCAGATTCCTAATGTATATAGATTTTTATATGGTCACTTCCAATGTTGTAGTGCAAATGGAAGTTGCATGTTTGCAAAGGATTAGGTATATTTATGTTCCATAGCCAAACTCTGTCTTCAGGAAATGATTAATTTTCTAGAAATGGATATCCTTTTACTGATCAGGACAAATGAATGATTGGCTGTCTAAACAACTTCCTTAGGAGGACAAGCATTTGTTCACCATGGAGCTTCAAGTAATTAATCACAAAGAAGAATTAGCAAACAGCATGAATTTTCTTTATCAGAAGAATTGCTTCCAGAGATTATGAGTGTACTCCATCTCATGTTGAAAATAACCATTGCTTGCAATGAACACTTTTGCTTTTTCTGTCCTGTTGTTGCATCTGGTAAAAAAAAACAAAAAAAACTTATTGTTTTTTCTGAAGCTCTAAGACACAATTTGTTTGATCCAGGCATTTTCAGACAGACACAAAATCCAGCAGCACAATGTTTATTTGAGTTCTTCCTCCTCACTTTCTCCCTACTGCATTCTGAATCAATAAATATTTTTCCTCACTGTATTTTGCCTTTGGACACCCAAGAAAATTATTTTGGGAATCTCAAAATATATAATTAATTTAAGAGTTTAAATTTATTTGATTAATTTTACTGCTGCGAATCAAAAGTGTTAATGGATCTGTGGGATTCCAAATAATGAAATGTACTTTACATAAGATACCCCCATTCTCAGCAATCTTCCTCCTTATTATCTCTTCCTACATAGGGCATGGTGTGGCGAGAGCAGGGGTATCCAACACTGGCAACTTTAAGACCTGTGGACTTCAAGTCCCAGAATTCCCTATCCCCATGGCTGGCTGAGGAATTCTGGGAATTTAAATCCACAGGTCTTCAAATTGCTAAGGTTGGACATCTCTGGACTAGAAAAGACATTGGAATATAATAACATTGAAACATGAAGTCAGCAAAATATCTAACATACTTTCAGATGTGCAAAGTACATCTAGTAGTACAATGGGAGAAGATCTGAGGTTCTTTCAGTATTGTCCTAAGAAGACTGTGAGAAAAAGTTGAATCTGCACACATTTTATTTTCCTTTGGAAATTTCTCAAGTTTCTTCAGACTTTGATTCCTCCAATCAAGTGTCTCTTGATTGGCCAATATAAATATAGGCCCTTTGGAAATATGATTCCACAGATAGCCTACTATTTGCAGTTAAGATCACCTTGCCTTCTCTGGAAATCCTTGCAGCGTACTGATCCAGAAGTTCTTGATAAGTATGAGATGAAAATACAGAACCACAAGGGGGGGTGCTTTTTTTTCTTTTAAACTGGTGGTGGACTCTGCCCACTTGACCTCAAGGTGAGAGTTGATGGAAATAAACAAAGGCTTTTTGAACCCACTGGTCTATTTAACACTTAAAACCATTTCTTTACACTGTCCCTGACAAACTGATTTATTTAAACTGCTAGCATACACACAGTTCAGTAAATCATTTCATCCCCTTCTACCTTGATCAGGGCGACACCTGCCATTCACCTAAAAAAATCTGCATCAGATACGGCAAGGGTGTGTTTGTGTACTTGTCTACTTAGGGCCTTTTAAACTGTCATTTGCCACTTATCTGGTTCAAATACCTGGGTGAATGTAAAGAAAACACTGGACACAGTCAAAAGTGCAAAATTATTAATCAAGTTGTGCAAACAAATATATCTCTCTTCAGCTGCTTGTCCAAAGACAGATTTCAGGGACTTACACAAAGGGAGCACATTAGGAGCTTGGTGGATTATCAACCCGGTTTATCTTAGCTTTGTGTTTATTCTTCATTAGCTCCAAGCAACAGACCGAAAGGCCTGGTAGAGGATGCCCTGGATTTATCCTGTGCCCTGCTCTTCATTGTTAACATGATGCATTAATCACACAAAGGCAAGCCCTCCTTGGCTGCCAGGGAGGACTGGCATGATTTAGGCTGACTTAGTGGAGTATGCTAATGGCAGTTGATTTGGTTTTAATAAGCTCCTCAAAAGCGACTCCCTCAAATCTGGCCTAAGCTGCTGTGACAATCAGAGCAGACAGTGACAGCTGCTGAGGCAGCGGCTTGAGGCTGCTTCTTCCTGTTTCCCGGGGAGTTTGCCCAAAGTGTGAGACTCCCACAAGATCTTTTCTCTCACAGGTTATGAATTTCAATCAAGAAGCATTCACAGCAGTAAAGGAAAACACACAGAACGGGGTTGGGGGATGGGGAAGGAAAAGGAGAAAGCAGCTTCAAAGGAAGACCAGTTAGCAATATTCCAAGTTGCTGTGGATTCACAACATATACCAATAAGCATAGTCCTTCTATTTTTGGTTCTGGCGCTGCGTGAAGTTAATGTTCTTAATTCTTATCACAGTTAAAGGAATTAAGGGATTAAAAAAATGCAGTGATATGCTCAGGATTGCGGTACTTAGCATATAATATTTTGGAATCAAATGAATTTATATTTAATGCTAGCTTCATGATGTAGCTCCCAAAATGCCACAGCTTTTCCTCTTACTTTTAGGATTATGTTCTTAGAATGCAAATAAATGGTACAGTGGATGCAAAAAATGCTACTTTCGGAAGGGTTTTTTGGGGGGATTTTCTGCATACTTTCTGTCATCTTTATTAATCTGAATGAACTAATATTCACTCAGTCAGGAATCATTAATGGAGTATAATTCGTCATGTAGCCTTCTGTCATTTCTAAACTTTGAGCACCTTTTAAAATAATAATGATTTTTTTAAAAGTTCTATGCGCTTGGTTCACAATGATTCTGTGGGTCTCACAATGATCAAACAAAATCCAATAAAATCAATAAAAGATTAAAGATGTCAAGTACAATGAAGCAAAGGGTATTTTCTGGTCTGGTCATAAAGTTAAAGATGGATTGTTTCCGACTGTATAGAAATTCTTGTTAATTCTTATCATTTTGGTTATTTTGTTAACCTCTGATCTGAATATGATACTAAAACAGTGTCAGTGCTTAAAATGCTAAATTCTTTATTTTCCCCCCAATTGAATATGTTTTGTAAGAATTATAGTAGAGAAGCATTTCTTTTTCTTTCATTCTTCTAAATTCTTTGGGCATTTTGATATTTCTTTTCTTCCTCTTTCTTTCTTTTGTTGTTACTATTTAAATATTTTTAAAATAAAGGAATAAAATGTCAGTCTTAAAAAAAGTCTTAAAATGAAAGACCTAAAAAAGCAATTAAATGGTTACACCAAACAACACACATGAATACGAAAACAATGCTATAATTCCCCCTCAAGCAATCATATAATGGCACCATCCTGATTAAATTAAATTAACACCCCCCCCTGAAAAGAGCTCCATCTTTATCACCTTCTTGAAGGCCATGACTATTGGGGACAAGTCTCATCCCAAAGGGTAAAATGCAAACCAAAGGGCCATGACAGAGAATAATTTTCTCTAACTCCACTCATCTTTCCATTGTGGAAATAAGAGATTACCAGCAATTTCTCATGGGATGTTTGTATCAGGTTAATTGATCCTGGTTGGAGAAAGCTCTCCGGAAGGCACCATAATGCCAAGCCATGATAGATAGAGGCCCAAACCACCACTTAAAAGTTTATTGCCAAACAATGCAAGGTCACAAAACCAATGCAGAATGTTCCTGATATCATCTGCTAATCATATGACCATTGGTACTGAATGCAGCTGAGTGTCCCAATGGAACCTGTAGGAGTCCACTTCTGCCATCTACATCCCAACAAATCAATGACATGCAGATCCCAAATCCAAGAAGGAATTACATAAAAGATCATAAATAGAATAATCTTTTAAATATTAACCCATCCACAAACTCTGATCGTTTAGAGCAACATGATGCTTCAGCCCATTTCTTCTAGAGTAACAGCAACTGCATTATTAGAAGGCTTGTTGGGAGAAATGCCCATCTGGGTTCAGTTCCAAGTGGGAAGAAAGACACTGGAAACATGGTGACTGCTTGGAAAGATGGCTTAATGGTGGACAGGACCACATGAATGAGAGAGGGAGCACTTGGGTGAGAGAGGGAGGGAGTTTTATAACCTCTGTTGGGCTTTGAACTTGCTTCCTGTTCCTCTGGCAAGAAATGTATCCTGATTGGTTGTCAGACTCCCATGGGGCCACGCAGGGGTAGCTTGGTTGAATCTTGCTGGGTGATGTAATGAAGGGGCTTTGGGCTATTCCTATTATGGCTTTATGGCTTTGCCCTGAAGGATTTTGTGTGGGGGCATTTGCTTATGAATAGACCTAGTCAACTCTTTATCTTTTAAGTGCTGGCATCTGCTGTGGGCTATTGAGGAGGGTGGGGGTTAATAAGAGTAAGTCTGCTTCCTGCCTAAAAAAACATGTTTCTCCATTTTTCATCCAGGAAAATATAATATTCTGCCTTTTTAATATTTCCTATAATATTTCATTCTTCTAGGAGAGGGATGGACGGTGGTATTCAGCAGCTTCTGACCAGTTCTGGAGAACCGGTAGGGGAAAATTTGAGTAATTTGGAGAACCAGCAACTACCACCTCTGACTGGAGGTTTTACAGTATTCTACCCCTGCCATGCCCCCAAGCCATGCTCACAGAACCGGTAGTAAAAAAAAAATTGAATCCCACCACTGGGACGGGTGCTAACTTCCTACAGGCTTTTCAGAGACAAGTACACCAAGATTGTCCAAAGGGTGAAATGTGCTTCATGAAATTATTGTCCAAGCACTGCACTTGTGCATCTGATAACACAAGTATAGAAGGAGCTGCGGTTGCATGTCAACATCATGAAGAATGTTCTGTCACCCTCCATAGCTCTCTTGTCCACAAATGTCCATGGCGACAAGAAAGACTTACTTATTTAAATTTATTAGCAACCCAACTTCGCTATACTTAAATCTCATCACTGCATAGAAAGTTCTTAATTTTGCAATACTGAAAAATCTGATGAGTTAAAATTTATAGAGATTGTGACTTTCAAGGGCTATTTAAAAAGGGCATATTATATCTGGGCTATAAAAAACCTATACAACTACTAAATAGCAGCAGAGAGGTTTTCAAAACTTCTAAAAGAAGCCAGAAGGATAATCTGTTTCAAGGGCTCGCTTTTAAGTTCACTGTTCATTTGTATTATCTAATCTATTGATCCACCCCACCTTTGCTTTGGGTTTCTCTGTGTGTTTTATACACTGGGCAACTAGTTAGTTCCTTGGGTGCACATACCCAACATTAGCTTCTTTGACCAAAGTGCTGGACTACAGATTCCATCTCCTCAAACAGTCTTTGGGCAAGTGTGCAAGGAATTACAGTATCCAGCGCATTTGGGAAGTGTCAGATTGCAGTGTTGTACTGAATATATTAGGACAATAATTATATCTATAATTTTGCAACCTAAAGATGTAGAACCCTGAACCCTGAATGACAAATACTTTAATGAATACCAAAGTAAGCTTGATTTTAATTTTGTCAGTTAGCACATGGATTTTGTTTATTTGTACTGATAAATTAAATGTAAATTCCAGCCTCAGTCTTTCAAGTATGTTAAATTAAAAACTTCTTTATGAATGTGACAATTTTCTCATTTAGATGATATTGCCTTCCCATCCTCATCTCTTTTTTTATTATTCAAGCTAATTTATCTAGAGAAGAGTTTCTGATTTCACATTACCTTGGGAAAAATGAACTTTTTAAGATTAACTGATAAGGTCACTAATGGAATGTTAAACCCAGCCAAAGGCATCAGAGTAGAAAAGCAAAGGGAAAATTGTTTGTTTAAGATTTATTTTGCTTGCTTCTTAAGAAGATTAACAACGAATTGTTACAGGAAGAGGAATCTAAAGAGGTTTAGGAGCCACCCACCTGAGAAACTTATGTGCTGGGGAAGTTGAGAACATACATGATGGGGATTTCAAAGCAAAAATGGCTATTTTTTTGGAAGAAATGTCTGTCAAAAATGCTGGATTTCAGAATGATTAAATATGCTTCTGCTTCTATTCAGTTAATTTGGGTTAGAACAGATCAGTTTGAAAACATCTTGTGCTGTAATTTCTGAAATATTTTACTCATCTTATTGCGAAGTTAACAAATTCAGTTTCTTGAATCTGTATATATTTAGGTGGCTATGAAGTTTGCTTTATGGACTAGCATAATGTGTTGCTTCCCTAAATGTTCGCTTTAAACATTTAAACATGTCAGTATATTCATATATATAATAACTTGGAATCATAACTAATAAAAGTATAATATAAAAAGTCTGATAAATATCACTTTATCTACCAATTCATTCTTTGTTTTTGGTTGTCCTCTAGTTCATTTCTTGTTCTTTATTTTATGTAATTGACCTTTTTATAGACTCTTTATTTCTGGTACAATGGTTATGTTTGGATTATTTCTTAATTTCTTTCCTATTCCTGTATTCACTGTTGATATCCAAGCAGCAGCTACCAAACATGATCTGATATATCATATGTACAAATGCCAGAGGTTCAGCAAAACCATGCTTCCTGTATTTAAGCCCATTAACATTCAAATTGAGGATCTCTTTAATCTTCCCCAAGTGGTGATCTGGGGAATATTCTCATCTCCCTTTACTTTGACAGACACTTACATCTGCATTTTAAACATTAATGATATGAAGCTGGAAACCGTGCGCAACTCCATTTCATTTCCTGCATCTGGGTTTGTCACCAGCATTTGTATCCAAAGATATCCCATGTTGCTTCTGTGCTCCTTCCAATGTTAGGCCTGCAGAATATAATATTATTAGTCCCCGTGAGAGCATTCCTAAGCTCTTAAAATATCCAAGCCTGAGAAAACAACCTTTATGATAAGGAGTTAATCATATATCTCCCTGAGGGGGCAAAAAAAAAAAAATCAAATCAAATCAAGAGCAGACCCTGGAGTCAGCAGTCTTTGCTCTGTGCAATATTAATTAAGCCTGACCCCTAGCAACTTGATTAATTAAGTCAATGCTTTGATAATAATATTTAAATAAAAAAAAAAGGATATGTACCACAGTTGTCTGACCTGCCTCTTGAAAAGCTCGTTTTATTGTTCCTCTTCTGAGAGTACACAGAGAGCCAAGTGGAAGGCAGTGACCCAGCATGGAAAACCTCAGTGACCCTCGCTTATGAGCCTCTACTACATCAGCATGGGAAATCACAACAGGAGCAGTGTGACAGGATAGCTCTTGTTTGATGGGTCCTAACCCTTAGGCTTGTGTTGATGGCCGTCACTCATCCTAGTCTTTCTCCTGGAATTTTCCTCTGACTTCATCCCACTGCTCTGACAGTTTCACTGTTGCAGTCATGTGGATGAAGCCAATTGCAGGTAGTCCTCCACTTACGATCACCATTGAGACCAAATTTCTGTTGCTAAGCAAGACTGTTGTTAAATGAATCTTGCCCCATTTGGCGACCTTTCTTGCCATAGTGGTTAAGTGAATCGCTGCAATTGTTAAAAGTTAGTAACACGGTTGTTAAATGAATCTGGCTTCCCCATTGACAGCTCGTGAGAAGGTTGCAAAAGGTGATCACAATAACTCCCGGACACTGCAAATATCATAAATATGAGTCCGTTGCCAGGCCTCTGAATTCTGATCACATCACCTTCAGGATGCTGAAACAGTTGTAAGTTTGAAAAACATTCCTAAGTCAGTTTTTTCAGTGTAACAGTCTGTTTTAAGTCAAGGACTACGTGTACATAATTCTCTACCACACAATTGATCCTTGGGGTGCATCAATGAATAGAGGAGAGGTGAACAGAATTAGAAATGTTCCAGAATATTTCTAGAGCACCACGAGCCTGGATTGCCCCATTTTCCAAGGATTTGCCTAATGTTTTTAAAAGCATCCCAAATAGGTGTCACTTTTTGTGGGGTTGACTCCACTACTCAATTGCATGCAGCATAAAGAATTATTTCTTTTGACTGTTTTCAGTTTACCCACAATTCCAGTTCAGGGGATGCTTCTTTGTGCTAGTGGAACGAGGGATGGCAGGGTCAATTTTTTGTTTTTGTTTTACTTTGGACACGTTACATGAAGACTCAGCCCTCTGGAAAAGGCTCCAATGCTGGGAAAGATGACAAGAAAAAGAAGAGGAGGACTGGGCAGTAGTAAGATAGATTGATTCAGCTGTAGTACCCATGGGTGCACCATTGTAAGAGCCATAAGACCAGTTTAGGGACAGATTGTCGAGAAAATAATCTATGTGGTCACCAGGAGTCAAAATCAACTTGATGGCAACAATCAATCAATGAGAGACAGAGCAAAACAGCCCTGAACAGCCCTCTTTCTCTACACCAATCAAACTTATTTATTTAATAGATTTATATGGGTGTCCTTCTCATATCAAGTGACTCTGGGGAGCTAATACAATTAGAATGTCATTACGATCACAAAAGCCAATAATACAGAAAACATAAAAAAAAAACAAAGAAAAAATGTCCACTGAGATTAAACTAACCACAAATTCACAGTCTATGCCATCAAACTCGAAGCTTTCCAACCTCTCCTAGCATAGGGGAATGTAGGAGCGAGATTTGGTTCAAACCTTAGGTTCATTTTGACTGCTATTTTGTGCATTTCTTCCAGGCCTTCCATATGCTCTTGCAGTGGCTAGAATTATACCTTCCGCTTGAATATATTTCTAAGATATTGGCAGTTTTATTTTTCAATATTCTTTGCAATGATTCACAACATAGAATTGATTTTTGTTCCCATAACAGTCACCTCAATATTCTTCAATATTTTTTAGGCAATGCATCAACTTCCCTTACTTGATTGGTCATCAGTAGCTGGGACTTTTTCAGTGCATACATGAAATTAGCATACACAAAACCCACAATTGCCTAGTTTTAGATCAGGGGTGCCAAGGATTTTGACTGCCAAAAAAAACAATTAAAAAATCAATGGAGTCGGGACAGAAACTTTACATTTAATCAGCATGAATTAAGAAGTGTCACCGAGCTTATTCACTACGTGTTTAGCACTATGTGCTTTTCCTACAGTTTCTTTTAAAAATGGAAGGTTGGTGGTAACCTCGGGTATTGAACTATAGGTTTTCGAGTGCCACCTATGCATCTATGAAGTATTCCTACTAACATTAGGTTTTATTTACCATTTTGAATAAAACAGGATGGAACTTTAAAGTATATTTTCACATCTGTTTGCTCCTTGTTAGAAGTTTACATTTTGGACACCCCCCTTCATCTATTTGCTTCAGGCTCAGAAAAGACCAGCAAATGTGCTGAAATATGCTGTTTCAACCTGTTAGACATTTTTCTTCTCCCCACCCTGGCTCAGCTATTTTTCCTTAACATGCTACTCCAGCGAATGTCTGCTTTTTAAAGTTGCACGGAGAAATGTCTTGAAATGTGGCACGAAAGAGCATGAGACAAGTTAAATACCTTCTTAAAATAAAGTGGAATGCTTTGATTTTTGCCTCTGGGAACTGGAAAAACAAATCAACCCCTATTTCAGTCAGAAAGGGGCTTACAGGTAAAATGAGTCTTAAGAGGTCTGCCGCTGGCCAAGAAGACTTACACCTTAGATATTTTTCCCACCCACCCACTCACTCCTTTCATACCCAACCCAAACAAACGTCTGGAATAGGCAGCTGTCTACTTGAACTTAAGATGATCCTCGGGGAGATCCTATCTCCACATCTAATGAACTTTACCAGAGGTAAAGATTAGAAATGCTTGATCAAAAGCCACAGTGCTGGTCGTACTTGGTGCCTTTCAAACATTGCAGAAGCATCAACGTGTGGTGTGCTTTTCATCTCCCTGTAATGCTGATTGGGCTTATAGGCCACCCTTTTTTTGTATGGGAAGGCCACTTTATGGAAGAAGAAGAATACCCATAGCTACATCAGTTTTCCCCACCTGTCTCTCTCCAGAGAGGCTAGGATTGCAATGTCTTCTGACCATTCTGACTGGATTTGGAGAATTGCCATCTTCATTGCATCTGAGGGACAGGTTTAGAAAAACGGGAGCTATTCATGGGGTAATCAATATAATATTATATGAAATGAAGGAACGACCACAGCAGTTCTTCCAGGTCTTACTGACTTTGAGACGGATATTTATTGTACTCAGTTTCTGAGAGAAAACATCTAAAGTCTCAAAGCTTAGCAATCTTAAATATGCAAAAAGTAACATCAGGTGAGGTTCACCTCTGAAGCCCTTCCTTTACCTGAGATTCATTGATAATACTTTCATCATTCGGGATTGATGGAAATGCATTTCTCTTCAAATCCCAACCTGACAACTGCTACATTACCATTAACCTTAGAATAGAACTATTTACACAGCTCCACTTCTTTTACATCATGGTAAAACAAGTACACCACTATATAAAAGAAGCTTACAGAATCTTCATGCCTCCAGCTTCCACTCAGAACAGACAACCAAATCTATTATTGATAGCTACAAATAACAACAGCATTTGTTCTAATCCACTTGACAGAAATACTCAACTGATGGAAATAAACCAGGTATTCAGTCTGACATCAGGACTCAAAACGAAAACAAATATCAGAACCCAAGGGTGCTTTTTCAAAAGGCAACCTGGACTTTCTTAAAGTCCAGTTACCTATGGGGAAAAGCACCTTTGAAACAAGGTGCATTATTGAGAATCTCCATAGACACGTATATTTAGAACATTTCACAAGAAATTCTGTAGCAAAATCAGGGTGATTGTTTTGGCTGTTAGCACCACTCTATGTATACTCTTAGAGTTACTGTATGTGAGTTGGACAGTTATTTATTTAATTTATTTATTAGATTTGTATTGCCACCTATTTGCCATGGTGAATTTATTAAATGTATTAATTTATTAAATGTGTTTAATAAATAATACAATTTTGGAGTAAGAAACTAATGAATTTACATATATCACATAGTTCCAGGCAATCTCAGAAGATCTCAACAACACCCATAGCTACATAATTTTTTTTTTCCAATCTGGCTTTCTCCAGAGATACTAGAATGGCGATGTCTTTTGACCATCCTGACTGGATTCCAATACAATGGGTTTTTAGCACATTATTTGATAAAGTACTTGCTATCTCATATGTACGTTGCATCTGCATATGCAACATATCTTCCCCTCTGCCTCCAATTTAAACCCTATCAATCTAGTCACTCTATGCATCTGATGAGTTACAGCTCTCAAAAGATTATGGTTTTAATAAAATGTATTAGTTGAAAAAAAGTGCTACCAGATTCTCAATTTTTGTCAGGTATGTAATAGTATCCAACCGAGAATTATTTAGAACACTGAAAAGATGTAGTCCCTCAAGAGTTAAAATGATGCTTTGTCCCCATCCCTCCTGAAATGCACAGAAGAGCCCCCCCCCCCCAAAAAAACAAGACACTTGTTCCTCAGTTTATGGTTCATCTTCCTTTTTATTGCCAATGTAGATTATATGTGTCTCTCTTTATGTTCACAGTTCAGATTACAGGTAATATGCAAGTTTCAACAGGTCGTTTAGTGACATTCAAAGTTACAAAGTCACTGAAAAACATGATTTATCACCATTTTTCCACATATGACCGTCACAGCAAGATCAAAACTGGTCACATGATCAAAATTTGGATGCTTGGCAACTGATTCATATTTATGACGGTTGCAGTGTCCCAGGGTCATGCAACAGCTCGGGACACTGTAAACTTGGCGACTTTCTTACAAGCCAAGTCAATGGGGAAGCCAACTTCACTAAACAACTGCAGTGATTCACTTAACAACTATGGCAAGGAAAGTTGTAAAATGGGCAAAACTCTCTTGACAATTGTCTCACTTAGCAACACAAATGTTGTGTTCAGTTGTGGTCATAAGTTGAGGACTCCCTGTATTGTGGTTCATATAGTCTTAATCCTGTGTGAAATGGGAACCCAACCATTGTGATTAATTATAAGCAATGGCTTCGACCTCACTACGGTGTCTTTCATGAACCTTCCTAGCCAATTAAATTTCAACAATAACTCAGATAATCAGGGCTTAACATAACAAGTGAGCTGTGTCTTTGTAAAGTGGCCAATCCATTTTAAGTGAGAGCATTTTCTAAGTAGTGAAGGCGAAGTTACCCACATGAGAACTCCCACTGATCAGGAAGCTAGGGGCTTTGGAAGGGTTCCAAGTTTGCTATTCTGGCCTGAAGTTAGCTAATGATTTATCAGGCATAAAATTTTCAGATTCTCAATCCTCCTTTTGACAGCACCATCTTCTTTGTGCATGTTTATACAGCGTGTGCTTAATCCCTTGTCATAAATGTGTGAGGATCACAATCACAGCCATTGTGGTACCACAGGCTCTTGATAAGTTCTGCTTGCGTTTCTATCATCACCTCGCGTAAACACCTTCCCAAATGACATGCTGTTACGAATTATCTGAAGGCAAATTGGTGGTTTATATGCAGCAGCCATCAGCCCAGCTGCACCTCTTCCATCTGCAATATGAAATGATCCCTCTTAGCAAAGCTGAATCGAGCTAATTCTCAAAACATGTTTTAGATTTAAATCAGCATTCCCTTTTCATTCAAACTTTCTGCTAGGATCGACTCTTCCTCTCGCCCCCCTCCCACTTTATCTCTACAGTTGGACTGGGAGCCATACACAAAATCACCTTCATCATCATTGTGTACAGAGGCAGGAGAACTTTACTTTAAATTTTTGATGGCAGTTGGAATTTAGGCTTTACTAGGTACATTCGTAAAAATATCCTCCAGTTTTTTTATTCAAAGAAGGCAGAAAGAAGAACCTGCTTTGATGCAGGTCAGATCATGACTGACGGCATTAAAAAGTGTTGCACTCTTTTGTGGAGAGCAACAGCAAACCAGGCAACAGATTTCACTGCTTTCTTCCATTCCCCACTTCATGTGGCGCTCTTAAGTCATTCCTCCTGATTTGTAGCCATTTACTGCAGCTGCATAATGACTATAAAACAGAGCTAAAACATAAAACATGAAAGAAAGGTGTTGAAGCCAGCCTTAAGGTACTAAATTCTTGACAGCAGCTTGTAAAGCAGTTGAGATTTAGGTGCTACAAAGAATAATAGGGGGTTGGAGTAGCAAAAGAAAGAGCTAAGCACAAGACCATGAGGAGAAAAAGAAAAAGTCAAAACGGTGGTTTGTTCTTCAGATGGCCTGAAAAGGTAGATAAAGAAGAAATTAGCTTATGCATGGTAATATGATTATGGACTTACTATCATTTCAGTCTCAATCCATTTTTTCGGGTAGTAAAATCACAAGGTGAGGTTTTGGGTTTCTTTTCAATTTGTTGTTAATGATCTACAATCATTCTCAACCTGTGGTCCGTGGCCCCCTGGGGGAGCTGTGATGTCATCACAAGGGCGTCTGAAAAGGTTTGAAGAAATGTTATGACTTAAATCTTGAGTTAAGTCTTGGGGGTCCATGGCCACAAAAGGTACTTTAAGGAGGTCCATGGTGAAGAAAAGGTTGATAACCACTGATCTACAATTTATAAAGTCTTTATAAAGATGACTATGAAGGAAGGACCCAACATTCTCAGAAACATGTCCAAGTTAATTGCCTTCAGCACAGTTTGGGTGCAGGAAGTCATGTACCACAGATGAATCAAAATGAAGTTACAGAATCAGAAAAGGTTTGATATACTTACGGCAAAGACATCAATGATAAGTCCAGGTTTGGTAATAGCCATAGACTCATATACCACTTCACAGTGCTTTACAGCCCTCTCTAAACAGTTTACAGAGTCAGCATATTGTCCCCGACAACCTGGCTCCTCATTTTACTGACCTTCCGAAGATGGAAGGCTGAGTCAAGCTTGAGCCTGGTAACATTCGATCTGCCAAACTGCAGTCAGCCAGCAATCAGCAGAAGTAGTCTGCAGTACTGCATTCTAACCACTGTGGCTCGTCAAAGAGTTGGTGAACATTGAGTAGATGGGGGAAATTAATTATTTGATTTAGATTTTAATTGGAAGAGAACTCTTGTTTTATGCTTCCTCCAGCTCACCACACAGTTTCTTCTTCTTACTGCTCTTCCCATGAACACACTTTGATGAGGGTTTAGCAGTACATGAACTCTGCTGTGAAGGGAAAAGTGCTCCCCACCTCCATTTCTCTCGTCTTTCCTTCTCTAGTATTACTGAAAGAGACTATAAAGGTCACTTGGAAATTTAAAAGGCTGTAGGACTTTCAGAACTGGATGACAAAAATACCGACAATCTCTAAAAGGTAGCAAAGAAAATGAATATATGAGCCAACCAACCCAAATTGGCACTTTTGAGTTACACTAATGTCAAATGGGAGTAATTTAAGCACTTAGCACTTTTAAAAATGAATGAAACATAAAATGTATATTGCTTAAATGGACCATTGCTGCTCCGCTTAACTTTTAGAAATTTGACAATTGTTATAGATTAATGTTGGGAGGTTCTTCTGAAAGGAAGCAATGGAAAACATGTAAAGAAGAGCTAAGGGTTTTTAAGGAGGCAGCTTAACAGGTAATTAATCTGTATTTAAATGTATGTTTCTATATTAATATAGGAAATGTGATAACATGATTTTTGCCAGATTTACCATAGATAAATTGCACTATCCTCTGGCATAGTCAACCAGGTTTTTGCAAGGATTTTTTTTAAAAAAAATCTGTACTGAAATAACATTAATAGTGAAGTTAATGCACTATGAAAGTTTTAAAAAAAAAGAGTAAGTATAGCCACTTCTACTTGACAGTCTTAGTCCAATAATATACAACTGAATGACTAAAAGTATGTTATATAACACCACTTCATAGAATTGCAAACTGCATATTGCTCGGTGATCTCACATTAGATCGAGAATAATTGCTACTGGTTTAATGTTAGAAAGCATTTCCTTCAGCACTGTTATTTAAAAAAACACCTCAAAAAGCTCACTGAATAATAGGAGGCAACTTGTTGTTCAATAACTATTTTTAATCCACTTCCTTGTAGTCTATAAAACTCAGAGGGAGCTTTTGTCTCTACAGCAGGGGTCCCCAACCTGTGAGCTGTGAGGCGATTGCAACTGGGCCATGGAAACGGTTGGCAAGCACGCACACACATGCGTCCTCACTTTGCCAAGCAGCGGGTGAGCATGTGTGCTCCATTTGCATGAGCAGCAGGCACTTGCTGACCGCTTGTGCAGAATCATCCCCTCTCTCCCCCACACCCAATGCCGATCCGCAAACTGATTGGGGAACTCTGCTCTACAGAGAGAGGAAAATAATGGACACAAGCAGACAGTTGTGGATAACTTGGCTCTGTTACGCCTTCTGGATTAAACCAGTGATTGGATTCACACATGGTACTAAGCCATATTTACTTTAATCACCATGTACTGATTGAGCCAAGATAGCTGGCTTTACAAAATAACTAGGATTTATAAGTTTATGATAAAGAGTCACACATAGCATTCAGCCAAAAGCAAGCAACCACTTGGTGTGCTAATATGACATATAAAATCAATCATTGCCAAACCAAATGTGAGAATCTGGAGCAAAAAAGTTTTGAGGAAAAGCTGTAGGGATTGTAGCCAGAATTAGGTTCCTTGGACCCTAATACATTACCTGAGGAAAAATCAAAACCAGAACCTTGTACCCATCCTCTAATGCAGTGTTTCTCAACCTTAGCAACTTTAAGAAGTGTGGATTTCAATTCTTAGAATTCCCAGGCAACAATGGAATTCTGGGGGTTGAAGTTGACAACATTAGACTAGGCCGCTGCAGGAAAGGGAAGAAGTATGTTTTGGTTTTGGAACCAAAGGCATATTTGCATGACATGCTAAGCTAAACCTAATTGTTCTATGAGTAAAATACAGACAAGTGGACAAATCAGACAAAAGAGCAAATTCTGACCACTCATTGTTGGCCCTTCCCTGCCTTAACAAGTCCCATTCTCATCCCAATAATCAGAACATGGTTCAGCTATGGCTGGACTAGCTCCCATTCTATGTCCATTCCTGCCACCCACATAGATCCGGGTGACATATAGCATTCTGTTTAGAATAAATTAATCTAATGCAAACTTGGTGATTATGCATTAGGATTCGGATACTCTTTAACCACAATGCAACCTATGTTCTGAACACCTTAAGGTGAACAGTTTCATAGCTTAGTGTTCCACATGAAATGATCAAGGAATTGAACCATCTGGCTCTTAATGTCATTATTCTTTAATTTATATCTCACTTTTTAAACTGGTTGAATGCTCTTGTCCCAAAGTTGCTTTATCCAAAAGGCACCTAGACTCTCATTTGAAACGTTTCACTTCTCACTAAAGCCAAAACCCGACAATATCTTATCTCTCTCTATAAAAACGTGTGTGTGTTCCAGCATAACTCTGGAACGCCTTGACAAATTTTAACCAAACTTGGTACCCAGAGGAAACAAATATTGTGGGGATTAGACACCCTTAACACCCCTTGGTGTGTGTGCGCGCCTTAAAATGGCTTCTAACGCACAGCACAGTGGACTTGTCATGGTAACGGCTTCACAATACTCCACAAGGGGGCTCCCACTCAGCCTTGCAAGGAAACATCTGGTGATTGGTCAAGTTCAGTCAAAAAAATGAAACACCAGCATAGATAAGAAACTCCCAAGGAAAGGAATAGAAGACTTGCGATGCTGCGTGAGAAACAGTACAACAGCGTGAGTCCCGACTACAGGATTTTCCTGTCTAATACAGGATTGGGATAAATAAATACCCAGGCAATGCCGGGTTATCGCATAGTCTATTATAATTTGCAAAACTGTCGCCTTCCATTGCCCTTAATACTTTTTCTTTAATGTGCTCTAGTTCTTACTGATATTCTTAGATGAAAAAAGAATGAGGTGGAGGAAAATGACATTTCAATGCATCCAATAGCAAGACTACTTGGAATTGTTCACCCCTTACTGCCATACAGGTAAAGCACTACAAATATTTCATTGTCCAAACCACAGGTGTCTAGAGAGGATTTTCTATCTTTCACCATAGAGATCCAGTCCATTTGAAATGGCAGGAAATCAACTTTCACTCTTGTTCCAAAAGTGAGGAGGCTGGGTTGGTAGTTGACAAAAATAGCTGCTAAGTATCTTGCAGAGGCCTATTCCCAGCCTGACAGTTTAATTTCCTTTCCTTTATTTGTTCAAATGAATAAGCAAACTTTGACAAATTTTGTGCAGCTGGAAAATCAAAAGGGAGACAAGCTTTTATTCCTCTTCCTTTATTTCGGTACAGTGATGTTAAGTGCTTACATCTAACAATGCCTTTGATGCAGAAAGTTAACAGCTGATGCCTTGTCTCCTGAGACATCACAATCACCAGTTTTTTTTAAATTGTAGGACATTGTTCCATCACTCTTCTGGTCTTTTAAGATGAAGGAAAGTATTTTGATAGGGAAAAGGCAGTTGAAATCGTGTTTAACCGAAAGACATTTTGTTGTTGTTGTTGCTGATGTTGCTTTTCAGTTCCTAAAATCTTGCACTTTTGATATTTGGAGAATTTCCTTTTTTTTTCTGATTCTTAAAGAAACTACAGAGAAAAATTATATTTCAGAATAAACCTTTTTAAAATAGGCAATTCTTAGCTCCGGAATTATGAAAAACTTCAGACTTGGGTTAAAAATGAATCGCAGTGTCCTCGTCCTTTTCCATTTTTCTTTCTGTGACAGCCTTGGAAATGTGTTAATGCCACTAGAAAATGACAGCAACCACGTTATGTGGCACTGACTTAATTAACACCTCCCTTCAAGATTTGATGGGACGCAGGGAGCATTCTTACCTTTGAAGGAAACCGTTGAATGGCCCAATGGGGCCAATTAAATGGTACGGATATCTAAAAGAAATAACTATACTGTGTTTTCAGCATACTTTGTGAGAGTGTGGATGAAATAGACAAAAACAAAAAAATGCATCTGAAAATACGGAGACTGAATCTTTGTTTATTATGAGAAGCAGAAGTTTATTATGCTCCATCTCTGTCAAAAGATACATCATGGGCTTCACTGTTGAGCGTGGACCACTGGAGCTATACTAGTTGGTCGTGAGATATGGAAACATTGGGCCGAATTAAGATGGCACGAAAGTTTTATTTCTGTTATGTGATGGATGACCTGTAGGAATGAAAGTCTGGGTGGAATTTCCTTCCCTTTCATGGGAACTAAAGGAATAAAATGGGAGCTGGAAACATACATTTAAATTACCAGTAGTAAATTTTAGGTAGCAAAAATGAAAAAAAAAAAAACCAGAAATAAAATAAAGTTAAAGTCTTTATTGCAGCACAAAAAAGCTCATAGTACATACATACTTAATCATCATACTATTCTTTCCTTTGAGGGTAAGCAATATTACATAAAATATAGAAAAGAAGTACTAAGCAAAATAAAAAAAAATCACTAAATTTAATTTATATCAAAGCCATTCACTTCACCCTTCGAAATCAACCTTGCTTCCACTATGTATAACAAATTCATACATGAGATCATGGTCTCCCTTGATTTTCCCTATTTACACCAATCCCTCCCCACTTAGCACATGAAGTAATAGATAGAAAATTAGAAGAGTACAAAACAGATCAGAAGATACTAACCAGGACACAGATTAGTCACTGTTGTCGAGGCACCTTCTTCACACTCAGAAGGGAAATGTATGAACAAATAAAGGTGACACCCATGGGACCCCCAATATCAGGAGTCATTGCAGATACAGTCCCGGTGGCTGACCCAGATTGGATCTTGTAAATTCATTCATTGCCTTTTGTCTCTTGTCTCTTTCTCTTTATAGATCTTAATAAACTCCATTCTATCATAACTTTTTCAATCTTTACCTTCCTCTTAACTATTCATTTTCTCTCTATTATTAAATTACCACAAATCATTCCTTCCTATTGGTTACCCAGTGTTATATTAGCTCACCAAATTTCATCCTGGTCTCATACATTGCTGAGGCTACTTCTTACCCCACTTCTAAAGTACTTTGTGTCTGCTATATTCAAGTTACCTTTATGTTTCTCCTGACATACGCAACTTTCATTTCCATATAACGAAGTGTGTAGAAGCTGCTCTTGTAAACAGCCATTTTAACATATTTCAATAAATGTTCATTTTTCCCAATAGGCCATAAACTGACCCCTATCCTACCATCTCTTGACATTCTATCATTAACCTTAAGATACCAACATTAACAATGTTGATGCTAAAACCTTATGGAAATTAAAAGCACACTATCAACCCTAACCCTTCTTCAGACATACCAGACTTACCACCAGTGGCTTATTCATCTTTCTTCTGGAAGCTAAATATTAATATGTGACCCATGTGTCACAAAACGAATAAGGAAAATAACACAAAATGGGATTGCAGAAATCCATTCAATCCACCAAGCAAATAGAAATAGAAAGATATAGTACACATGTACAGATAATCAATCAAAATAGAGAAATGATATAAATCATGTGAACTGTGGAATGTTATTCTGTCTCCTTAGACTTTTTTATTTAAAAATGTAAAAATGTAGATTTTTTTATTTTAAAAAATGCTATATTTTTTAATCTGTGCTGGTGACTGTATGGGCACACCCTTGTGGTATTTTTGGTATAGGTCAAGGTTTGCCCTCCTCCTCCTCCTCCACCTCCTCCTCCTCCTCCTCCTCCTCCTCTCTTCCTGCATTGGCTATAGCCTTTGAGTTTCTTGGTAATTTCCCATTCACATATTAACCAGATCAAAGGTCCTAACAACTAACCAATCAATAATAACAAGAAAGCATCTTTTCACAGTTCCAAAACATTCCACTGAAAAGGAAGAAGGGTTGGTTGGGGTGAAAAAGATAAAAAGAATAAAACTCAAGCCCCAATTTTTATATGTTACCAATCATTCTCTCTTACAGATTCCTCTATACCAGGGGTGAGATTCCACCGGTTTGGACTGGTTCACACAAACCAGATGTTAAATTTACATCTGGTTCACCGAACCAGTAGTTGAACTGACTGGCTGTCCCTGTCCGCCCCTCCCTTCCCTCCCGAGAGTCTTCACGCAGCCCATTTTGGATGCAGGTAAGTGCAGGGTCCATGTGGAGACTCTGGGAAGGTGAAAAATGGGTCAGACCAGAAGTTCCAGAAGTCCAGAAATGGACCTGTTTCTGGCTTCTGGAGGCCCTTCGGAGCCCCAGGGAGACTGTTTTTGCCCCCCCCCCCAGATGCCTGAGGGAAGCCTCTGGACTCTGGGGAAAGCAAAAAACAGCCCACTTGGGAGTTCCGGGAAGGCACCATGGCCACACCCACCTAGCAACTGGGCAGAGAACTGGTTGCTGGGATTTTTGAATCCCATCCCTGATCTCCACTAATAGAGAATTTAAAGTGTTACTTATCTTACAGGTCAACATAAATAGTCTGAGTCAAATTCTAAAAGGGTAACATTTATGAGAATGTTCTTGGATATCATACCATACCAGCTCACACCACCACAAGCAATAGTGTTTTAGCTACTGATATGCAGAAGCTTATTTAGCTTTAAAAGTCAGGACACATAAAACTCTACTATTGAATTCTAAAACCATCTGCACATCATAACAGTAATAAGATGTCAAGAGCAGGAAGTTTACAAGCGATGCGCATCTTATGCCATTAAAACAAGCACTGGTGTTGCTTTGACATTTATAAATGCTAAAGTGGTGACTTTTATCTCATTGTTCATTCCACCGCAGGGGTTGTTATTTAGAATGCTCACCTTCTGGTGCTTATAGATTATTTCTTAATTTTTGTCTTTTTTTACACAGATGCAAGGGGAACCCCACTGCCCTCACTAGTTGCACTGTTGTCAAGATTACATCATGCAATTTAAGGCACGGCTATAAATTATACCAGGTAAGGTAGCATATGCTCTGGGTGGCTGTCCTTAAATGTCCCACCATAAAACCGTTTCCATCATAAACAGGTTGGAAGAACTTTAAATGCTGACAGTAACTCTTGTATGCAAATCATTTAAAACTCTCTTTTTGGAAGAGTTGCACAAAGAATATGAGTCTGACAGGTTTGAGCATCAGCACCTAGCAAGACAATCCATCTGCTTGCTGAAAGTCCCAGGAGACTGACTTTCTATCACAAAGGGAATCTGCCAAGGATAAGCAAGCATCCTGGTCTTTCAAGTATCTCTCTGTTAGTTGAAAGTTCACCAGTGATGGAAAGTGTGTCATCTTGATTTTCCAGCAGTAGCCCTCCTCTTCCGAATGTACTTGTATTAATTCATCTATTAAAATATTTATGACCCACTCCTAACTCGTGGTGCGATACGAGTAAGGCAACACACTGAGAACACACTAGATTAAAAAGGTTGTTCCCTGCCCTGAATGTATTCTTCTGCTCTCCTTCCAGATGTTAAACTGTGTGTTTGATGGCCGACTCTCCGCAACTTGCTTTAAATATAAAGCGAATCAAAGGTCACCTGAAATGAGACCATGGTCACCAGAGCATGGTCTGTGCAGCTAGAGTCCTGGAAGTTGGACTTGTAGCTTTTCAGTACCTCATGCTTCCTCCTCTTTTCCTGTCATTCATGCCTGGTGGAAGGATGAACAGGGCAAGTGCAGGTGGGAAAAATAGGTGAAAAGAGGCATTGGAGGGGGCAAGAATTAAAAATAGTTTTCTTCACCTAATGCAGTTTCACACAGCTAGTCTGTTTGTTTAGCAGAGATGGCAGAGCTATACAGGTACAGAAGAACTGCTTCTTTCCACTTTAAAAAGTTAATTAAACCCAGAGTTGCTTGATAGTGAGATGGACGGCACATACATGTAATAAATAAATAAAAAAAGAAATAAGTATCTGAGTGACTGCTTCTCCCCATATTGCATCCCTAAGAATTATGCATGAGTACACGAAATGCAGCCCTGTTCCATTTTGAATCAGACCATTGCCTGCCTATCCACCTGGTATTGGCAGATCTTTCTCAGATCAAAGTGTGACTGAGATGATGACGATGATGATGACGATTGATGATGGTGGTGGTGGTTTAGGATACCAAATACTTGGTTCTGTTACTGAGCCATGTCTATGAGGGGAGGTGGGGAAGCAGCAATCCTCCACTCATAGTGGTCATTTCTTAGTATATCTGGATAGCTGAAAGAGAGTTATTTTGCTTATTTTATGATACGGTGTCCTGCAGAGCCTGACACCGTCTATAACTTATACATCAGCTTGCAATAGCAAAAAGGCATATGTTGTATCATTCTTGAATGGGGCGATTCCAGTCTATTTTTTCTTTCTTGTTAGGGCATTTTCCTTCTCAGAAAATACTTTCTGAACTGTCTTTATGAATTTCTTCTTTAAAATTTAAAATAAGGGAATAATTAATTCTGTGTTGTGAACAGGTCTTCCTTTCCTATAGGAGAAATGACAGTGAACTCCTGACAGATAAATCAGGATAGCATGTAGATGGCCCTGAGATAATTCGCCTGTCCTTATACTCAACATTCCCCAAGAAAGACATCTGGGAATAAAAAGGAACTACAGAGATTTTTTATATATATTTATATTTTACATATATTTTTTACATAGGCAAAAAGCCACCTGGGTGACCTTGAACCAGTCACTTTCTCTCAGCTCTAAGATGGAGGCAAGGGCAAATCACTTCCAAAATCTTGCCAAAAAAAATAGCAGGAACTAGTCTAGGCAATCCAGAAGTCAATACCTACCTGAAGGGACACATATAGACAAACACACACACGTACACATACACAAACAAACAAAAACAAACAAACACACACCATTTTATTAAAATGTGGATTTAATTTCTTAATATCTAACTATTTATTGCTGCATTCTTAGGATGCTGATACTTATAGCACAGCTGGTTACCCTTATAGCTTCCGTGTATATTAAAAAACTTAGAATCCCATAGGAAATGATTCAGCATGCAACTTCTTGATTGCATTATGGACACTTTTCATGAGTTTCCACTGAATCAAGCCATGACCCTTCTTCCAAGGTACAGGTAGTCCTCCATTTATGACTGTTCATTTAACAAAGGTTCAAAGTTATGATAGCTTCAGAAAAAAGTGATTTACAACCTGTCTTAAAGTTATAACGATTGCACCACTCCTGCACTCATGTGATCACAATTTGGGCACTTGACAATTTGCAATTTGCAAACTTTCCTGCCAGCTTCTGACAAACGAAATGAACTGAGGAAGCCAGAATCACTTAATGACAAGGTGACTCACTTAGTAACCATGTAATTTGCTTGGTGACATTTATAACAACTGTTTCATTTAGCGACTGAAATTCCAATAACAGGGGTTTGGAATTATGGTTGTAATCCAAAGACTACCTGTACAGTAGTGCTAGTCAGATGTTCATATTCTATACATCTTACTCTAGGAAATGGTCATGCCAAATCCTTTTCACACCTTTTTTAGATTTAAGACTAACAGAAGATAAGGAAGAAAGCAGAGCTAGATTTTTGCTCCATCTCTTAGATGTGTCTTACTTGTCATTTTATTCTTGATTTCTAGGTCCATTAAAACTGTCTGTAATGGCATTTTCATATGAAATCCCTACACCAGTTTTGGAGCTCTGCGATGGACTTGTTAGCTGTATTTGAAAATGGAGAATATTTATTTCTAGTTCAGTTGCACTGAATTCCAAACCATATCAATGTTGCATTTCTATAGAGATTGCGGGCAATTGTCTTTTCTTCTGCAGGCACACTCTCCTCAACCATCTCCCAGTTCGTGATCCTTACAGGTCTTTTAAGAAGAAAAGTAACTTCAGGGCATTTTAACCTCCTCTGTAGAAACCAACTGATTTTTTTGGGGGCGGGGGGGGCATGGTAACACAACACGTATTAAAGATAGGCATGGGGAAGGAATGTAGATAATATTTTTAAATTTCCTCTTTTGCAAGGATGCTGTCTCTGGGCTGAAATCATAGGGTGGGAGGTCTCCACCCTCTTACAGAAGACAATTTGGGTCTACACATTCTGGCCCTGTCTTCCTGTCCTGGTGTACCTTCTGATAATTACTGCTTGCCATCAATGAGATTACTTCCCCTTGTCCTTCTTCCCTCAGCCTGAGCAAGGGCATAAGCGCACCAACGTCCCTACCGTCCCTGTCCTATTGTTGTTGTTTTTTTCTTATATGTATCCATTTCATGTATTCATAACCATGCTTATATTTATACCTGTTATCTTACAGTCGCTTGACAAAATAAAATAAATAAAAAATAAATAAGTGAGACTGATAGAGATTGTGCACTTTGTTGACAAATCAGAGAAAAAGCAGCTGATAAAAAATGAGCTACATGTTATAGCAACATCTGCTGACTCCGTAGGGTGAGGCGTGTATGTTTTTGAAAAAGGAAAGGAAAAGAGAAAAATCAAAATCCTTTTTTAATTCTAAGTAAACACATCTCTGGTGAAGGAGGGAGAAAAACGGCTGCAAAAACGACACGCAAAAAAATGGAAGACAGCAATCCCCTCTCCAAAACAAAAAAACCAAAAACCTCCAGTGGGAAAAATACACAAAATATTAAGATTTGGACAGAGCGTAGGATGATATTGCTTTGATACCTAAGATGCCCATTCATGCAGCTTACATGAAGAAAAGACACATCAAAAACTATAAAGCTTAAATAGCTATATATATATTCCCAAATAATCTTACACAATATCTCTAGCTTAAACTTGTTGCCTATTCCTTAGAGATAAACAGATCACTGCAGCAAACATTTCCTGCTGGAATTTCTCAGACCTAGTCAATTCTAACCATTCCAGCCATTAATCAGAGGGGCAGGGGCAATGCTCCTTTTTCTAGCCCTGATATATTACTTCTTTCTTGGGTTAAGGTAAAAAAAACACCTCTCCCACCCTCACCACACAAGCCATCTTGTTCTATGAAATGATGGGAAGGAAAGATTTTTGCTCTGTTGTGTCTTAAGGGAAGCATCTTCTTCAGGCAGATTATGTATGAACCATTAAGGCAAAAGGAAATCTTTGGGGACAGTGATATGTGGCAGACAGTCTGAAGTATTGCAAATTCCCTGCACAACAAAGAACGAGAGCAGGGTAGATTGTCAAGAACGTGCAGCAGTTTGGGGCAAAACCATGCCTAAATAACCTTCTGGGCCTCCACTTAACCAGCTTTGTGAAGTAACAGAAGTAAAGATGGACACAGGGTGCCTTCAAACTACATTTTAAGACATTGGGTAGTGGAAAAGATGGCAGCATGGCTCTTGTAAAATCTTAAACCCAGGATTTCGTGGTTTAATAAGGGCGTATGATTAGAAATGTTGAAGCTTTTGGATTCCAAATATTGACTGAAATGAATTGGTTAAATTTGTCAATTCAATCAGCCCTTGTTCAGGAGCCATCAAATCATGTAGGTTGATTAGAATGATTAGAATTTAACTGATGTTTGATTGGGAATCAAATTTCCAAATCAAATCCTTGCACAGCTCTAGCAATCAGGACATCTGGAAGATTGTGGGTAATTATACAACTGTAGATGTAGTGATTTCTGGGTAGATTTATTTTTTTTCCCCTAACAATTTATTTCAGTGTGCATTTGGTCCAGAGCCAGTTACCCACTTTATAGCTATTCTTGTTAAAGACCTGGGCCCTCTGGGAATTTTTATCTTATGGACAGCATGGTATCATACAAACGTGGCAATTTTAAGACTTGGGGACTTCAACTCCCAGAATTCCAAGGCCACGTTTGGGGACTCCTGAAAAATAATAGGTAGGAGAGATAGTAGGAAACTAAAAGAAACAGCAAAAGAAATGAAAAGAAGGAATCCTTGCTTTGAGTTTTATGGTAAAGAAAATAACATTTGTACAAACCTGAGATCATTTTTATGACTAAGCCAAAGAAGGTTTGAAGCATTTGTGGTGAAGTCTTTTCCCACAGATTTTTTCTTTTTCCATTCACGTTGGATGCTTCATTTCATGTTACCTCTGGTCCTTAATATATGTCTTTCATGTTTTCAAGGCATTTGAATTTTATTATTCATGCCAATTTTGCAGTGTGACTTCTTTCCTCACTACAACAAAATGTGCACAGTACTTCAATCTTCCTAAAAACCATAATAGCATTAATTCTGCTCTGATTTCAGGATCATGCAAAGTTTAAGTGGGCTTTAAAATAAGAGATATTTTATATGATCCTAAGCAAGAGGTTGTTTGTCAAGCTAGAAAGTAAATGTTAATATTTCAATGTATTCTTTGAATAGCAGGTGTTTCCACTCCAGCAGATGTTCAGCTGAAAATCTCTAACATTTCATTCATCTAAACAATGATCCTTTTTGTGTTTTTTAGAACATGAGTGTCTGTGTTTAAAAAAGAGCTAATATATACATTTGTGTATTGCAGTTCTGCTATACATCTCTGAAAGAACAACCCGAAATTAGCACACCAAAAAGTACTAATTTCAGCCAGGCTGATTCATTTGAACTCAATAATAGTGCTGATAAGAAAGATCCCTACAATTAGACCTGTTGTTTAAATATATAGACTTACAGTAGTGGCCAAAATTGTGGAAACCTTTTGGGGAAAGTGTCTCCTTAGGAATTTTATGCCATCACTACCAAACAGGGAGATCTTGGTCTCATCACTCCAAATAACGCTATCCCATTGTTCCTCTGTCCAGGTAACATGGGTTTTAGCCCAGTTTAGTCTTTTCAACCTTTGTTTGAGAGATAAAAGTGGGTTTTTTCATGGAATTTTAGGCCAAATTCCTGCAGTCTGCACAGAACAGTCCTTGCACTCAACATCACATTGCATTGCACCATTTCATCTTGTATATACCCAGATGATTTTCTTCTGTCACGTAGGCACAGTTTCTTAATTCTTCTATCATCACTTGCTGTTGTGCACTTTTTCCTGCCTTTACCAGTGTGGTTTTGTAGTGACTGAGTCTCCTTATACCTCTTCAAAACCTTAGAAATGCCACCTTTGGTTCAGTTTCCACCAATTTTTCTTCTGATTTCTTTATAACTTAGCCTTGTTCACTTAATAATACTACCGTGTTTCTCATAAAATAAGGCTGGGTCTTATTTTTTTTTTTGAGCCCCGAAAAAATGGCTAGGCCATCTTTTCGGGTGTGACTTAATCCCCCCCTTGCATCCTGCCACTGCCACGTTTGGAGCTGCTGCTGCCATGTTTGGAGCTGCCACCGCTTTTGGAGCTGCTGCTGTGTTTGGAGCGCCGCCGTCGCATTTGGAGCACTGCCGCCATGTTTGGAGCTGCTGCTTCCGTATTTGGAGCTGCCGCCACATTTGGAGCACCACCACCACTACCGCCACTCCAAACCTGTTCCAAACAGCAGCAGTGCTCCAAACACAGCAGCAACTCCAAATGTGGAAGTGACAGCTCTAAATGCACTCCAAACACGCTCCAAACGGCAGTGGCACTCCAAACACAGTGGCAGCTCCAAATGTGGAAGTGGCAGCTCCAAACATGCTCCAAACGGTGGCGGTGCTCCAAATGCGGAAGCGGCAGCTCCAAACACAGAAGTAGCAGCTCCAAACATGGAAGTGGCAGCTCCAAACATGCTCCAAATGGCAGCAGTGCTCCAAACACAGCGGCAGCGGCACCGGCAGAAGGGAAAGCAACGGCAGCAGAGGAAGCAGCAGTAGCAGGCTCCTAACGGCAAGTCCCCCCCCCCCCGCCCAGTGGTGGGATTCAAAATTTTTTACTACTGGTTATGTGGGCGTGGCTTGGTGGGCATGGCAGGGGAAGGATACTGTAAAATCTCCAGTCAGAGGTGGTATTTGCTGGTTCTCCGAACTACTCAAAATTTCCACTACTGGTTCTCCAGAACTGGTCAGAGCCAGCTGAATACCACCTCTGCCCCCCCATTCTCCCCATTTCACATGTTTTAAAATAGGCATAAATTTTGGGGCTTAATTTGACCTTATGCCTAGAAAACATGCTGGGACTTCCTATGGGGGGGGCATATTGTTGGAGAAACACAGTATTTTACATCGCTTTCTGGGTGAGCAGTCAACTCTTTTCACCATTACTTTAATTGTATTATGTTTTACAAGCTTACTAAAAACACACACACACAAAACCCCAACCAACTTGATAGCGATCGTATAACACACTGACAAATGTCCTCTCAGCTTCAATACATGACATCAATAACTGAATCCTACTGTGATCTGATTGGCTCATTGCACGAGAACAAGATGACAGTTGATTGCCTCTAAACACTAATTCTCATTGGCTTCAATCATATGAAGGAAAGCTACCTGATATCAACCTAAGCATGTTGTGCTTCCTTTTTCTGCTTATTTGGCTATGATGTTTCATAGCATACAGATAATTGAACAAACTTTGTTGCATTACATTCTTGATTAAATTATTTTTCCATTGATATATAATTTTATGGTACTACTAAAAAAAAAGTGGTATTATAAGCCATCAAACCTCAAAAATGCACTTTTCCCAAAGTGTTTCCACAATTTTGGCCACTGCTGTAGTCGATCCCTTAGCAAGTTTTAAGTGTTTGTTGTGAAACCTCCATTTAATACTGAAGGAAATAAGGAATTGTGCTACTGATTGTAAAAAGAATGCTTGCTTCTTCTCACAGGAAAAATAAAGGCTAGCCATAATGCACTGGCATTTCTTTTAGTGTGTTTGAGTGCCAGATAGATAGATAGAATTCTTTACTGGCCAAGTGTGATTGGACACACAAGGAATTTGTCTTGGTGTAAATGCTCTCAGTATATATAAAAGAAAAGATACATTTGTCAAGAGTCAAGAATCATCAGGTACAACACTTAATGATAGTTATAGGATACAATAAGCAATCAAATCATACTAGGAAACAGTCCATATAAACTGTAAGGATACAAGCGACAAAGTTACAGTGATACAGTCACAAGTGGGAAGGGATAGGTAATAAGGAATAATGAGAAGATTAACAGTAATAGTAGTGCAGACTTTGTAAATAGTTGAAGAGTGTTGAGTGAATTATTTGTTTAGCAGAGTGATGGCTTTTTGGGGGAAATTGTCCTTGTGTCTAGTTATTCTGGTGAGCAGTACTCTATAGCATCATTTTGAGGGAAGGAGTTGAAACAGTTTATGTCTGGGATGTGAGGGATCTGTAAATATTTTCACACCCCACTTTTTGACTCGTGCAGTACACAGGTCCTTGATTGAAGGCAGGTTGGTAGTAACTGTTTTTTCTGCAGCCCTAATTATCCTTGGAATTCTGTGTCTGTCCTGTTGGGTTGCAGAACCAAACCAGACAGTTATAGAGGTGCAGATGATAGACTCAATCATTCCTCTGTAGAGCTGTATCAGCAGCTCCTTGGCAATTTGAGCTTTCAGTTGGCGCAGAAAGAACATTCTTTGTTGTGCTTTTCTGATGACTTTTTTGGTGTTAGGTGTCCATTTTAGGTCATGTGATATAATAAAACCTAGAAATTTGATACTGTGTTATCTAGTATTGTAAGAGGTGGTAGTATGGGAGAGTTTCGTCTAAAGTCTACCACCATTTCTACAGTTTTGAGTGTGTTCAGTTCCAGATTCTTCCGGTTGCACCACGAGGCAAGTTGTACAACCTCCTGTCCATATGTGGATTCACTGTTGTCTTGAATGAGACCAATCTCTGTTGTGTCATCAGCAATCTTCAGTATTTTAACAGATGGATCATTTGAGATGCAGACATTGGTATATAGGGAGAAGAGAAGTGGAGAAAGCACACAGCCTTGAGGGTATGTGTAATTGTAAGGAACTACAATTCTATAGCCTTACATTTCTTGCAATAGCCTTCTTAGAGTTAGTCAGTGACAGATTTTCTCAAGGCCAGAATGCTAGTGATTTTTCTAAGGGTTTTTTCTGCATTGTGTAATTGATCCATTGCTAGAATAGGGGAATAGTCGTTTTTTTGAAAGCAGAAATGGATAATGTCAGCCTATTTTCACTTTCTTCCCTTTGCAAATTTGACCTCTAGATGTGTTTTTCTGCTGTGATTTGAAAGTAGTCTTTTTCTCTTAAATAGGCTTGAGTGCTTTCATTTGTTTTGGCCGGAGCACTTAATTTCATTACAGGATAAATTCAGCAGTCTGTTGACTATTTTGCTGGGGAAGGAAAGCTACTCAGATGAGGCAGTGATTTGTTCTTATCTCTAAGAGCATCTAAGAATTTCTCTTTATTGCTGCCTTTATTAAAATAGCACTTTGGTTAAGACCTTTTGCTTGAATATGGATTGTTGGCTGTTCAAAACCAACCAGGAACATTTTAATTGCTATTCTATCATATTGCCAGTTTTCGTTAGCTAGCTAAGAACTTTAAAAAAATATTTATTATTTTTTTCAGCTTCTTGAAACCCTTTTCTTTCAAGTAATTAAAAAAAAATGAAACAATGAGATCTTGCATTAATTAAAAAAAAATGACCAATAACCTTTTACCTATGAGCAAAACTCCTGAAAAGCTATTTTAACTCAAATGATAAACAGAATCTATAGAAATTATTAGACTGTAAAGTGATTGGCAATAAAGAAGGTTTGATTTTAAAGGTGAGCGTTCCATGTGCCTGAATATATGTACATGTTGATGCTCTACCTATCTATTCTACCACCTCTTACAATACTAGACAACACAGCATCAACAGTAGAGACCTTCAAATTTCTAGGTTCTACTCAGAAAGCTCAAACTGCTCAGGGAGCTGCTGATACACTTTTACAGAGGAATTATTGAGTCTATCATCTGCACCTCTATAACCATCTGGTTTGATTCTGCAACCCAACAGGACAGACACAGACTTCAGAGGATAATTAGGACTGCAGAAAAAACAATTACTACCAATCTGCCTTAGGTCGAGGACCTGTATATTGCACGAGTCAAAAAGAGGGGTGTGAAAATATTTACAGACCCCTCACATCCTGGAAATAAACTGTATAGTTGGAATAACAGAAACTTGGTGGGATGAAACCCATGACTGGAACATACTGGTAGAAGGATACAAACTATTCAAAAAACCCAGACCCCATAAAAGAGGAGGTGGAGTTGCACTGTATATCAAGGACCACTATATTGCTACAGAAATGCATGAAACCAAAGATGAAAACCTCCTAGTATGCATATGGGTCAATATAAAAGAAAGAAAGAATGACATGGTCTTGTATATTATAGACCACCCAATCAAGCAGAAAATATAGATGTCTTTTTTGCCAGCCAACCAACAAACATATGCAGGAAACACACAATAATAGTAATGGGAGACTTCAATTATTCTGATATCAATTGGAAAACTAATTCTGCACCAAGTGAGAAATCAAATAAGTTCCTAACCAACCTAGCTGACAACTTTGTTCTCTAAAAGGTAGAGGGTGAAACTAGAGGGACAGCCATACTGGACTTAATTCTTACAAACAGAGAAGAAGTGATAGAGGGAGTTGAAACTGCAGGAACCTTGGGTGAAAGTGACCATGTCATACTAGAATTCAACATAACACAAACACAAGCAACAGAACATAATGACACCAGAGTCTTGGATTTTAAAAGAGCTGGTTTCAATAAACTCAGAGAGAACTTGGGAAAGATTCCATGGATGAAAATCCTAAAGCAGAAAACAACTCAAGAATCTTGGGAAACTCTAAAAAGTATGATCATAGAAGCCCAGACCAGCACAATACCACTGAGAAAGAAAAAGAAGAAATCCAAGAAGAAACCAGCATGGCTGCACAAAGATCTCTCTGGCAAATTGAAAGAAAAAAAAGGACAGGTACAAAAAATAGAAAGAAGGACACACAGCTAAGGTAGAATATCAGCAGATAGCCAGAATCTGCAAAAACGAAGTCAGGATAGCAAAGGCTCAGAACGAACAAAGACTTGCAACAAAAGTCAAAGATGATTAAAAAAGTTTCTTCCAACATATAAATAACAAGAAAAAAAAAATCAAGGAAACAGTCAGTCCACTAAAGAGAGAAGATGGCAAGGAAGTAACAGGCAACAGAGAGAAAGCAGAACTGCTTAACTCATTCTTTGTATCCATCTTCACTCAAAAAGAAACTATAGCTCAGCCCACCAAAAACATAACTGTAAAAGACAGACCAGAAATAAAAGTTAAAATAAGCAAAAAAATAGTAAGAGAACACCTGTCTGATTTTGATGAAAACAAATCACAGGGGCCTGATGGATTACATCCCAGAGTTTTAAAGGAGCTGGCAGAGGTCATCTCAGAACCACTGCACCATATCTTTCAAAAATCCTGGAGCACCAGGGAACTACCAGAGGACAGGAAAAGAGCTGATGTGGTTACCATCTTCAAAAAAGGGAAAAAAACAGACCCAGGAAACTGTAGACCAATCAGCCTAACATCAATACCCGGGAAGATACTGGAAAAGATAATAAAAAAACAGATCTGCCAACATCTAGAAACAAGTAATGAGCAGTCAGCATGGGTTTGTTAAAAACAGATCATGCCAAACCAATCTTATTTCATTCTTCAACACGGTGACTAAATTAGTAGACCAGCAAAATACTGTGGACATAATATATTTAGATTTCAGCAAGGCATTTGACAAAGTAGACCACAACCTACTTCTTAGTAAGCTAGAAAAAAGTGGAATAGATAGCATTACCACTAGATGGACTCGCACCTGGCTGGCAAACCATACTCAACGAGTAATCCTTAATGGGTCTAAGTCTACATGGAGGGAAGTAAGCAGTGGGGTGCCACAAGGTTCCGTCTTAGGCCCGGTACTCTTCAATATCTTCATTAACAACTTAGATGAGGGAATAGAAGGGGAACTTACCAAATTTGCAGATGATACTAAGCTGGCAGGAATAGCTAACACCCAAGAAGATAGGCTCAAGATCCAGATGGATCTTGACAGACTAGAACACTGGGCCATATCTAACAAAATGAAAGTCAATGTCGAGAAAAGTAAAGTCCTACACTTAGGCAAGAAAAACCAAAAGTACATGTATAGACTGGGTGAAACCAAGCTCAATATCAGTAATTGTGAGAGGGATCTTGGAGTCTTAGTGGACAACCAGCTAAATATGAGCCAGCAGTGTGCAGCAGCAGCCAAAAAAGCTAATGCAATCCTAAATTGTATTAACAGAGGGATAAAATCAAGACCAAGGGAAGTACTAATACCACTCTATAAAGCCTACAAAGGTGTGGTAAGACCACACCTAGAGTACTGCATCCAGTTTTGGTCACCACATTATAAAAAAGATGTTGAGACTCTAGAAAAAGTACAGAGAAGAGCAATCAGGATGATTAGGGGACTGGAGACTAAAACATACAATGAACGGTTGCAGGAACTGGGCTTGGCTAGTCTAGTAAAGAGAAGGACCAGGGGAGACATGATAGCGGTCCTCCAATATCTGAGGGGCTGCCACAGGGAGGAAGGGGTCAAGCTAATTTCTAAAGCTCCTGTAGGCCAGACATAGAATAATGGATAGAAACTTAACAAGGAGAGATTTAACCTGGAAATAAGGAGAAACTTTCAGTGAGAACAATCAACCAATGGAACAGCTTGCCCTCGGAAGTTGTGGGAGCACCATCACTTGAGACTTTCAAGAAGAGATTGGACTGCCATTTGTCAGAAATGGTGTAGAGTCTCCAGCTTGGGCAAGGAGTTGGACTAGATGACCTACAAGGTCCCTTCCAACTCTGATTATCTGTTAAATCTGTTTCAAATTCCTACCCTCAAAACAATGCTATAGAACACTGCACACCAGAACAACTAGACACAAGGACAGATTTTCCCCAAATGCCATCACTCCGCTAAACAAATAATTCCCTCAACACTGTTCAACTATTTACAAAGTCTGCAGTATTATTAGTATTAATCTTCTCATCACTCTTTATCACTCATTCCCTCCCACTTGTGACTGTATGACTGTAACTTTGTCGCTTGTATCCTTACTATTTATATTGACTGTTTCCTAGTATGATTTGATTGCTTATTGTACCCTATGACTATCATTAAGTGTCATTAAGTGTTCTATTCTATTCTATTCTATTCTATTCCATTCCATTCCATTCCATTCCATCCATCTATACCTACATATTAAGTACAAGAATATATGTCTGGGAAGACCCATCCCACAGGAAGAAAGTAATTGGCAGTTGCTTTTCTGTAACGGAAAGGACAGCAGGAGAAAGTGGAAAAAATGTGGTGACCTGGGTTAGAAGTGAGTATGTTTCAAACTGTTATCAAACTGTTACAGTCTGAATAGTCCTATGTGGTGCTAGTTTAGACACAAGATGCCATAAGCATGGGAGAGAAGCAGACTAAACATTAAGTGTAATATTCCCTAAGAATCTGGTAAGTTCCTAATTGAAGTAAAATAAGAACTTTGATCTTTATGGATCAGAAGTTGCTCTCTAATCTTCTGTATTACTATAGTTCAATACAAACATAACTAATGTCATTCTACAGAGGCTGAATTTAGACAATATATAACAATGTTCTGCCTTCCAGTCATGGTATAAGTGTTAAAGCATCTTTATGACTACCCACTTTCTTCTTGTCAGGGTTTTCTTCCAAAATTTCCATAGCTAAGAACCTATCAGGTTTCCCTTCCTTTCTTCTTTTCCTGCTTTCCTTCTGTTTCCTATCCCCAAAGCAAATCTGAGTCAGGAAAAGGTTAGTGTCTTGTGGAAATATTTTTTTAAAAAAAAATGGTCTTCTGAGGGAGATATGGAGAACTGTAGATGACTTACCATTCTGAATAGACCAGTTGTTTGGAAGCTCTCCAGATAAAGAGAGAAAGTAATAAAGAAATGCAACAAAAAGAAATAAAATATACTTCTAAAACTCTACAAAGAACAGCACATTGGCAATAAAGCAATTAAAAATATCACTGTTTAAAAGCAAGTATGACAAACTAAGAAACATAATCATGCTTCCAAATATTAGAAAACTTTTAAAAGGGATAGTCCCGTCTCATTTTGAAAAATTGCCAAGAAAAAGACATTATTAAAATATTCATGCTCCCAGAATAGTTCAGAATAGAAATAATAAAAAGACTATCATGAACCGGATGAAGTTAATACTGCTCACAAAGGTAAATAGAATATATAGTATAATAGCACAGATTAGACATTTCATAATTTTATATATAAACATGATACATCTGATGCTTAGTATTTTTCTTAATTTGGACAGTATTTTTTTCTGCTATTGCCCTGTTTATTGTTTGGTGTTTACCTTTTGTATCATTTTTTTTTTTTTTTTGTAATCTTGTTATAAAATAAAATCAAATGGAGAGAAAAGAACACAAGATTCTTGACTGGTATTGAAATAAAATATTCATTCACTGGAGGTTTCCAAGTAGAGGCTGAGCAGCCATCGGTAATTAGTATACACTCTAAGTAATAATTGGAACTTATCAGTAATTTTAATCAGTGATACCATCAAAATAAACAATCCACATCCTCATGGTGCAGACATCCCTTGGTCGTGAACCTGAGCAAATATGATGTATTTACCTAATCCCATCAGAAAACGGCTGCTTGCTAGCCCTGAACTTATGATTAATATAACTCTCTGCTTGATTGCATTGACCTCTTGTAATCTAAAGCCTGACTGTACTACAACTGAAATTATGTTGAAATTATTTGTACAGTTTTGAAATACACAAAGCTCTAATACAATTTTATATTTGTTGAGGTTTTTAAATTAGCACCTTGAACACAGAAAAAAAAATGGATACTTTAAACTACAGGTTACTTGTCTGTCTTTTTTTACGATAGATAGATAGATAGATAGATAGATAGATAGATAGATAGATATCTATATCTATATCTATATCTATATCTATATCTATATCTATATCGTATTTTCCCACGTCATTATAGTTGTGCTTTTAAAGTTGTAGCAATGTTTCGGCAGAATCTCATCTGCCATCATCAGGCTTCTGTATTGTGTTCGTCTGTGAGTCAGACTTTCACAGCCTTTCACAAAGTCTGACTCACAGACGAACACAATACAGAAGCCTGATGATGGCAGATGAGATTCTGCCGAAACGTTGCTACAACTTTAAAAGCACAACTATAATGACGTGGGAAAATACCCGAACAAAGCTGAATACCATACATGTAAGGTCCAACAAAGCAATGTCAATTAATAAAATGGATGTTGGTTGTCTGGCCTGGTAAATCTGAGCAAGAGCTGTATTTGACTTTGTCTTTTTTAGGTCCTGTGTTCTACTGAAAAGCAAGGGACAGTAGTTGTAAAGATGGCCACCTCAATGAGAATCTTAAAAGATTTTCCAAACTTTTGAATGTCTTTTTAAGGGTACTTGAAAGGTACAGCTTCTATGGAAAAAAGCAACAAACTACAATAAAATCCGCTCTTGAAGTTTTGAGGAAGAAAATGGTTCTTTCAGACTAACCTTTTTTATTGTCATAAACAGTGCTGCAGTCTTGGCAAAAATGAATGAAGAGCAGAAGGAAAAAAGAGGCAATATCCTGTAATACTGGGCCAGAATGTAACAGTTTGGTCTGGTGCTGAAGGCACCAGGCTAGAAAATGGGAAATTGTGAGTTCTAGTCTCACCATAGGCACAAAAGCCTGCTGGTGACTTTGGGCCAAACACTCAACTTCACAGAGTTCTTTTGGGGAAAATAGGAGGCGAAAGAAGTATTAGATGTTTGTCACCTTGAGTTCCTTAAAAAGAAATAAATGTAGGTTTTTTTTAAAAAAAAAATCTAATAAGTAAATGGTGAAAAGTCTCCACCACTACTTTTGGATCACTACAAAAGATTTCTAGGTAGCAGATAAATAATTGGTTTTATTTGTTATGGAAATAGGAATTGATTTACATTTTGCCTCTTAACAAGTGAACAGTTTGAAGGAGGTTTGCTCATATTGCTGTGGATGACACTGTTGTCACAAGTCTGAGGATGGTTCTGATCTGGAACGTGGCTATGATTCTGATCTGGTATAGACTAGCTAAAAAGGAGTCTTTAACATTTTTTTGATATTAGTGAACTTCTTGTCCCACAACGAGTTGTCCTATGACAAGTTGGCCGTGGAGAGTTGGCTGTGGAGAGTTCCACCCTTGTAATCCTTGCAGGCCTTGGGCCTGCTTCCTATTCTGCTAGACCTCTTTCCCACCCCATCATCAACTGGTCACGTACCTTATTGGTATTATAGATCTTCTGGAAGTAGCTGCTCTGCCGTGTAGCCATCCTAATCAGTGGATACCATGTGGCAACATCTTGGAAGCAGGGGCCATTTGGGGAGCAGCCATGTTGAATTGTGTAAGGGGGCAGAGTGGCCTGTTCTCCTTCCCCAACACAGAGCTGAAGGAGGAAGAGTTTGACATCCCAGCCTTTTCAGTCTAACAGGCCATTTGACCCCAATGTTTGACGCTACTAAAAGTGAATTAACGTCCTCCTCAGTGCAAGGGATGAAGGTTGCCAATTCAATAAAAGTGTCTGGTGTGAAATACAATTTACCCAGCTTGGTAGAAATATTTATGATGAGCCAAAGAGCCCCAGGTTTAGAAAGTCTGCAGCAAAAGCTTTTAATGAGCTCTGCTTCAGCGCAGCTATCAACTTTTTCTTCTTGGCACATAGACGACCTATCAGGCCATGATGGAGGAGTTTTTATGACAAAGGCCTTCAGGATCCGTGTCCTGCTTCACAATCTTAAAAATAAAATAAATAAAATTCAAGTGAAAGATTATTTTGTTTCATCTTCATGTTTATGTTTGCAGAGCTCCAGTAACCTAGCAAGGTGGCATGACTACATTCTGGGTATTCTTCTCCAGGTTCAGAAGTGCAGAATCTCTTTCTTTCCTCAGCCTTGGTTTTGAAGGCTTAGTTGATAATTTTGCAACAAACACATCCATTTCTATGCTGTCTGGGGGGGTGGGGGGGAGACTTCTGGTTCTGCCTGCCTAGTATGCTAAGATATATAACCCTTTACTAAGTAACAGACATTTTCCCCTGTAAAATATGTTTTATGCAGGCCAAGAATAGTCACTCTGGCCACATTCAGACACATAACTAATCTCTCCTTGCAAGTCATAATTTACACAGGTCTGCAGTTGTAATGCCTCTGTTCCATTGCAGTCTTATAGTCAAACCTTTGTGCATAGGAATTTAATGTTCTCACTAGGTTTTATTTTCTTTCAGGAAGATTCACAATACCACTTGTCCACTATGGTCACTTTTTCATTGCTTGCAGGAAGGTTGGAAGATGGTATGTATATTCCCAATGAAATTTTACCAAAACAAAATGTTTTTTTTTTTAACTTTTAGAAAAGGCAGAAAACACGCAGTCACTTTAATAAATCTCCTTTCTTCTGGCTGATTTTAAAAACTCAACAAAAAATAAAATTTTATTAAGACTGTATTTATTTCTAAAGCAGTCAGAATAAGGTTTGTTTCATGATATAAGTATTCAATTCAGTAGAGCAGGAGTGTCAAACTCATGTCGTCACGGTGGTGTCATGTGACATATTGGGACTTCCCCCCTTCGTTAAACTGGATGTGGGAGTGGCCGGCACTTTGCACATCTGACCGGTGGGCTAGGAATTTGACTGCCCTGCAGTACAGCTTTGGGACTATTAGGGGGTCAATGCAATCATGTGAAGGATTTTGCTAATCTGTTAAAATAATGAAGATTGCTGATGACACAACAGTGATTGGTCCCATTCGAGACAACAATGAATCCACATATAGACAGGAGGTTGTACAACTTGCCTCGTGGTGTAACTGGAAGAATCTGGAACTGAACACACTCAAAACTGTAGCAATGGAGGTAGACTTTAGAAGAAACTCTCCCATACTACCACCTCTTACAATACGAGACAACACCGTATCAACAGTAGAGACCTTCAAATTTCTAGGTTCTACAATATCACATGACCTAAAATGGACACCTAACATCAAAAAAGTCATCAAAAAAGCACAACAAAGAACGTCTTTCTGCGCCAATTCAGAAAGCTCAAATTGCCCAAGGAGCTGCTGATCCAGTTCTACAGAAGAATGATTGAGTCTGTCATCTGCACCTCTATAACTGTCTGGTTTGGTTCTGCAACCCAACAGGACAGGCACAGACTTCAGAGGATAATTAGGACTGCAGAAAAAGCAATTACTACCAATCTGACTTCCATTTAGGACCTATATACTGCATGAGTCAAAAAGAGGGCTGTGAAAATATTTACATCCCAGACATAAACTGTTTCAACTCCTTCCCTCAAAACGACGCTATAGAGCACTGCACACCAGAACAACTAGACACAAGGACAGTTTTTTCCCCGAAAGCCATCACTCTGCTAAACAAATAATTCCCTCAACACTGTTCAACTATTACAAAGTCTGCACTATTACTGTTAATCCTGTCATCACTCCTTATCACCCATCCCCTCCCACTTGTGACTGTATGACTGTAACTTTGTCGCTTGTATCCTTACGATTCATATTGACTGTTTGACTGTTTCCTAGTATGATTGATTGCTTATTGTACCCTATGACTATCATTAAGTGTTGTACCTTATGATTCTCGACTCCTGATGAATCTTTTTTTTCT